>NC_053497.1:60718380-61038369 GCF_905171775.1 Rana temporaria
AGGCAGTCCCTTATATAGATTACGGTCTGGGAGGGGCTACGCTGGCCCAGGGACTGCTGGGAAGGGTAGTTCTTTGAATTTTTTCTTTTAATTTACAATAAATGTTTACTGTATTTCTGCTATGGGCATTATTAAAGAAAGATAATGCATAAGATATGAGCCTCCTGTCTGAGGTATAATTATCAGTGTAACAATATCACCATGTGACAAGTGAAATAATACTACATTCAATAAAAAGTTCATAAGTATAATGAAATTCATCCGAAAAAGAGTTGATCCAGTGTAAACTTTTCTGATCTTCCACCATACCACTAAGTGCCAGTGATTCCACTCCCTTTGGATGACACACTCACCAGATATTTATGCCTTAGGCCTCGTACACCCGACCAAGGAACTCGTCGTAAATTAAACATCGTTTTCCTCGACGAGTTCCTTGTCAGGCTTGTCGAGAATCTTGACAAGCTTTCTTTGTGTACACACTGTCAAGATTAAATCTCCTCGTTCTCAAACGCGGTGACGTATAACACATATGACGGCAGGGGAAGTTCGATTCCACTGGCACAACCCTTGGGGCTGCTTTTGCTAATCTCATGTTACTACGTGTTAAGTAAAAGTTTGGTAGGAGACGATTTGCACTTTTCAGTCTGTTACAGCGTGAAAAAATGTGCTATCTCCATTACAAGCGCTACTTTTACTGAGGGTGCGCTCCCGTCTCATACTTTTTTCAGAGCATGTGCAGGTTTCTAAGCATACACACAAACGTGTTTCTCGTCGAAAACCAGCCCGACGAGGAACACGACAAGGAAATTGAGACTCCCGACGAGGAAAAAGAGAACTTGTTCTCTTTTTTTCTCGTTGAGTTCCTCGACAGTTTTCTCGATGAAAAACGAAGGCCTCGTACACACGACCGAGGAACTCGTTGTAAATTAAACATTGTTTTCCTCGACGAGTTTCTTGTTAGGCTTGTCGAGAATCTTGACAAGCTTTCTTTGCGTACACACTGTCAAGACAAAATCTCGTCGTTCTCAAACGCGGTGACGTACAGCACATACGACGGCAGGGGAAGTTCGATTCCACTGACACAACCCTTGGGGCTGCTTTTGCTAATCTCATGTTACCCCGTGTTAAGTAAAAGTTTGGTAGGAGACGATTTGCACTTTTCAGTCTGTTACAGCGTGACAAATGTGCTGTGACAAATGTGCTATCTCCATTACAAACGCTACTTTTACCAAAGGTGCGCTCCCGTCTCATACTTTATTCTGAGCATGCGCGGGTTTCTAAGCATACACACAAACGTGTTTCTCGTTGAAAACCAGCCCGACAAGGAACACGACGAGGAAATTGAGACTCCCGACGAGGAAAAAGAGAACTAGTTATGTTTCACCTAGTGTGTTTTTGCAACTGTAGGGGGGTGTGGCTGTAGGAGTGATGTCATCGATTGTGTCTCCCTAAAAAGGGATGACAGGATCGATGCAGCCGCCACAGTGAAGAACGGGGAACACACGGCTCTCCCCGTTCTTCAGCTCCGGGGACCGATCGCGGGACCCCAGCGGCGATCGGGTCCCGCGGTCCCGGAACTTCAAAGCCAGCAAGTAAATTCACAGCAAACAACTCTTGGAGAAAACGTCTGTAGTAGTGTATAGTGTGGTCACGGTGGACCCGAGGTGTACAGCTTAGATATCACTCTCACCGGCTCCTCTTGCTCGAACCGTAACTCTCTGATCTAGTGTCCAGCGTGAAGTGCTTACAGATGGTTGCCTGTATGGTTTAGCTATTTGGAGCACTTTTCATTTACATGTGAAGAGAGCCTATTTACATGTTTGCGGCTGGATAACGGAGATCAGCTAACCCCATCTGTGTGGTTTAAAGTGTTTTTTGCCAAGTACGAGAGTGTCAGGCCCCGTACACACGTCCGACGCGAGCCGAAATTTCCCATTGAACAACGAGGAAATAGAGAACATGTTCTCTATTCCCTCGCCGAGATCCTCGTCGGCTTCCTCGGCCGAAAGTGTACACACGGCCGGATTTCTCGGCAGAAATCAGCTCCGACCGAGTTTCTGGCTGAATTCTGCCGAGAAACTCGGTCGTGTGTACGGGGCCTAAGGCATAAATATCTGGTGAGTGTGTCATCCAAAGGGAGTGGAATGACTGGCACTTAGTGGTGTGGTGGAAGATCAGAAAAGTTTACACTGGATCAACTCTTTTTCGGATTAATTTCATTAAACTTATGAACTTTTGAACTTATGAACTTTTTATTGAATGTAGTATTATTTCACTTGTCACAGGGTGATATTGTTCCACTGATAATTTGAATTATCACATTGTTATCATCTATATAGCGATACTTTAAATTGTACCACGTATGAAGTTGTCTTTATTTTATTTTTAGGTTTATCTTTGCACTTTATTGGAGTTCCATACACAAGAGTGTAATTTAGCGCCACTTATTTTTTCACTATTGAGTTTGGATAGAGGTAAAAAATACAATCACAGCACTCATAACATGAAAGGAGATTTTTCAAGTAAGCTTATATTGCATTGTCAAATATAACTATTACATAACTATTATTATTTATCAACCCCAAATTTTTGATTTTAAATTGCTTTCAATTTAAATTTTATTTTTAATGGTAAACAGGACAATTAAAAATAGTTAATCTGCCTAACTTGGAACACAAGCAGCAATTAAACTCATAGGTGTTTTAATCTCTCTCCACTTTATCCAAAACTAAAAGAAAAAAAAAAGTTTTGCCTTTGGTTACACTTTAACTGACATTTTCTGCAGCTCAGAATATTCACTTTTTTCACTTTTCTGCAGCTCTGTTTAGCCCTCAGGCTTTCACACTGGAGTGAAAGGCCCCGTACACACGACCGAACATGTCTGCTGAAACTTAGCATGCTAAGAAACATGTCCGCTGGAAGCCTGTCCGTCAGACATGTACAGACTCACCGGACAGGTCCAATTGGCCCCCATCCCTCGCATGCGTCAAAGTGATTCGACGCATGCGTGGAAGCATTGACCTTCCAGCGTCGCGCACGTCGCCGCGTCATCGTCGCGGCTACAGCGTGGCCACTTCACCGCGCTTCCTTTCCGTGCGGATTTCGGTTTGATGGTGTGTACAACCATCAGACCGAAATCTCCCAGCGGACATGTCCGATGAAAACGGTCCGGCGGACCGTTTTCATCGGACTGTCCGCTGGTGTGTACGAGGCCAAAGAGTCTCTTTCAGGGCGCTTTGCAGGCGCTATTTTTAGCACTATAGCGCCTGCAAAGCGCCTCAGTGTGAAAGTAACCTTAACATACAGCCAGAGCTACAATGGAATGTTTAGATCAAAGCATAATCATGTGTTAGAATGGCCCAGGCATAGTCCAGACCTAAATCCAATTGAGAATCTGTGGCAAGACTTGAAAATTGCTGTTCACAGATGCTCTCCTTCCAATCTGACGGAGCTTGAGCTATTTTGCAAAGAAGAATGTGAAAAAATGTCACTCTATAGATGTACAAAGCTGGTAGAGACATCCCCAAAAAGACTTGCAGATGTAATTGCAGTGAAAGGTGGTTCAACAAAGTATTGACTCAGGGGGGTGGATACAAATGCACCCCACACTTTTCACATATTTATTTGTAAAAAAAACTGAAAACCATTTATTATTTTCCTTCCACTTCACAATTATGTGCCAGTTTGTGTTGGTCTATCACATAAAATTCCAATAAAATACATAAACATTTTTAGTTGTAACATGACAAATTGTGGAACATTTCAAGGGGTATGAATACTTTTCAAGGCACTGTATTACCTGATAAACTTGTGCACTGGAATACAAGTTATTTAGAAGAGAAGTTTGTGCAAAAGAAGGTCCATTGAGACAAACAATTAACATACAGTAAAGGTTTTCTTTAGAACATTATTATTTTCTTTTCTTATAACTGTATTCCCATCTGAGTGTACATTTGACGTTTTTTCAGAATTACATATTCATGAGTAAAGGCCATTGTTATCTAGTTATATAAAGAGTGTTTATTTATGCAGAATGTCATTTGAAAAATGTGAAGCTAGAGTATCTTACAAAGGATCCCCAAACATTTATAGGTAAAGAATATAAATACTGGTAATTGTAATGTTTTCTTAAAAATATTTTTAAATATATATGTGATGTTAATTATTTACAGCCATACCATTCCATATGTATATTGGTAACATAAACAAATGAGACAACTATAATGTTTGGTACATTTTTGTTTTTTCTTTGCAAAAACGGAAACAAAAAAAGCACACCAATTGAGAAAAAAGTTATTATGTGTGTATTTGCAAATATAATAGATTATATTAAATACTATGTGCTTTATTTAGTAAATGTCAAAATATCTGTAAGACTAAAAAAAATGTTTTATGTTACATCCTGCAATGAGAGATTATAGAGGCTGCTACGTTGCCTGGCTGTGATACTGTTCCAGTGGCTCCAGTAGTTCTCAGACACTGGGGTCAGAGTAGAGGTTGTTCTCTTAGAAAAGTCAATGTTCACTGAGTTTTGTAAATAGGGCAAAGCTCTGTTCAATCACCCAATTATTTAATTGCAGTATCCTGTCTTTTTACTTTTCTTTTTCCATATGGCTGGGTATTCAAAAAGAACACTTTTCTGCTAATATTCACTATGCTAACTGAACTATCTCAATTATTTTTGTAAATTATCCAAATGATTTATATGTAAATCCAAACAAAATAGTAGCTTGCTACTGTATAGTATAAGTAAAGCACTTAGGGCCAGATTCTGGTAGATCGCCGCATCTCTGCGGCGGCATAACGTATCTCATTTAAGTTACGCCGCTGCAAGTTTTACGGGCAAGTGCTTGATTCACAAAGCACTTGCCTGTAAAGTTGCGGCGGCGTAGCGTAAATCCTCTGGCGCAAGCCCGCCTAATTCAAATGATCCGGGTAGGGGGCGTGTATCATTTAAATTAGGCGCGTACCCGCGCCGATCGTACTGCGCATGCGCCATCCCTAAAATTTTTCGGCGTGCATTGCGCTAAATGACGTCGCAAGGATGTCATTGGTTTCGACGTTAACGCAAATGCCATTCACGGATGACTTACGCAAACAACGTACATTTTTAAATTTCGAAGCGGGAACGACGGCCATACTTAACATTGGCTGCGCCTCATATAGCAGGGGCAACTTTACGCGTCGCAAATCTTACGTAAACGTCGTAACTTCACTGCATCGGTCGGGCGTACGTTCGGGAATTCGCGTATTTTGCTAATTTGCATACTCGATTGGGAAAACGACATCGGCGACACCTAGCTGCGAAAAAAAAATTGCAATTAAGATCCGACAGCGTAAGAGCCTATCTATGCGTAACTGATTCTATGAATCAGGTGCATAGATAAGACGGGCGGACTCAGAGATACGACGGCGTATCAGGCGATACACCGGCGTATCTCTTTTGAGAATCTGCCCCTTAGATTTTTGACTATGCAAACAAATTATTTTCTGTTTTATAAATTGTTACATACAAACCAAAAACGCCTTATAAATACTTGCTTATTGTATTAGACAGCTGGGACATTTTCTTAATGGGTTTCTAATTTCTAGAAGTTTTCACAGTTCTACTCTGAGCCTAGGTATCAAGGTAGAGGTTATGCAATTGGTATGTTTACAAGAGATTCCTCAGAAAAAAAATACTACTCTAAAGTCTATGTTATGGAGAAACTCCCCAAATGCCTCTTCACATATATGATGTACAACCAATTCATCCATGCCGGATGATAAATGACATAAACATGTAGAGGCATACCCCACTTTTAAGTACACAATGGGGTTTATTTACTATAGCTGGAAAGCGCAAAATCAGGCTCACTTCTGCATAGAAACCAATGAGCTTCTAACCCCAGCTTGCTCAATTAAACTTTGGTAATAAAACCTGGAAGCTCATTGGTTTTTATGCAGAAGTGAGCCTAATTTTGCGCTTTCCAGCTTTAGTAAATAAACCACATTGTCTACTTAAACGTGGGGTATGCCTGTAAAGGGTTCGCCCTCCAGTGGTGATACTGATGTTTACCCCAGCCTACCACAGGTGAATGTAGGATCATATATGCTAGGAACCGCTAGGAAATGTGCATAGATCGACTCCTAATGCATGAGTTTATGAGTTTGTTTATCAACTAATACCAATAAACACAGGTAGCTTTGACATGAATGAGCTCCTCAGCCCTACTCCAGGGTTTCGGGCGGGTCTCTTATTAATGTATGCTTCAAAGCCTGCTCACAGTGTGAACCCAAATGGGATGACAGGCTTAAGCTCATTGCGACACCATCTTATAATGCATTTATGAAGAGCCTGCATATGATTGGACATGTTTATACCTTGATAACCTTTCTTGTGTTAACACTTTGTATAACTACTGTTTTGTTTTGAACAAACTGCAACATGTACTGTACTATCAAATGTGAAAATCAATAAAAAGTGGATATATATAAAAGAGTGGAGTCCCATCAGGTTTTTACTTCTATCTGCATCTAGGTTAAAGATATTTAAAGAGATCGCTTTAATAGAACCCCAGATAGCAGTGAACACCTGACAGGCGTTCTAATCCTTCCCAACTCTCTCCAGTAAAAAAAAAAAAATCAGTGTGAATGAGGGTAGGGAGTGTAATGATCGAAGTGTACTAGACTAACCTCTGTGAAAACAAAGGATGTAAACTGCACCACTTTCAGTGTTTGACTTTGGTAATAGATGGAGGCTTACAGTTGCTGTAATGCATGGCACAACGTAAATCACCATAAAATTATTAGATCTCAATTGCAAGCAATTGCAGAGATATAAAGTACAATCTTTCTAGTGCAATGTAATAGTAGTAAAAAAAGCCAACATTTCGGGACCACGCAGGGTCCTTTGTTCAAGGCAACATGGTGATGGTCAACCCCTGTGCCACAATCCAACTCGTTGCACTCTGGTTTGCAGATGGCTAGATGACAGGGTATTTCACACAGATTTCTAAGTGGCTAACAACAACTTCTGATTACTGGGAGTGGAAGAGTATTTGTACCACAAATTTCAAAATTAGGATTGGAGGAATGTATATGTATGTAAAGCACATCATTAGTCTCAATTAATTTTGAGGCAGGTGCTTGGACCTACCTGTAACAGCACTGGTGAAGGGAGTGAACCACAACTGCAGTTAGCAAGGATTTCAATGCGCTTCTTTATGTGATAACTCAGTATTGGGCCCCAGGCATCACTCCTAGCAAACAGGAGTTTGGGGGATCTCTGCATCATCTCTCTGTCACATAAAGAAAGGCGTTGAGCTACTAAGAATGGACGCATTACAACATGCGACCAGAGCTTAGCATTTAAAATTATAGTATGTACTAAAATATTTCAATGCACAACTGTACGCTAGTGATTATGAGTATTATATAGCGTCGTGCATTAGGCGACCAAGGGAGAAGGTATAGAATACGTCAACCCTTAGCATGGAAAGTTTTAGGCGAACATGTTCCGCAACTTTAGGGCATAGGCCCATATACAAGTAGTACTTATGTCAGCACGTATTAAATATGCGTTGTAGCGACAACTGATAGTTGCATAAGAGTAGCAATTTATAACTTAGGTACTTTGAGAGTACGCGTGGTAACTAGGAGTTGTAGTGGCAACTAACATCTATGAGGTGAATATTGCACAAGTAATTTGAGGGTAGCTGACCCTTTAAGGTACTCTTTAGCAAACAGTCCTTAGCACAACAGTATATCCCAATAAGTATGTTGATATCCACAAGACATATTAAGTAACAACAAATATTTCAGATGAAACGCCCTTGGATATTCTAGTGATCCTATCGCTGTTCTTCCCACATGGTGTTGGCCTTATTTTTTCCAGAAGCTTGGTCTTGACACCCTGACAGCTTTATAATCCTAAGTTGTTAGAAACTGACTGAAAACCAACTTAGGCCGCGTACACCCGATTGGTTAAACCGATGAGATTGGTCTGATGGACCGTTTTCATCGGTCCAAACCGATTGTGTGTGGGCCCCATCGGTTATTTATCCATCAGTTAAAAAAAAAGCCAACTTGTTTTAAATTTAACTGATGGATTCCTTACCGATAGAAAAAAAAACGATCTTTAAAAATCCACGCAAGCTCAGAATCAAGTCGACGCATGCTTGGAAGCATTGAACTTCGTTTTTTTCAGCACGTCGTGTTTTACGTCACCGCGTTCTGACACAATAGTTTTTTTAACCGATGGTGTGTAGGCACGGCTGACCATCAGTCAGCTTTATCGGTTAACCGATGAAAACGATCCATCAGACCGTTTTAATCGGATGGACCGATCATGTGTACAGGGCTTTAGGGTGTCTTTTACAATCTTTAAAAGAGAAATATGCCCAACACTTTTTGGCCATACTTCTATCAGCTGACATGACCAAGCCACTCCAAGCTCTGGAAGGATCCCAACAGTTTTGCCTAGACTCACTCAGATGCCTAACAGCTGGCTTTGCCTTTCAGCATGAGGCTGAGAGCCAGAGTCAGGCCCCGTACACACGACCGAGTTTCTCGGCAGAATTCAGCCAGAAACTCGGTCGGAGCTGGATTCTGCCGAGAAACTCGGTCGTGTGTACACTTTTCAGCGAGGAACTCGTCGAGGAACTCGTCGGGCCGAAAAGAGAACATGTTCTCTATTTCCTCGTTGTTCAATGAGGAAAGTCGGCCTGCTGAGCTCCTCGGCGGCTTCCACCCTGAACTCGACGAGGAACTCGATGTGTTTGGCACGTCGAGTTCCTCGGTCGTGTGTACGGGGCCAGAGTGTGACGACACTGGAAGGAAAATCAGAAAAGAAACCCGGTTCTATTGTCCTGATTGTGACGTCGGACTTTGTGCTGTACCATGTTTTAAAACTTTCCTTACCTGGGACGTTTACTGAGGCAATATGACTAATAATATTGCACCCTTGTTTGGCCAAAATATTTGTTATTATTTTTATATTATAATTTATGATTTTGTGTTTCAAACTATCATACCCGAGATGTCTACTAGACTCTGGTTTGGACAGATTTGAGTGAGTTATTCCTAAAGCCCCGTACACACGATCGAAATTTCCGATGGAAAAAGTCAGTCTGACTTTTTCCATCGGAAATTTCGATCATGTGTATGCCCCCATCGGAGTAATTCCATTGGAGTTTAGAATGTTTAGAGTGTTCTCTTTTACTACGATGGAATTCAGTTGGAATTCCGATGTGAGTTTGGCCGGGCAAAAACCAGATCGTGTGGCCTACAATATAAAACACCAAATTTCCATGAAAAATAATGGTACTGCTTTCAGCACCAAAAAGCTGAAATAATCATACCACCAGGGAGGTTAAGCACATGTACATATTTGTATTGTTTAGTATTGTCATCAACTCTCATATCCTCTCTGTGAACCCAAGTTATAAACTGTTTTACCCACTTGAAGAAGGTGAAGAAATCAATCCCTACTTGAGAAATTGCAGGTTTCTCCGCATTGCAATCAGTGCACTAAGATGAGCCTGAAGTAACCCTATGACACATATCTGTAATGACATCATCAAGTGCTTACCTTAATGAAGGCATGATGGCTCCACAACACCAACAGACCATATCATGTTCTTTTTGTCTTCTTTGTAGTTCATCATGTTGTCAAAAGAACATAACAACGAGACAGTCACAAAAGAATTCCTTCTCATTGGATTCTCCATTCTGAAAGAGACAAGATATTATCTTTTTATAATCATTTCAATTATATATGCTGTTACATTAACAGCCAATGTCATTATTATTATCATTGTCAAAAGTGAAAGACGTCTTCACAAGCCTATGTACTTCTTCATTGGTGGACTGTCCTTCCTTGACATCTGGTACCCTTCAGTCACTGTCCCCAGGCTCTTGTGGTCTCTTAAAACTAAAGAAGAAACTATATCCAGTGCTGGGTGCATGGCACAATTTTATTTCCATTTTTCTCTTGGAGCAACTGAAATCTTCCTCCTTACCGTGATGGCTTATGATCGTTATGTGGCCATCTGCAAACCTCTTTACTATTTAAATATTATAAGTCCTAGAGTTTGCACCATACTCATACTTGGTTCCTGGGCCTGTGGTTTTCTTGCAGTGATTACTCCATGTGTACAGATTGCAAACCTTTCATTTTGTAGGGAGAACCAAATTGATCATTACTACTGTGACTTGGCCCCCTTGCTTAAACTGTCTTGTTCAGAGACTTCGAACATTGAAAAGCTGTTTTTCTGCCTTAGCTTGTTTATAATATTGGGATGTTTTTTCCTAATTATTATCTCCTATATTTGTATAATACAAACAACTCTGATGTTTCCGACAGCTTTTGGAAGACGCAAAACATTTTCCACTTTTGCCTCACACCTTATTGTTGTTTTGCTATTTTATGGCACCATCATCTTTATGTTTGTCAGACCCAGTACTGGTGGCCTCATGCATCTTAATAAAATAGTTTCCATCATCCCTTCAATAGTAACTCCTCTTTTAAACCCAATTATCTACACTTTGCGCAACCAGGAGGTACACAATGCCATGAAGAAAACTGTTCAAAGATTTGTTTTGCAATAAAAAAAAATACACTAATTAGCATATACAGAAATATGCATACCACTTATGCCGCGTACACACGATCGGAATTTCCGATGAAAAAAGTCAGATCGACTTTTTTCCATCTGTGTTTAGAAATAGAACATGTTTTATTTTTTTTCTATGGAAAAAAAAAACGATAGGAAATTCCTATCGTCTGTGTGCAACTCCAATGCAGAAACAACCCACGCATGCTCAGAATCAAGTCGAGGCATGCTCGGAAGCATTGAAAATTCATTTTTCTCGGCTCGTCGTAGTGTTTTACGTCACCGCGTTTTGGACGGTCTAAATTTTGTCTGACAGTGTGTATGCAAGACTGATGGAAGTCATCTTCATCGGAATTCCGTTGGAAAATTCCATTGGATTTTATTCCATCGGAAATTACGATCATGTGTACGTGGCTTTAGAGCTGAGTACACAGAAAGTGAACTTTCTTTGATGCTGTGCCAAGAAGGGACATCCTTTAAACTAATCTGCAAAGCATTGACCTTAAATCAGGCTTTGCATTTAAAATGCATGGTGCGCCTATCTTGTAGAAGCCCCCCCCCCCATTTAAAACAGTTATGCCGCGTACACACCATCACTTTATGTGATGAAAAAAAATGACGTTTTTAAAAACGTCACTTTAATTGACTGTGTGTGGGGGAAAACGTCGTTTTATGTCTTGTAAAAAACGACCAAAAAAAATTGAAGCATGCTTCAATTTTATGTGTCGTTTTTCAAAAGTGCACTTTTTACTTCACAGAAATTGACCGTGTGTAGCAAAAAACGTCGTTTTCTAAGACGTTTTTTCATCCACGCATGCCCAGAAGCTACTTATGAAGCAAGCTTCAATGGTAAAACGTGGTGGAACGTAACCTCGCTTTGCTAGAACATTGTGAGAAAACGATGGTGTGTAGGCAACTTCGTCTTTGAAAATTGATGTTTCAAAAACGTCATTTTTTACTTCACAGAAAGTGTCGTTTTTTTTCATCACATAAAGTGATGGTGTGTATGCGGCATTACATTTAGTTTATTATAAATACTTTTAAATACAACAATTTTATTATTATTATTTTTAGCGTTATTTGAAAGTCTATTTAAAAATACACTAAGGGGGTTACCGTATTTATCGGCGTATAACGCGTGCCGGCGTATAACGCGCACCCCAATTTTAAGAGGGAATTTTCTGGAAATTTTTTTTTTTTAAATAAACAACTTTGAAGAAGCAATTAAAGAGTAAACATTTTACTACATAATGGAGATCTTTCTTCTGTCTCCTCAGGTGCAATATTGTGTGGCCTAATTACGTTGCCTCCTATAGATAAGCAGATCTGTGTATAAATATATATAAATAAATACGGTACTTGTTCAGTTATTGCGTTTCAATCATGTAATCAAGCTTTTGTATTCAAATCCCATTGCAATCAGTTGCACACCCCATCCCCTCCCTCTGGGCAGCAGGATTTAGGACATTATTTGAAGTTGGAAACAAGAAATAGAAAATGTCCTGCGCGCTCTGCAAACTACTCTAGGTTTCACAAAACTGTAGATTCAAAACTTACTGTAAGCAAAGTTCAGGACGAGCGCCCGCCGGAAAAATCACTGAGCCGTCTCGGCTGTCACGTCACACATGCACAGTCCCGCCTTCGCCATCGGCATCGGACCATCTCTCGTCCAATGCTGGTGGCGGAGGCGGGACTGTGCGTCTGTGATGCGACACCCGAGAGAGATTTGAGAGGAGATGACGGCTCTGTGATTTCCGGCAGGCGAACCCACGATTTTCCCCTGATTTTATGGGGAAAAAAGTGTGCGGTATACGCCGATAAATACGGTATTTACGAAAGGCAAATCCACTTTGCACTACAAGTGAAAAGTGCACTTGGAAGTGCAGGCACTTTAAATCCGAGGGGTAGATCTGAAATACGGGGAAGCTCTGCTGATTTTATTATCCAATCATGTGCAAGCTAAAATGCTGTATTTTATTTTCCTTTTATGTCCCCCTTTGGATCTACAGCGACTGCACTTCCAAGTGCACTTTCAGTAAAATGTCAAGTGCACTTTGCACTTGTAGTTTGCACTTGTAGTGCAAAGTGGATTTGCCTTTAGTAAATAGCCCCCTGTATTACTAAAATTATTGGGGTGCCTGCCTTTATACATACATGAACTTTAATGGCATCCCAGTCTTAGTCTATAGCAGGGGTGTCAAACTCAATTTCATTGTGGGCCGCATCAGCATTATGATTGCCCTCAAAAGGGCTGGTTGTATCTGTAAGATTAGATGTCCAGCGCATCCCCTCCCCTTACATTAGATGTCAAGAGCCACCCCACCATCAGAAGTTGAGTCCCCTACTCTCCCTTACATCACAGTGCACCCCCCTTTCCTTATGCTGCTGCTGGGAAGAAGCTGGATGCATTGCTTGCAAGCAGAAAGTAAAGGTCTGGAGGAGGACCAGAGGAGGGCTGGAGCTCTCCTACTGCTGCAGGAGAGGTGCGAGGGCCACATGAAATGGCCTGGAGTGCTGGATTCGTCCTGCGGGCCTTGTGTTTGACACCTGTGGTCTATAGTATTCAATATAGAGTTGGCCTGCCATTTGCAGCTATAACAGCTTAAACTCTTCTGGAAAGGCTGTCCACAAGGTTTAGGAGTGTCTATGGGAATGTTTGACCATTCTTCAAGAAGCGCATTTGTGAGGTCAGGCACTGATGTGGACGAGAAGGCCTGGCTCACAATCTCCAATCTAATTCATCCCAAATAGGGATGAGCTTTGTGTTTGACTCGAACGTATGTTCGACTCGAACATCGTCTGTTCGTACGTTCGTCGAAATTCGAACAAAATGGGTCGTTCGCGCCAAATTCGAGTGACGCGCAACGGCCCACAATTCACTGCGGCATTGCGCGCTGATGATTGGCCAAGCATGCACTATGACCCTGCATGCTTGGCCAATCACAGCGCGCAAAAAACGGAGAGCCATAATTGGCCAAAGCCAGGGTGGCTTTGGCCAATTATGGCTCAGGGGGTTTAGTACACACCCCACACTATATAAGGCCACCTGCAAGTCGGCCGCGTGTATTGTTTTGCGGCGTTGTTAAAGAACAGATCAGACAATCAGTCAGTTAGAGAGAGAGAGAGATAGAGAGAGATACAGTGGGGTAGAATCAGATAGATCAGCGGATCTTTAGATCCGTGTAATCTATCTTATTTACGATCCGCCAGCGCAAGTTTTTGAGGCAAGTGCTGTATTCAGAAAGCACTTGCCTCTAAAGTTGCAATTCAAATTCCGCGGCTAGGGAGAGTTTACTATTTAAATCAGGCGCGTCCCCGCGCCGATCGCACTGCGCATGCACCGCCGGCTAAATTTCCCAGCGTGCATTGCTCCAAATGGTTTCGACGTGTACGTAAATTACGTCCATCCGTATTCGCGACCGACTTACGCAAACGACGTAAAAAATTCAAAACTTGGCGCGGGAACAACGGCCATACTTAACATAGGATACGCCGCATATAGCAGGGGTAACTATCCGCCGGGTAAAAGCCGAACGCAAACGACGTAAAAAAAAAGCGACGGGCGGGCGTTCGTTTCTGAATCGGCGGAAATCCTCATTTGCTTATTCGTCGCGTGTAAAAAACGAAATGCCACCTAGCGGCCAGCGGGAGAATGCAGCCTAAGATCCGACGGTGTAAGTCACTTACACCTGTCGGATCTTAGGGAGATCTATGCGGAACCTGATTCTATGAATCAGGCGCATAGATCCGACCGTCGGATCTCAGAGATACGACGGCGTATCAGTAGATGCGCCGTCGTATCTCTATCTGAATCTGCCCCATTGTCTTTTCTACCAGATAGATAGATAGATAGAGCAGGCAGTTTAGTTAAATTTACAGGGCTAGATTCAGGTACGAGATACGACGGCGTATCTCCAGATACGTCGTCGTATCTCTGAGTTGCGGCGTCATATCTATGCGCCTGATTCTTAGAATCAGTTACGCATAGATTTGACTAAGATTCGACCGGCGTAAGTCTCTTACGCTGTCGTATCTTAGTTGCAATTTTACGCTGGCCGCTAGGTGGTGCTTCCATCGATTTCCGCAAGGAATATGCTAATTAGGTAGATACGCCGATTCACAAACAAACGTACGCCAGGCGCATTTTTTTACGTCGTTTACGTTAGGCTTTTTCCGGCATAAGGTTATTCCTGCTATATGAGGCGTACGCAATGTTAACATTTTTTGTCTACCATGCCATCCAGCATACTAGCGTCAGCTACAGTATGCCTTTATTTTGATTTTTTCCGCTGTACTCACAGTTCAATCTGTTTCAGACTCCCGCGGGGAGTAGGCGTTCCTATGAAGAGGGGACATGATTGACGGCCGGCTATTTTCTCCGGCTATTTTCGGGAAGCGTGACGCCCCATAGCCGGCCATCAATCATGTTCCCCTCTTCATAGGAACGCCTACTCCCCGCGGGGAGTCTGAAACGAAACTAATGGATTAACCAGTTCCCGACCACCGCATGTACATATACGTCCACAATATGGCACGTACAGGCACATGGGCGTATAGGTACGTCCTCGCCTATTAGCGGGTGGGGGGTCCGATCGGGACCCCCCCCGCTACATGCGGAGGTCGGGTCCGCTCGGGGAGCGATCCGGGACCACGGCGCGGCTATTTGTTTATAGCCGCTCCGTCGCGATCGCTCCCCGGAGCTGAAGAACGAGGAGAGCCGTGTGTAAACACGGCTTCCCCGTCCTTCACTATGGCGGCGCATCGATCGCGTCATTCCCTTTATAGGGAAGACACGATCGATGACGTCATTCCTACAGCCACACCCCCAAACAGTTGTAAACACATACTAGGTGCACCCTAACTCCTACAGCGCCACCTGTGGTTAACTCCCAAACTGCAACTGTCATTTTCACAATAAAGAATGCAATTTAAATGCATTTTTTGCTGTGAAAATGACAATGGTCCCAAAAATGTGTCAAAATTGTCCGAAGTGTCCGCCATAATGTCGCAGTCACGAAAAAAATTGCTGATCGCCGCCATTAGTAGTAAAAAAAAAAAAAAAATGCAATAAAACTATCCCCTATTTTGTAAACACTATAAATTTTGCGCAAACCAATCGATAAACGCTTATTGCGATTTTTTTTACTAAAAATAGGTAGAAGAATACGTATCGGCCTAAACTGAGGAAAAAAAATGTTTTTATATATGTTTTTGGGGGATATTTATTACAGCAAAAAGTAAAAAATATTGCTTTTTTTTCAAAATTGTCGCTCTATTTTTGTTTATAGCGCAAAAACTAAAAACCGCAGATGTGATCAAATATCACCAAAAGAAAGCTCTATTTGTGGGGAAAAAAGGACGCCAATTTTGTTTGGGAGCCACGTCGCACGACCGCGCAATTGTCTGTTAAAGCGACGCAGTCCCGAACTGTAAAAACACCTTGGGTCTTTAGGCTGCATATTGGTCCGGGGCTTAAGTGGTTAAACTGTAAGTACAGCGCAAAAAAATAAAATAAAGGCATACTGTAGCTGACGCTAGTATGCTGGATGGCATGGTAGAAAGTTGTATTATAGGGTGAACCTCCGCTTTAACTTGTCCCCAGGATCCTGTGATGTCCACCCTGTGTGTCTGTGGGCTGTGTCCTCCGCCCCCGATGCATCTGTGTTCCGGCCTCCATTCCCTGCGAGCGTCAAGACATATAGGGGCAGAGCCTGGCGGCAAATTCAAAAAGTACAAAATTCATAACACATACAATACACTGTAATCTTACAGATTACATTACTGTATGAAATCATTTCCCCTCCATTTTGTCCCTAGTGGTTTGTCTAGTGCCCTGCATGCAGTTTTAGATTATATATATACTGTTCTCTCTGCCTGGAAACTTGAGATTGTCCATGGCAACCAAAAAGTGTCCCTTTATGTCAAAAGTGGTTTTAGACCAGCTAGAAAACAGCAATAGTAAATTAGAACCCATGCAGAAATGAGCGATAGTGAATCATGGGGAAATTTATTTTATTATTATTATATTATTATTTTTTATAATTATTTATAGTTATTTATAGTTATTTATTATATTATAATTTATGATTTTGTGTTTCAAACTTTATAATACCCGCAATGTCTACTAGCCCCTTTTTTGGACAGATTTAAGTGAGTTTTTCCTAAGAATTACAGGCCTACAATATAAAATGCCAAATTCCAATGCAAAACAATGTACCTCTTTGAGACGCAAAAAGCTGACATAGTCATACGGCCAGGGTGGCTACATACCCAATCATGTCCAAGAAAAAAAAAAACAGAGTGTTTGTTTTCATGTGATTGGGTATCTAATTTAGGTATATATTCACTCTTCTAATGCCCTGTACACACAACCGTTTTTTCTGTCTGAATAAACTCGGATGGTTTTTCCGACGGAATTCCGCTCAAGCTGTCTTGCATACACACGGTCACACCAAAGTCTGATTGTCAAGAACGTTCAACACTACGACGAGCCAAGAAAAATGAAGTTCAATGCTTCCAAGCATGTGTCGACTTGATTCTGAGCATGCATGGTTTTTAGTGCGTCGGAATTCCATACAGACAGACGGATTTTCCGATAGGAATTTTTTCCATCTGAAAAATAGAGAACCTGCTATCTATCTAAGTCCGTTGGAAATTCAGACGGAAAAAGTCAGATGGGACATACACACGGTCGGAATATCAAATGAAAAGCTACAATCGGACTTTTTCCATCGGAAATTCCAACCGTGTGTATGCGGCACAAGTGAACAGTCTCTATTCTTTTAGAAAACCAACCCTATAGTCTAATCCCCATAGTCTTAATTGTTAGGCCTCGTACACACGACCGAGAATCTCGTCAGGAAAAACCTGTTGTTTTACCTGACGAGATTCTTGGCAAGAAACTCTTGCCGCCCAAGTGTACAGACTTTCGTTTCAAAAGAACCGCAGTTCTCTTAAAAGGAAAGAACTCTGTGACGTCATCACGTACGACGAGCATGCGCTCGTCACATTCGATGCCGTCTCTGCCATCTTGCTTCACCCTACCTATGCCGTGGAAGCTACCGCGCATGTGTCAAAGTCATTTCGAGCATGCGTGGGTTTCCACGGCGACAGGTAAGTATACACACTCTCAGGTTTCTCGTCGGGAAACAGGCCGACAAAAATCCCAACGAGAAAAAAGAGAGCAGGTTCTCTTTTTTTCTTGTCGAGATTCTGGCCAGATTTCCTGACGAGAAACCTGAATGCCTCGTACACACGAATGGGAATCTCGGCAAGAAGCAGTTTTCTTGCTGGTTTTTGCCGAGAAAACCGGTCGTGTGTACGAGGCTTTATGGTGTTCCATAAATCGCTCAGTTTCTCAACTGATCTCACAAAGTGTTCCACCCTGTTTGGGTAATCTCTATCATGCTTACATCCAAATATCCACATGCAAATATCTACATACTAATAAACAAAGATGGGATACCAGCAATTTGTAAATGAAATACGCTGTTAACCCACTTTACATAATAAACTGAAATAAAAAACAATAACTAATTGAAGAGTTTTTGGTTTTACTTTGACACTCTTTGAAAGTAATATTTGTGTTCTGATTACCTTATATCAGTTTTATTAATTATTCCCATCCACATCATAATAAAAATAAATTATTTTAATACTGTGTTTTTTGTACTTGCTTGACATAGTGATCAAAGTGGAAAAAGATTAGCGCATAGAAACCCATAGCATTGAATTACAGATTACCTTTTAATTGTGTCAGTTACTAAGAAATTACTAAACTTTATGATTCATTACTATAAGCTTTAGCACTCCATTGATATATGTACTGTTTAAAAAAATAAACCATGGTATAAAATGAAAACAGAAGATTTCTAATTAGTGAAATTAAACATCTGAGACTTATTTACACTCTACTGATTATTAGTCCCATGTTCATTTATTATCTGCAGACACAAAGAGGTAAATAATTATGCTTTGCCAGAAATACATTTTAAGTAGTAACAAGGGACATAGAAGATATTTATTGTTAAAGAAAATAGTATTCACAGCCAAGAACATGATAACTTAAACAGATGAAATAAGTAAATTAAAATTACATAAATTAACTTTATACAATGCTTTATAACATAGAAAGTTCAGGTGATACTTTTTTCGTTTTGGATAGAGTGGAGACGGATAAGGACACCTGTCAAATTTTATTGCTGTGCCCCCGTTATGGAGATTCACCCTCTCTATTTGTCCTGTTTACCATTTATCATCAAAAGTAAAAGAAAAACACAATTTTGGGTTGTCCCCAAGAAAGTACTAGAGAATAAATCTTTCAACGGAGACACTAATGGGACACAGATGGCAGAAACAAATCTGACAGGGGATATAACCCTCCCATACTCTATCCAAAATTAAAAAAAAAATGTTTTTCCTATATTTGTACTTTAACCACTTAAGCCCCGATCCCAATAAGCTGGCTAAAGACCCAAGGGGTTTTTACAGTTCGAGACTGCGTCGCTTTAACAGACAATTGCGCGGTCGTGTGATGTGGCTCCCAAACAAAATTGGCGTCCTTTTTTCCCCACAAATAGAGCTTTCTTTTGGTGGTATTTGATCACCTCTGCGGATTTTATTTTTTGCGCTATAAACAAAAATAGAGCGACAATTTAAAAAAAAATGCAATATTTTTTACTTTTTGCTGTAATAAATATCCCCCAAAAACATATATAAAAAATATTTTTTTCCTCAGTTTAGGCCAATACGTATTCTTCTACCTATTTTTGGTAAAAAAAATCGCAATAATCGTTTATCGGTTGGTTTGCGCAAAATTTATAGTGTTTACAAAATAGGGGATAGTTTTTTTGCATTTTTATTTTATTTATTTGTTTTACTAGTAATGGCGGCGATCAGCGATTTTTTTAGTGACTGCGACATTATGGCGGACACTTCGGACAATTTTTACATATTTTTGGGACCATTGTCATTTTCACAGCAAAAAATGCATTTAAATTGCATTCTTTATTGTGAAAATGACAGTTGCAGTTTGGGAGTTAAACACAGGGGGCGCTGTAACATTTAGGGATCACCTAGTGTGTGTTTACTAGTGTAGGGGGGTGTGGCTGTAGGACTGACACCATCGATCGAGTCTTCCCTATAAAAGGGATCACTCGATCGATGCGCCGCCACAGTGAAGCACGGGGAAGCCGTGTTTACATACGGCTCTCCCCGTTCTTCAGCTCCGGGGAGCGATCGCGACGGAGCGGCTAAAAACAAATAGCCGCGCCATCGTCCCGGATCGCTCCCCGAGCGGACCCGACCTCCGCATGTACCGGGGGGGGGGGGTCCCGATCGGACCCCCCACCCACGTCTAGCAGAGGACGTACAGGTACGTGAGTGACAATTTGTTGTGGATGTCATGTGGGCATGCGACAGAAAATACGAACAGAAAAAGTATTTTCGTAATTTTGTACTTTCGTAAATATATCGCGGGATTTGCGGCACTTTCAACACGTGGCTCATCCATATTAACTATTGTTAAGCCCCATACACTTGGTCAGATTTTTTAACAACAAATATAAAAACGATCGTTTTCCGTTCATTCTCAGAAAATTTGTTTGTTTTTAAACTCCATCAGAAAACCATTTTTGGGTTCAAAAGTCTGGCCAACCGATCTCCCTTCAGATGAAAATCCACAGAAAAGTTTATTTGGCTTTACTGTACTACTCAGCACAAAAGAGAAGCTGCTTCACTAACTACACTCACTGCCCATTCAAAAAAACGAAAATTACATCTGTGGCAAGGGATTTGCATTCTGTGTTTTGGGTCCTTTTTCTTTTGTTGTTTTCGGTCGTGTGTTCGTGTGACATCTGTGGCAAAAGATTTGCATTCTGTTGAATCCAAAATACGAACAGAAAAAAGGAATTCAAAATACAGGGTGCGGTCTTTTGTTGTGGATGTCATATGAGCATGCGACTGGGGATGCGGACAGGGAAAGGATTCAAACAAAATGCAGAGTGCGGGTCTTTTGTTGTGGATGTCATATGAGCATACGACTGAGGGTGCGAACAGAGCAGGGATTCAAACAAGATACAGAGTGCAAATCTTTTGTTTGCACCTAAAGCTACGTTGTGTGTACTGCCTGTGTTTTCTGCAGTGTGCACCTAAAGCTACGTGGTGTGTACTGCCCGTGTCCTCTGCAGTTTGCACCTAAAGCTACGTAGTGTGTACTGCCCGTGTCCTCTGCAGTTTGCACCTAAAGCTACGTAGTGTGTACTGCCTGTGTTCTCTGCAGTGTGCACCTAAAGCTACGTGGTGTGTGTACTGCCTTTGTCCTCTGCAGTTTGCACCTAAAGCTACTTGGTGTGTACTGCCTGTGTCCTCTGCAGTTTGCACCTAAATCTACGTGGTGTGTCCTCTGCAGTTTGCACCTAAAGCTACTTTCCCACCGAAAATCCTCTGGCTTACTGGGTCTTGAGGATGGATCACTGGCCAGAGCTTGCACAGTATGCAATTGAGCTACTGGCTTGTCCTGCATCCAGCGTTCTTTCAGAACGCACATTCAGTGCTGATGGAGGCTTTGTAACCGATCACAGGGTGCGCCTCTCCACTGACTCGGTCGATCGACTGACCTTCATAAAAATGAATCAGGCTTGGATCACCACCAGCTACCAAGCCCCTGATGCTGATGTAATTAATTTTTTTTTTTTGAAATGTCAGATCCCTTCAAGACTGCCTATGCTGATGCTGAGTGACTATCCTGTTATGCTGAGTGACTATCCTTTTCCTCCTCAATGATCATGCTGATAGCTTGTAAGAACATTTTTGGTTCTGGGCACCACCACCAGTGGCTAAGGCCCAATTTTTCTGCCCCTGTTTAACAGGGGCGTGTAATTAAAATTTTTGATGCAATACTTTGCAGCGGGCTCATTTATGCGCTCCAACTAGAGTATCTGTGAGGGGTTGCAGTGTTGTGGCACCAATGGATAAGGACCAATTTTTCTGCCCCTGTTTAACAGGGACATGTAATTACAATTTTTTGATGCAATACTCTGCAGCGGGCTCATTCCTCCGCTCCAACTAGAGTATCTGTGAGGGGTTGCAGTGTTGTGGCACCAGCACCACCACCAATAAAGGCTCAATTTTTCTGCCCCTGTTCAACAGGGGCATGTTATTACAATTCTTGATCTAATATTTCACAGCAGGGCCCATTCCTGTGCCCACCAAGAGTAACTGTGAGGGCTTACCGAGTTGTGGCACCACCATCACCAACAAAGGCCCAATTTTTCTGCCCCTTTTCAACAGGGGCATGTAATTACAATTCTTGATCTAATATTTCACAGCAGGGCCCATTCCTGCACCCACCAAGAGTAACTGTAAGAACTTACAGTGTTGTGGCACCAGCGCCAGCACCAAAGGCCCATTTTTTCTACCACTGTTCAACAATGGCATATAATTAGAGTTATTGATATAATAGTTCACACAGCAGGGCGTTCCAGCGCCCGCCGCCCACCAAGACTAACTGTGAGGGCTTACAGTGTTGTGGCAACACCAACACCTAGGGCCCAAATTTCTGCAGAGTATATACGGCAGGCCCCTACTTTCAAACATCCAACTTACAAACGACTCCTACTTGCAAACGGAAGGAGACAACAGGAAGTGTGAGGAAATCTACCCCTAGGAAGGGAAATTCTCTTCTGTAAGAGGTGTCTCCTGTCCACTAATGCTTTATCACCAATCCTTGTTTCAGTAAAAAACCCACATTTTCAAAAAAATGATTTGTCATTGGGACAGAAAGTGAATTGCAATCTTCTGAACAGATGCACACAGACAGCAAAACAAATGTTACAGGGGTGATAACCCTTCTCTATGTTTTCAGAAAAGCTTAAAAATTGATTTTATGGCTGGAGCTACACTTTAAAAAAGTACCAGTTCACAATTACAAACAGATTCTACTTAACAACAAACCTACAGTCCCTGTCTTGTTTGCACCGCCTGTATACTGCTGTTCAAAGTATATAGGGCCAAAGGGGCTTGTAATGACCTGGGGGGGGGGAACCCATGCTATTTTTCTCAATGATTTTCATCCATATTGCAGGGACCAGACATTACATTAAAGCCGCAAGCAGTTTTACATTTTTTTTTCTTATAGTAATCTCATTTTGTGCAGGGACAGTTCTAAACACGTGCCACTTCACAGGCATACTATAGACACCCAGCAGGTACGATATTTAAAGGAATTTTTCTTCTTTTTTTTTCACTTTAAGCATCGTTAAAATAACTGCTCCAGAAAAAATTACCTTTTTAAAACGTTTTTTTCCATTGACACATGTTCCCTGGGGCAAGACCCGGGTTCTCAAACCCGTTTTCCGACAATAACTTGCATATTAGGCTTTAAAATGAGCACTTTTGAATTCGAACGTTCGAGTCCCATTGACGTCAATGGGGTTCTAAATGTTCGCGCGAACGTTCGGTCCGTTCGAAGGTTCTGGTGCTCATCCCTATTCTCCAATCCAGAATTTCAGCCAGCCTTAGCAACCATAAAATACCTATAATGGAACATATTGGAGAACGCAAGGGTCGCCCAGATCCTAGTGTGTGGGAAACTGACAAAAATACAAGATCTGGGACCGCAACATAAACATAAATGGCTACAATATCATTAATTGTCTACATATATTGCAACAAAGATAGAACTACCTCTAATAAATAGATCAAAAACTAATTTTGAACAAATATTAACAGATTAACAAAAGGCAACCAAAAAGTTATCTAATATATACACCTTATTACTCCCTTCAGGATCCATTAGAGAGTTAAAAAATTGGGAAAAGGAAATAGGAAGATCAATATCAGAGATAAAAAATAGCGATGGGTTACAGCGCTCAGGTTGTCTGCGCAAACAATCAATTTGGGGCTTAAAGCTTTTAAAATATATATAAAATAAATTAACAAACCACAACGGCGGCGTATGTAGTCTGAAAGTTCATGAGTCCATATTAGGATCAGTCCCAGCAAGGTGCCAATAGAATATTGTTGATGGCTGTGGACAGCCAGTGCAGGTGGTTGCAGTAGATATATACTGTGACAGAATCTTGAATAAATGTAAATGTTTTTGTACCAATAAAAATAAATTGAAAACAAACAGACCTCATTTACCTTTAAAAACATTTATTTTACATTTTGACAAAATAAATGAAAAAAAAATTGTTTATGCATGAGAACCGGAAGTGAAGTCAGAGGTTGCTTGGGTCCTTCAAGAGCATAGAGCTGAGTGGGGACCATCTTGCTCTCACTTGATTTCCTGCCCAGGCATTGACCACATCGGATTGCTTCCGGGAATTATCAACGACTCCAGTTAGCCTAAAAATGACCAGGAAGCGGCGGTGGAGCAAATCTCTTGCCGCGTATAAAATTGATTTTGCGGAGAATCTGTCACTGGGATCACTTTTATCAAAAAGCCAGCCGCCTAAGGGAAAAAACTATACAGGGGTTATGACATCTAGCTGCAGCCATAATCCTGGTATTTAACGTAAAAACCTTCCCACTAAATAGTATTTAAAAAAAAATGCTTTTTACATTGGTACATGTACCCCATGTCTGTGTCCAGCTACCCATGACATTTTTTCCCAAAAGCTTGAAAACTGGCCTTGAAAAAGGTGCGAAAAAAAGTAAGATTTGGATTCAGTACACTTCAGTAAGGATTTTGGTGCTGTGTTTGTGATTTGTGTATTTTGTTAATTGTTTTGTGAACTGAATCCAGTGTACTGAATTTTTATTAGTTCATCTCTAGTCAACATAGTTAGTACGCTACTAGTAGGAAGTTATAGTGGTTGCAGCAATGATAATAATAACCATAATTATATTTTAACCTCTTCATGCCGACAGTACATTTTGTATGCAAATATTTGGCCACTCAGCGTCAAGGCTCACCCATCAAACATATTTGCATACCAAAATGTAAACAAACCTGTCCCACCCTGCGCACTCCCGACACAGTTACCGGTGCTTAACGGAAAGCTCCCGATCGCTACTTGCTACCTGCCTTGACTGAAAACAATCAATGCAGTCTTTACAATATGGCCTTAGGATCATGGCGTCTCCCCAGACTAAAAGGAAACTGATTTGAAGACAAACACCAGTAATATTAACTTTATAAACTTTGGTGAACATTGCAGGTGCACATTCAAAGTTTGTGTTACTGAATAAATAATTGATATAAAAGTTTTCTTAGGAATGTATTTCCTTCCTACATATAACATTAAAAGTATAATTATTCCCCTGTATGTATACACTAATGGGATTTGGTTATATTTATAGATGCCTATTCATCAGTGGAGGCTTATATTAGTTATATATTTCCTGCCTTATTATTGCAGAAAGAATTAACAAAAAAAATGATGCTGGAGTATCTTACAAGATCTCACACTGTAGCAGGTAAAGCAGAACTACAGAATGCTGAATACAACATAAAATGTTGTAAATAATGTTTATTTTTTTCTTGTTCAATTTTTTTTTTTTTTAGGAAAGAAGGGTTTAGTTAACAACATATACTGTAAGCTAAGAAACCATTGTGAGATATACAAGAGCAACAAAAACATGTACAAGAGAAGATGCACAACAAAGTGTAAACAATTTAGAACTGGTGGTACAATAAGGTATTTAGAACTATGGGTGCTAGGCAATACAAGACTTTACTTGTCAGGGGCAGAGGATCTCATTACTTAGGTAGATATAGGATCTCCCAGTGGGTTAAGAATGTTTTACACCAATATGGTGCCTAAGAGCAAAGAGATTCAACATCTGCTCAATCCATGGTAGTCTATAGTAGCACTGTCGGCACAACTTGCACCTTGTATGTATACGTTTCTGAATGGCCTAGTCAAAATAGTGGCTAGGCAAAAGAAATAAGCAATAGGAATAGAAAACAGAAGATTAGGGAGAGGAGGGGGTAAGGGGAGGGGGTAGAGGTGGTCCAGAGTAGAAGCCCATTGGTTTGTCAATAAGAGGGTCAGATCGATTTTGAGGGTAGAGCCTAGGGGGAAATCACGACAGTAATAGGGTGTCATCAAATTGTGGTGTATCCAGGGTTGCCACAATTTGGTAATATTCGATCCTGTCTAGCAAGATCGCCTTCAATTTGGCATGTACCATAGCCTTAGTGATTCTGATTTTAGTTTACACAATGTTAAGAGAGCTAGTTTTCCAGGCTTTCATGATGGTCTGCTTGGTGGCTGTGGTTACCCGGAGGAATAGTTTGTAGTTTTTTCAGAAGGGCCAAGAGGGGATGTGGAAGGAGTTCTGTACTGTAGCTATTAGCGTGGATATGATCTTACATATCTTGGCCCAAAAGCATTGTACTACGGTGCAGGTCCACCAGATATGGAGGTGGGTACATATTTCATCTCAACTACAGTAACATTTGGGAAAATAATTGGCTTAGTTGGAACCAGTTACCAGTAAGTAAGGACTTTATATATAGCCTCTAAGGCTACTATATTCTGAGCCGAGGATTTATCAGCCCAAACCTCCGACCATGTTACTTGCTCCAGGTGGTGCTACCAGTGGGAATGTGTAAGTTGGTGGAGGGTAATCTGGCGTATTCAACAATTGGCGATAGAGTTGTGAAATGAGGACTTGGGCATGGGGATCTTTCTTGCAGGTGTGTTCAAAGACTGTTAGGTGATGTAGAGCAGAAGGTGTGGTGAGAGAAAAGGAGAAAATAAATGTTTTAATTGTAGTTAACAAAATTGTTTCGATTTGAGTAGATTATGCAATTCCTGAAGGGTGAGAAAAGTTTTGAAGTCAGAGTTGGTGGTAAAAGCATGAAGGCGCAGAAGACGAACTGAACACCAGGCTTGAAATAAAGAGGGGGCTTCTCCTTCTTTGCCTTATCTGTAGGTCAACACGTTGACAGTAAAACATATGAACAAGACAGTTATACCAGAATTTCTGCTCATTGGATTCTCTATCCAGAAAAAGACACAGTTTTGTCTTTTCATAATAATTTGCATTGCATATGTTGTTACAATGACAGCTAATGTGTTTATTATTATTATGGTAAAAACTGAAAGGCGTCTTCATAAGCCTATGTACTTTTTCATCGGTGGACTTTCATTCATTGAGATTTGGTACCCTTCAGTCACTATCCCCAGACTCTTGTGGTCTCTTAAAACTACAAAGGAAGCAATATCCCCAGCTGGGTGCATAACACAGTTTTATTTTCATTTTTCCCTTGGAGCAACTGAAATCTTTCTCCTTACTGTGATGGCTTATGATCGTTATGTGGCCGTTTGTAACCCTCTTCGCTATATGGCCATAATCAATCCTAAAGTTTGCACCATACTCATACTCGGGTCTGGGGTTTCTGGTTTTGTTTCAATGATTACTCCATGTGTACAGATTGCAAACTTGTCATTTTGTAGGGAGAACCAAATTGATCATTACTACTGTGACTTGGCGCCAATACTCAAATTGTCTTGTTCTGAGACTTCAAGCATTGAAAAGCTGTTTTTTTGCCTTAGCTTGTTCATAATATTAGGCTGTTTTTTCTTAATTGTTATCTCCTATATTTGCATAATCAGGACAACTCTGATGTTTCCAACAGCTATAGGGAGGCGCAAAACATTCTCTACTTTTACTTCGCACCTTATTGTTGTATTGCTTTTTTATGGGCCTATCATCTTTATGTTTGTCAGACCCAGCACCGGTGGCCTCATGCACCTGAATAAAATAGTTTCCATCATCCCGTCAGTAGTAACTCCTCTTTTAAATCCAATCATCTATACTCTGCGTAACCAGGAGGTACATATGGCCATGAAGAAAACAGTTCAAAGATTTGTTTTTCCTGTAGAGGGCAATATCAATTAGAAAACTGTCTATAAGACCTACAAAAATGTAATCATTTTTATAACCATTAAATGTTTATTGAGATAAACAAACCATTTAGTACTGTGTTCACAGAATGTTATGTTGTGCTATGCTAATACTAAACTTCCCATACATTGATTGGTGAAAAATTATTCCTGGTGATATGGGCCTGATTTATCAAGCTTACACTGCCAACATGTACCATGAAAATTATGCTCACTTGCTCAGGCAACACTGTGCATGTATAAATGAAATGGGTTACAGTGGTGATGAAGTTTAAAAAGGGTGATTGATTGAAGATTTCAATTAAAATAATTTCCAAAAGGAATTTATTGAAAACAAGTATATGATCTAGATTTTAGAATTTTATACAATTTTTTTTTTAATTAACTTTATAATTGTGAATAAAAAAAACAACAATAATCTATTAGTATTTTTGATAAACATTACAGTTTGCAAACAAAATAAATAATGAATTAATCATAAAATACTTGGTATTTCTCTCAACTGATCTCAGGTGTGGCCATATGTATATTTAATATCTTTGCATGCCTGGAAATAATTAAAATATAAGTGTACTGTTTTAAACAATTTAATCATGACTGTCTGCACTCCATGTCTATTCTAGATAAACCCTCTTTTTTAATCTTACACAAGCAACTTGGTCTAAATGCTGTGGCCTACAGGGCCATATAGTTTTGAATATACAACTTTTCTTCATTGGTCTTAATAAAAGAGCTGTCTACTTGAAAGCATACAGGTTGGCAACATTTTTACTATAATCTGTGGAGAAAAGGGTTGTGCATGTGCAGGACCACGTGGCCCTGCTTGTTTAAAAGAGATCTGAAGAGTCAATAAAACTAGCCTAGGCCGCAGTTCTTGTACCAATCTAAAGAATAGCTAGACTGGGAAAGGTGGGGTGGGGGGAGGGGGGATTTATTTGTATAAAAGTATAATTATCATTTAGGCTGGGTTCACACTACTACACTACTTTCATCCTACTTTGCTCTGTGTTCAATGTTTCCCTATGAGAGCGTCTTGTAGCGTCCTACACAAGTCGGTCCGACTTTGAAAATGCTCCCTGTACTACTTTTGGTCCTACATTGATCCTACTTCAGGCCCATTGAATATCATTGAAGTCGGACCAAAGTAGTATCCTGTTCATGAAAGTAGGATGGATGTAGGACCAATGTAGGATAAATGTAGGACCAATGTAGCAGAGCAAAGTAGGATGAAAGTAGTGTAGTAGTGTGAACCCAGCCTGAGGGGAATGTCTGCCAATGATAACTAGCAATATAGATAGGATTGACCTCAGCTGTGAATGGCCATATATTAATTTGCAGTATTCTGTCTTTAAAAATAATTCTATCCGTCTGTCATTGAACAATTCTGGGTGCATATTCACAGATGTGCATACAGAGTAAGGCATTATGAATATGAACTAGGGAGGAGCAGAATGGTTTCAGCCAAATTGATTTTGCTGTGAATTTGGTGATTTTGCCAATAGTTAAATAATGTTGAGCTGCAAAGTGTTTTTTTGTTGTCACAATGCTTATTAAAAATTTAAATCGTGTACCGTGTACTTTGTTTTTGTGACTTGTTTCTTTATTCTGTGTGTTTTTCATTTTTTGTTCACTCTAGCTTTAAATTTTTTATTTCACTTTACCTCAGAAACCATCACTTTACCTCAGACCTTTGCACCTGAAAAAAAACATCCAATTTTGCCTTCTCCATTGACTCCAATATATTGCACCAAAATGTAAAAAAAATTGAAATCTTACAATTCGTTGAAAATTTAAGGATAGAAAACTCTCAATTTTACTTTTGGATTTTTTAATACTACAATTCAAGAGAAAATATATGTTGCAATAAAAATTGAATGTATATGTAAATACATTAAATGTATAGCTCCCTTATTCTGTAGGTGTATTTTAAGTGGCATTTTAACATTTCTCATTTATGAATCTATATGATCACAAATACTTCATATATAGGGCATCCAGTAACAAAAAATATTGTAAATGTAATTAGTCTAATTAGGGAACTATTTTCCTTTACAACCCTTTTTAGTTTGTATATGCTTTTTTGATTGAGCAAAGTTATCAGCTGGCACTATGTGAAAAAGTAGAAATTTCAAAAGGGATGGACAGCCGCACTCCAAAAAAACTGTGAAAAAGTAATTGCTTCCTGAACCGAATTGAAGACAGAATTACATTCCCATTCACATTACATCCATGCTACATTCACACTGATACACAACAATGGCCAGCAATGTCTGCCAACGAGAATCACTGGATTCCCCCTGTCAAACGCTGCCTGCGCGCTCTGCGTGCCACCAGCAGAATTTGTCAGATTTGTACTGTCTACAAATCAATGGCCAGAGCCACCGTTGTTCACATCGAATTAATAAACCATTTATGAAAAAAATATGGGATTTTAAAGGTATTGGCTTCTTCTAAAGGAATGATTACACCAACATGAGTTCACTTTATTAAAAGCATATATTAATTACAAAGTTCATTAAAAAGTTTAGGGTATCAAACCCCTTAAAAGCATCAATTCAGCATACCACACTACTAGATGCCAGCCCCCAGAAAATGTGGCATCCCACTTCCAGAGCATGGATTACATTGTAGATAAGGTCTAGCATCAAATTATAGGTAATACACCAATGGAGGTTATTTACTAAAGGAAAATCCACTTTGCACAAGTGCAAACTACAAGTGCAATGTGCACTTGAAATTGCACTGAAAGTGCACTTGAAACTGCAGTCGCTGTAGATCCGAGGGGGACATGTAAGGAAAATAAAAAACAGCATTTTAGCTTGCACATGATTGGATGATAAAGTCAGCAGAGCTTTCCCTCATTTCAGATCTACCCCTTAGATTTACTGCGACTGCACTTCCAAGTGCACTTTCAGCGCAAATTCAAGTGCAATTTGCACTTGTAGTTTGGACTTGTAGTGCAAAGTGGATTTGCCTTTCATAAATAACCCCCAATATTTCGCTTCTAAAAGAAGGGTTTAGCAGGGTGCCTTAACCTGATGCATATCCAACTGTAGGCTTTCTCAGGGGTTCATGGGGTGCAATGAGAGTGGTTGATTGTCTGTTTTTTGAACAATGTCCTTTCACAAGAAGGATAGATAAGATAATGACAGTTACTTTAGATGCAGTCAAGGATATAGATGGTATAGAAGTGGTCACAAATGTCTAGGCTAAGACATTTGGGCATGGGCCCCCCATAAACGGCACCTTAGTCAGGAGGGGCTGGCAGGGAAGGCCATCCTTTTTTTATACCACCAACTGGACGTACCTCAGTCTGTGTTAGTAAAAGTGATTATATTGCTCCCAGACATGGGAATGCAGGCCGCACCTACCCTCCCCGAATACCAGAACTTATAACCTATTTAAATAACAACTCGAACCACTTCTTTGGCAAAAAAATGGCCGCAGCACTTTTATTGGTGCATTCAAATCAATAAAAAAAAAACAAACATATTCTGATAATTTTATCATAATTTCATCACAATTTTATCACAATTCTTACATTTCAAACCATAAACTTAAAACAGCTCGGTCTTAAGGGACTCGAGCATACAGAATATTTATAACCAAAGTCCCCCCTACAATCACGTAGGGCAGGGATATGCAATTAGCGGACCTCCAGCTGTTGCTGAACTACAAGTCCCATGAGGCATAGCAAGACTCTGACAGCCACAAGCATGACACCCAGAGGCAGAGGCATGATGGAACTTGTAGTTTTGCAACAGCTGGAGGTCCGCTAATTGCATATCCCTGACGTAGGGTGACAGACATCATAATCGTGCTTAGCGACAAGGGAGGGGGGGGGAACTGGCTGGTCAGAGGTTCCTATATATAATAAGCCCCTTTCCAGAACATTCCACAGTGGTCACATGACCATCTGGGAAATTCCCAATAGCCTTGAGACCGCCCCCAGCCCACATTTGAAATTCTCTTAGGGGACATTGCCCCAAATACACTAACTTGTACATATCCTTAGCTATTTATTTAAATAATCCAATTTGATTTATTTCTAAGGGGGGGGCGACTGCATGCCCATGCTGTCAGGCTCAAAGCATTTAGCTCTCCTAGGTCATTCCAACGTTAAATGTCCCGAGAATGGCCCAATCTAGACTCAATGGTAGATGCATAAAATCTGATCAGGTGCCTCGGTATCTTTTTGGAGCATCTCACCATGCTCTGAAAGGATACAAAGGCACCTGACCAGACTTTATCCATACTAAAACTGGAGAGTGCAAAATCTGGTGCAGATATGCATAGAAACCAATCAGATGCCAGGTTTTCTGTCAAAGCTTAATTGAACAAGCTGAAGTCAGAAGCTAATTGTCTACCATGCACAGCTGCACCAGATTTTGCACTCTCCAGTTCTAGTAAATCAACCCATATGTGGCCAGGGTCAGTATTTCTGTTGAGACGGCCCCCTGACTCAGAGATGAGCCATATGTATGTAATATCAAAAGATGGAGTTCCTCCATAAGATAATTTGTCCTGTGTCCTACACACTTGTAAGGATATACTGTATGTGTTGCATTTGGAGTGACATGCTGAGTCTCTGCCCACTCAACCAGTCAGCATACCTCGGTTACCTCACTCCAAGTAACAGAACGGGTTCCTGACAAGCTCATAGCACAGACTGTGCATGATCACCCTTAACTCTTCTCTTCCCATACCTAGTGATCAGGCCATAGGTCTTAGTAATGCTAGTACGCTCCCAGTGCTGGTGAAGATAGACAACTAAGGAGGAAGTTCGATCACTGACCCCCTTGCTACGGGAGGACTTGTCACCTAACCAGGTACCGCGCCAATGACCGGTTGCTGTTCTTTCTTGTGGTCACTCATGACAACTACCTCTTCCTCCTTGTCTTGCTGAATGAACCTCTGTCGTAGTGATATTACACATACCCCATATTGCTATTATGGACCCAGTTTCTTTAGGAATACACAAAGAACCCCCCCCCTCCAAATAACTTCACACCAGTTTCTAAGCAGTTGAGTCAACTTTTACTGTAAACTTGGCTGCTTGAACGGAAAAGTCCATGTTCTTGGGGTATTCCAGCAAATCGGCATACGAGAGCAGACCACAAGTCCCAGCAAGTCTCTGCACAAATACCTAGTTGCGTGTGTCCCCCCCCCTAGGATGCTGTTGCCTTTTATAGAACGGAGAGGGAGGCTGGACCCCAGAGAAAGCCCACAAAAAACACAGGCCCAGATTCTCAAAGAAGTTACGCCGGCGTATCTCGAGATGCGCGGCGTAAGTGTATATATACGCCGGCGTATCTATGCGCCGTACCCACAGAACCAGATACGCCTGAAAATAGTCTTCTTCCGACCGACGTAACTTTTCTACGCCGGCGTAGCGTGGGCGCATATTTACGCTGGGCGCATCTGACGCTCATATTGATTTTGTATTCAAATATGCAAATAAGGGAGATACGCCGGCGGTGCGCGTAAGCTGTACGTCCGGCCTAAAGTTACCCCTCATAAAGCAGGGGTAACTTTGCACCAGACGTGTGCAGGTCAGCTGGAGAGCAGCTTCAGCAGCACCGTTACGGACGAGCTGAGCAACCACACTTGCAGGACCACACATCCGTATGCCAACATGCCAGGGGCAGGCATGGTCATAGCACTACTAGTGTGTGCCCAGGCGCGTAGAAGGAGGAGGGCACAGGAGAGGATATACCGAACGCGCATGAACGTCTTTGGCATGGGGGATTCGGAGGTGTATCGTATCTTCAGATTCGGCCCTGAAGCCATCCTGGAATTAGCCACAACCCTGCATGATGACATCACCAGCCAGACACACCGCTCACATGCAGTGCAGCCACTGGTCAAGGTCCTGGCAACACTGCATTTCCTCGCCAGTGGATCTTTTCAGCGTACAAGTGGAGTTGTGGCTGGGATGTCACAAACCAGCATGAGCAGATGTGTGCACCAGGTTGTCCCCGCAATCCTCAGACGCATGTCCCACCACATCATCAGACCCACCCAGGAGCACCTGCGGCATAAGGCAATGGCATATTTTGCCAGAATTGCAGGATTCCCACGCACCGTGGGGGCCATTGATTGCACACATGTGGCACTACGGCCCCCCCGTGACACAGAGCACATATACCGCAATCGGAAGCACTGGCATTCCATCAACGTACAGGTGATAGTCGATGCCCAATGCCTCATATGGCACGTCCGTGCCAAACACCCAGGGGCCAGCCACGACAGTTACATATACCATCAAAGCACGATCCCAATGGAATTTGAACAAAACGTGTATGGGGACAGCTGGCTGGTTGGTGAGTGACATGGGAGTCAGGCATGACTGTCCGACCCCATGATGCAGACATCACGAGGGGCACATGCACGACTAACATCCTCCTGTCTTTTCCCTTCCAGGTGACTCTGCATATGCACTTGGGCCCCATCTCATGACTCCATACCGGAATCCCCAAACCAGAGGAGAGATAAACTACAATGCTGCACACATACGTACCCGAGCAGTGGTGGAACAAACATTTGGCCTCCTGAAGTCCCGTTTCCGATGCCTGAAGGCCTGAAGATCTTGAAGGGCATCATTTATGTTGCCCGTGGAGGCCAGGCTGTCTGCCACACGCCGCATCTCCACGGCCATCTCACCCATATGGCGGGTCTGGGAGTCCTGTGCCCTGGTTAAATGTTCCGGAAGGAACTCAGGAACCCCCCCCTGGTCTTCCTGGTTGCCTTCCTGGGGCCAGGAGAGGCTTGAGGCCTGGCATACGGGGAGGCACTTGAGGGAGTGGGTGTGTTGGGGATGGATCCTGAGGGTCTGGAAGAGATGGGGCTTGACGTCCGCGACGGATCAGCCGAGAGGGAGGATTCCTCCAAATACAGGGACACCTCCTCACCCATATGGACCGCATCCTCCTCAACCACCTCTTCATTGGAGGTCTGGGCACCACTCCCCTCCACCAATGTCTCTTGGCTTCCCAGGGGGTCAGGGGCATGATGCTCAGGGGATGAAGGTGTGGGACGGGCAGAGGCAGATGATGGCCGAGCTCCCTCCTGGACATCTGCGGATGACACAAAACATTCACATGTTGGTGGACCCACACGGCTCAACTGAGTCATAGCCCTCCACTCCCTCCACGTGCTCCCTCTCAAGGCACCGGGCAACCACCTGCTCCTCAGGAGTCAGCCTAAGAGTAGAGGCTGGTCCACCTCCAGTGGCGCTGGCATGCCTCCTCATCTTGCCCAGCTTCTCCTTGACCTTCCTACGCAGGTCGTTCATTTTTTTGACAATGTCCTTGGGCCTCCTCACCTCATTCCCAAAATTGGACACATTTGCTATGAGAATACGGACCTTACCTCTCTAAGTTACGTCGGCGTACCGCTTATGAGATGCGCTATGCCGGCATAAAGATGCGCCAATCTACGTGAATCTGGGCCACAGTCTATAAGATGATTTCTTAAGATTTATTGCTTGAGGAAATTTTAACCGAAGAGGGGTAGGGCATGGGATAGCACATAACAATTAAAGGACAATTTTCTCCGTATTTGAGGGTAAGACAGTCTAAGGCTTCACAGCTGAAGACCATGAAGCAGGTCTCTTAGGCATATGGTTACTTGTACCTATGCACAACTACAGGTGAAACGCGAAAAATTTGAATATTGTGCAAAAGTTAATTTATTTCACTAATGCAACTTAAAAGGTGAAACTAATATATGAGAGAGACTCATTACATGCAAAGCAAGATAGTTCAAGCTGTGATTTGTCATAATTGTGATGATTATGGCTTACAGTTCATGAAAACCGCAAATCCACAATCTCAGAAAATTAGAATATTACATGCAATCAATAAAACAAGGATTGTACATAGAACAACTACGGACCTCTGAAAAGTATAAGCATGTATATGTACTCAATACTTGGTTTGGGCCCCTTTTGCAGCAATTACTGCCTCAATGCGGCGTGGCATGGAAGCTATCAGCCTGTGACACTGCTGAGGTGTTATGGAAGACCAGGATGCTTCAATAGCGGCTTTCAGTTCTTCTGCCTTTTTCGGTCTCATGTCTCTCATCTTTCTCTTGGCAATGCCCCATAGATTCTCTATAGGGTTCAGGTCAGGCGAGTTTGCTGGCCAATCAAACACAGTAATCCCACGGTCATTGAACCAGGTTTTGGTGCTTTTGGCAGTGTGGGCAAGTGCCAAGTCCTACTGAAAAATGAAGTCGGCATTCCCATAGAGCTCGTCTACGGAAGGAAGCATGAAGTGCTCCAAAATCTCCTGGTAGCTGGCTGCATTGACCCTGGACTTAATGAAGCACAGTGGACCAACACCAGCAGATGTCATGGCCCCTTAAATCATCACAGACTGTGGAAACCTCACACTGGACTTCAAGCATCTTGCAGTGTGTGCCTCTCCATTCTTCCTCCATACTCTGGGTCCTTGGTTTCCAAATGACATGCAAAATTTGCTCTCATCAGAAAAGAGGACTTTGGACCACTGAGCAACAGACCAGGTGTGTTTTTCTTTACCCCAGATTGTGATTCCTACTGAACCAGACTGAGAGACCATTTAAGGGCTCAGGAACCCTTTGCATGTGTTATGGCTTAATTAGCTGATTATAGAGGGACACTTTGGGCCAAATCCACAAAGATCGTGCCTAACTTAATTTTTTCCATTTAACCAGTTAAGCCCCGGACCAATATGCAGCCTAAAGACCCAAGGTGTTTTTACAGTTCGGGACTGCGTCGCTTTAACAGACAATTGCGCGGTCGTGCGACGTGGCTCCCAAACAAAATTGGCGTCCTTTTTTCCCCACAAATAGAGCTTTCTTTTGGTGGTATTTGATCACATCTGCGGTTTTTAGTTTTTGCGCTATAAACAAAAATAGAGCGACAATTTTGAAAAAAATGCAATATTTTTTACTTTTTGCTGTAATAAATATCCCCCAAAAACATATATAAAAACATTTTTTTTCCTCAGTTTAGGCCGATACGTATTCTTCTACCTATTTTTAGTAAAAAAAATCGCAATAAGCGTTTATCGATTGGTTTGCGCAAAATTCCCGGATCGCTCCCCGAGCGGACCCGACCTGTAGCGGGGGGGGTCCCGATCGGACCCCCCACCCGCTAATAGGCGAGGACGTACGTGTACGCCCATGTGCCTGTACGTGCCATATTGTGGACGTATATGTACATGCGGGGGTCGGGAACTGGTTAAGTTACACTGCCTTAAAATTTCTACCTAAGTGCCCGATCCACAAAGCACTTACCTAAAAATTGTGGGCTGTGTAACATAAATTCCGCCGTCGCAAGGCGTTCCTATTCAAATGGGGGCGATTCCCATTTAAATTAGGCGCGCTCCCGCGCCGGCCGTACTGCGCATGCTCGTGACGTCATTTTCCCGACGTGCATAGCGCGAAATTACGTTACGCCGAGCTTTGTGGATTGCGACGGGTCAATAAAGTTGCGTCGGGAAAAAAAAAAGATACGGCGAAAAAAAAAAAATCAAAATAAAAAAAAAATCGCGTCGCTGGACAGAAAGGTCTGCTTTTACATGGTGTACTAACTTTACACCATGTAAAAGCAGCCCTAATTTTGCGTATGCAAACTAAAACTTACGGAGAAAAAACGAAGCTGAAAAGCTTCGTGGATCTCCGTAAGTGCTAATTTGCATACCCGAGGCGGCATTTCGACACGAAATGCCCCCAGCGGCGGATGCGGTACTGCATCCTAAGATCCGGCAGTGTAAATCCCTTACACATGCCGGATCTTCTGCCTAACTATGTAAAACTGATTCTGTGGATCAGTTCCATAGTTAGGAACAGGGATACGACGGCGTTACAGAAATTACGCCGTCGTATCCCTTTTGTGGATTTGACCCTTTGAGCCTAGAATATTTCACCTTTTCACAATATTAAAATTTTCTGAGATTGTGGATTTGGGATTTTCATGAGCTGTAAGCCATAACCATCACAGCTTGAACTATCTTGCTTTGCATTTAATGAGTCTCATATATTAGTTTCACCTTTTAAGTTGCATAAGTGAAATAAATGAACTTTTGCACGATATTCACATTTTTCAAGTTTCACCTGTATTGGTACCCAGTGCGAACTTCAGAACACTGCACAGTCTCAAAGATAATTTTAGGGTTTTTAGAAGTTTATATTTAATAAAATAATTGCATTTCCATGTTCTGTGTACTGTGGGAGACCAGATATAGTGAATGCAGGGTCCTGGGTTTTAGTAACACTTTAAACTTGAAATGAAAACAGTCTGGCTTCATTACAGCCAGCCCTGTGCAATATCATTTGTTTGTTTTGACCTTATCTTCATAGCCAAGTTACAGCCAGTAAAGTTATAAGTAAACATTTTATAACAGTAACACACGCAATAATGTATTTTGTTTGTGAATACATTTAATGTGCTCATTAACCACTTAAGACCCGGACCTTTAGGCAGCTAAAGGACCCGGACAGTTTTTGCGATTCGGCACTGCGTCGCTTTAACTGACAATTGCGTGGTCGTGCGACGTGGCTCCCAAACAAAATTGGCATACTTTTTTCCCCACAAATATAGCTTTCTTTTGGTGGTATTTGATCACCTCTGCGGTTTTTATTTTTTGCGCTATAAATAAAAATAGAGCGACAATTTTGAAAACAATGCAATATTTTTTACTTTTTTCTATAATAAATATACCCCAAAAATATATAAAACATTATTTATTTTCCTCAGTTTAGGCCAATATGTATTCTTCTACCGATTTTTGGTAAAAAAAATCGCAATAAGCGTTTATCGATTGGTTTGCGCAAAATTTATAGCGTTTACAAAAAATGGGATCGTTTTATTGCATTTTTATAATTTTTTTTTTTTACTACTAATGGCGGCGATCAGCGGTTTTTTCATGACTGCGACATTATGGCGGACACTTCGGACAATTTTGACACATTTTTGGGACCATTGCCTTTTTTACAGCAAAAAATGCATTTAAAATGCATTTTTACTGTGAAAATGACAGTTGCAGTTTGGGAGTTTACCACAAGGGGGCGCTGAAGGGGTTATGTGTGACCTCATGTGTGTTTACAACTGTAGGGGGGTGTGGCTGTGGGTGTGACGTCATCGATTGTGATTCCCTATAAAAGGGAACACACGATCGATAACGCCGCCACAGTGAAGAACGGGGAAGCTGTGTTTACACACAGCTCTCCCAGTTCTTCAGCTCCGGGGACCGATCGTGGGACTCCAGCGGCGATCGGGTCCGCGAGTCCCGCGGCCACGGTCACGGAGCTTCGGACCGGGTCGCATGCATGCGCCCGCGGTGCGCGCGACCCCACGGCTGGGCTTAAAGAGCCACGTACTTGTACGTGGATGTGCCCAGCTGTGCCATTCTGCCGACGTATATCGTCGGTAGGGGGTCCTTAAGTGGTTAAAGCGGATTTCCACTCAAAAGTGGAACTTCCACTTATCTGTCTCCTCCCCGCTCCAGTGCCACATTTGGCACCTTTCAGGGAGGAGGGGGGGGGGAACGGGTACTTGTTTTTGACAGGTACCCTTCTGCACTTCAGGAGACAGCACTGCAGCACCACACCTCGGAAGTTTAGCCCCCCTTTTCCTTTCTCCGCGGCCAGGCCAATTAGAACAGACAGCGCACTTCGCGCATGCGCAGTAGGGATACCGGCTATGAAGCTGAACGGCTTTACTGACGGTTTTCCTTTCTAGGAGTGGCGGCGGCAGCACCTGACAGCCGATCCGAAAATTGGCTGGGGTACTGACATTGCGGGCTCCCTGGACAGGTAAGTGTCCTAATATTAAATGTTAGCAGCTACAGTATTTGTAGCTGCTGACTTTCAATTTTTTGCAGTGGAGCGGAACACCTCTTTAAGTTATACGTGTAACATTTTAATCTATTTATCTTATTGCTTTTTCTTACATTGAGACATTGAGGTTTTGTGACTATTCCCCAGATCATTCCAGTGTGAGCTGTGAAAGTAATCTGGGAATATGTACGGCAATTTATATATATATATATATATATATATATATATATATATATATATATATTTATTTATTTATTTATTTATATATATATATGAGGCTGAAACCTCCTCTCTCTCTTTCTGGCTTCATGGCAAAGAGATACAACTTTATTATTATACTGGAGAGCGGACAGAACAAACACAACGATGAATGTAATGTTTAATAAGATAACTTTCATTGAAAATATTTAATTTAGGCAGAACCCATTAGTTACTTTGCATACATCAACCACTCTGCTTTTGCAGCAATAGCTTTGCACTTATCATTCAAGCATCACTTCACACTCTCAGATATGACAGACTCAGGAAAAACACATGCATCATATACAACTGAGCAATACTTCCTATACGCCACGTCAAGATGTCATCATTATAGGCATTTGTTTTGTTAAAATTTACGACATATTAATTTGTATACACTCTATATATATATATATCAATATACATATCTATATAGATATATATATATCTATATACAGTATAGATATATTTATATATCTATTTAGATCTATTCTAAAAAATTCTTAAATCATTACCAGAGTATAAAAATGTATTACGATTTTTAGACAGTTAAGCTAAATAAGTACTCCAGGAATTAACTTAAAAAAAAAACTGTGGGTGTGAGTGTAATGTATTAATCAGTTCAAGACTGCCCTATAGCAGGAACATTTCTATCATGTTTTTATTGCTGTAATAAAATATTACATTTTATCTATTTCTAATTGTTATACATTATCTCAATTTGGACACATTTAAAATCCCGAGGTTTGTAACCTCTTTCTCCCTTCTGTCTTACCAAAAACATGTAGCAGGATACATATTGGTCTAAATTTATGAAGAAATTTGATTATTAAACTTTTTTATTGGATATGTTAAAGGAGAAGTCCAGCCTGAGCTTTTTTAGGCTGGGCTTCTCCTCTGGGTCACAGGAGTGCAATTCGTTTTGTACTCCTGTGACCCATTTTCAGCGGAGAGCGGTCTGAAGTCTGCTCTCCGCTGATGTCACTGCCATCAGTCGGGACAGCGCGTCATTGCGACTTCCAATTGGTGATCCGTCAGCCGCCCTGATTGATGGCAGTCTCAGCGAGATGCTGAGACAGCCTCTCCCCGCCCCTCCACTGCTCGGCGCTCCAATGAGCGCTGAGAAGTAGAGCAGAAGCCATGCTGACTGACAGTCAGTATGGCTCTGCTCGGGGAGGAGTGAGAACCGAGCCATCGGCGGTGTTTGGTGGCTCGGTTTTCAGTGCAGAGACCCCGGGAGACATCAGCCTGATGCTCCGTCCACTGAGATAAGTATGAATAGCAAAAAAACTAAAACAAAAAAACATTGGGCGAGATTCAGAGAGATCGGCGCATCTTTAGATAGGCGTAGCGCATCTCATATGCGCTACGCCGTCGTAACATTGAGAGGCAAGTACAGTATTCACAAAGCACTTGCTCCCATATGTACGCCGGCGTAACGTAAATGGGCCGGCGTAAGCCCGCATAATTCAAAGTAGCAAGGCAGTGGGCATGTTGTTTTATAATGAAGCAGGACCCCATGTAAATGCATGGCTGAACGAACGGTGCATGCGCGCATGCTCAGAATCACGTCGAATTTACTCCCTAAGATACGCCGGCTCCATTCATACAACGTGAACGTAACCTACGCCCAGCCCCATTCACGTACGACTTACGCAAACGACGTAAAATACGACGGCTGTTTCGACGTTTCCGATGTCCATACCTTAACATAACTTACCCCTGGTTTATGAGGGGTAAACTTACGCCGGACATACGCCTTACGTAAACGGCGTAGCCTACTGCGACGGGCGCAAGTACGTTCGTGAATCTGCGTATCTAGGTCATTTGCATATTCGACGCGTAAATCTACGGAAGCGCCTCTTGCGGCCAGCATAAATATGCACCCAAGATACGATGGCGTAGGAGACTTACATCGGTCGTATCTTGGCAAAATTCAAGCGTATCTGATTTCCAGAATACGCGTATAGATACGACGGCGCACATTTGGACTTACGACGGAGTATCTGGAGATACGTCGTCGTAAGTCCTTTCTGAATCCGGGCCATAGTTCTCTTTTAAAGCAGAAAGAAAAAAACTGTTTTTTTTTTGCAAAATCTTTTTTCTTTTTTTAGCGCAAAAAAATAAAAACCTAGTGGTGAGAAAATACCACCAAAAGAAAGCTCTATTTGTGGGGGGAAAGGGACATAAAATTCACTTATGTACAGTGTTGCAAGGCTGCACAATTGTCCGTTTAAGTAATGCAGTGCCATATAGCAAAAAATTGCCTGGTCGTGAAGGGGGTAAGCCTTCCAAAGGTCAAGTGGTTATTTACACTTACCTCTGTACTGTCCCTTTGTGAGATACAGATCTCTGTGAACTAAGAATACAGCACTACCACTGTTTCAGTATTTCCAGCCCCTGCACAAAGGCTCCCATCTCCGTTGTTATTTTGAATGTATACGTTGCATTAAAGCTGAAGTTTAGGTATGGCAATTTTTACATAGTTACATCCAGCTTGGATCAATGTAAGTATATATGTGCCATACCTGTAGGATCCACGTGGAAGCTCTAAGGCCCCGTACACACGACCGGTTTTCTCGGCAGAATTCAGCCAGAAACTCGATGGGAGACGTATTCTGCCGAGAAAACCGGTTGTGTGTACACTTTTCGCTGAGGAAACCGATGAGGATCTCGTCGGGCCAAAAAGAGAACATGTTCTCTATTTCCTCGTTAGTCAATGGGAAAAGTTGGCTCGCCGAGATCCTCGGCGGCTTCACAAGGAACTCGACAAGCAAAATGATGTGTTTTGCCCTTCGAGTTTCTCGGACATGTGTACGGGGCCTCACTCTCCATAGGAGGCACCACTACTACAGTGATTGCAACTAGCTTCTGGGTCCCCTTCTGAGTGGCTGCCCTGCTGCTTATTGAACACAGGAGGTCACTCGCTCAGCATGAAGCATTTTGCATTTGAATAAATGCAAAGTGTTTCTTGATTGGGCAGGGTGGAGATTGTTATGTCACTGCCCTGCCTCTCCAACTCATCCAATCACAGAATGCTTTTCACTCAAATGCAAAGTATTCCCTGAATGCCATCTGTGCCAAGTGAGTGACTTCCTGTGTTTGCTAAGCAGCAGGGCAGCCACTTGACATGGGACCCAGAATCTAGCAGTGATCATTGTGGTATTGGTGCCCACTATAGTGATTTCCAGCTTCTGCGAAGAACCCACAGGTAATGCACATACATGCAGTATGTACATGTCCAAGCAGGACCGATGTAACTATGTACATATTGACATACCTAAACTTCAGGGTATTTTTTTTTTATTCTTTTTATTGTACAAGTTTTTCAATTAGACATACAACATCTGGGTTATGTCAACATGACAATCACCCGAAAACAATGGCCATGCAGGGCCCAACATTCCTATCCTGACTAACATAGTCAACTATCTCTATAACCCCCCCCCCCCCATCTTCCCTCCTGCCCCCCTGTCACAGCTCAGTAGTGCGGGCTTGTTGTACTTTGTGTTTCAACATTTTTATTCCCTATCCATGTGATCCATCCATCTCCTGGCCACCATTGAGTAAAGACTTCCACATATTAGGATTCAGTTACCGTGTATTTTAAATAGATAGTATAGACTAGTACTTATTATATATGTATTTAAAATACACGGTAACTGAATCCTAATATGTGGAAGTCTTTACTCAATGGTGGCCAGGAGATGGATGGATCACATAAAAATGTTGAAACACAAAGTACAACAAGCCCGCACTACTGAGCGGTGACAGGGGGGCAGGAGGGAAGATGGGGGGGGGGGGTTATAGAGATAGTTGACTATCTTCCCTACTAGTTTTCTGCATTTCAAAACCTCAGCAGCTCCTTGAAGTAATGAGGTACCCTGGGAGGATCCACCTTAGCCCGCCATGGTGTCGCAGTCATACCAAGCCTTCCACACCATGCCAAATTATTTCCCACATCCCCTAGCCCTATATGTGGCTTTTTAGTAAGACAACATCAAATTCACCAACCCTTTCCAAAATATCGCATCAGGGGCTCTTGCATCTTTCCATTTGAGCAGTATGGCTTTTTTACCATAACACAATAGGATAGTAAGTTCTCAGTGCTCTTGTCGGAACCACCTCCTCCACCAGTCCCAACAAGCACACCCTCACAGTTAATGGTATTGGTACTGCCAGAAAATCTGAAACACAGGAGTTGATCTCCGCCCCAGAACATTGGATGTGAGGGCATTGCCAGAATATATGGTCATGAGAGAAATTAATATACAATATATATTAATGGGGGCACTAAAAAAATTATTAAGTATTAAATAATTAATATCATGATTTTAAATTAAACACCAGCCTGCCCACACAACTGCAAAACTAGTGTTGCTGTATGGTCCTAGAGAAAAATGTTAAGTATGTGGTAGTGTGCACAATAAATATAATTAAATTGAAGACTAGGATAAATATAGTGAAACAAATACACATAAAATATCCACCACTGTGCAAAATAATTTAAAAATGAACCAATAAGTGTTGTCACAAATATGGTGTCCCCAACTGAATAGGGCTATAACAGTCTTAAAACCAGTGCTTCAAAATAGTTACGTCTGATACCAATGCTTCAAAATGATTGCATCTGAAACAACCAAAGCATTTCAGGTCTATGACAGTCCTAATAAACGTCCTTTGGTGCAAAAAATAACAATCTTAGTGATGTGTTGTGGAAACATCCTTTGAGAACCAAATTCAAAAATGTATGTGACTTGCAATGTTCACCTTCACCAAAACTGCAGGCAAAAGACACCCAAACGTGCTCAAAGTAAGGATGGCAGCTTACCAGAAAGCAATAACCCTTTTAATTAAAAAATAAGTCAATTGCGCTTGTAGCAAAGTATGTTGCTGACATGGATGGATGAAGATGATGTAGATGGGATCAGACCCCCTGCCTCACTAACAGGCTCGGATCGGGATATGGAAATGAAAACGGAAAACGGCAATAGTGTAATCCCGTTTTTAATAGATAAAAGCAATATACAAATAGAAAGCCAAATGGCTGCTTACATTCTGGGGTGCCACAGCCCCGGCACTGAGGCTGGATGGCGATATCATGGGTAATACAAAATCCCAAGTGGAGATGTCCTAGCGTGCGTTCCACCCGTGACGGTGGTGAGCCAGAGGGGCCAGAGGGACCAGAGGTGATGTTTGACTATGTGGTCAGCATTTGCCATAGAGATAGAACATCTCCAGCATTCCGCCGAGCCATTGCCATATATTTTAGCGAGCCTAGCCTGCGTATAGTATCACCTATGGAGAAATTTAAATTGGATCAGTCTGTCCCTTGCTGACACTAGTAGCCAGATTCACGTAGACTTACGCTGGCGTATCAGTAGATGCAAAGGGGTTCTGCGCGAACCAACACACTGGAGAAAAAAGATGAATCCCTAAATATATACATACAATACATATAAATAATGGTGAAGGTGAAGGTGAAAAAAGTCTCAATAAGTGATGAAATGAATCAGAAGAGTGGAGCTCAAAAATGAATAAAATAAATGAATAAATCAATAAATGGGGTGATAAGGTGCAATGGATAAATATAAAATTAATGAAAAAATTAGTGAAAGATGAGTGTAAAAGTGTCCCAATAATGATGTGCCAAGCTGTCAGATGGTAGCCGCAATGTAGCTGAATTTCCACTAGGCGGATGATTGACAGGTGTATGGTCCACCCCCTCACCAGGCTCCCAGAACTCTTACCTCAAAACACAAATTAAAATGCATCCAATAGATCCTGAGTGTAAATTCTCTGTTGATAACCAAAAGAATCTTCCCTCTTAATAATAACTGCTGGAGCGTCTCCTCGGCCAATCCCTAATAAAGCTCCAAGCGGGAGGGGGGGAGAGAAGAGAACACAAGGGCTCCAATAGTGTGTTATCGTAAGCTAAGTGTGCTGATTAGACTGGGAATAAATCTCCCACAGGCAGTCTGCTGATCCAATCCTGCACTTGAACGCTCACAGATCCCAGCGATGGCACTCAGATAAAAAACAGAGAAGCCTCCATAGCATAAAATCATTGATAATTTATTTATAAAAAACGCAGATTCCACTCACAAACATAAGATGTGTCATCAGCGTGTATCGTATCGTACAAAGAATGTCTCCGCTCTGCGGCCGCGAACGGATGACGTCACCACCGGCTCTCCTCAGTCCTCACGCGTATCGTGACACCACACATCACTTAATCGTAGGATAGAGAGCCGCTGGTGTGGGGGTGACTCTAATAGTGCCGTGCTGTCAGGACCGCAACAGCAACAAGGCAGCGGGCAAGGTATTAATAATTTCAAACAATAAAATAAGTACTATAATCACTTTAAACATAAAAATTACGGATTGGCTATAGAGGTGTTTAAACGGCTGCATCCAGAGGTCATCCCAATCCTCCCCTTGAATGTCAGGAACCTCAGTCTCCCATCTACTCCTACAGTTTGCTACTGCCTTTGGTGTTGTTTTGAAGAATTCCTTGTATGTTAACAAAAGGGGTTTAGCCAGGTCCTTCACCGACAACAAAGATTCGAGAGCCGAGGGCAGGGATTCTACCCTCATCTCTCCAAACTGCATCTGGTAAGCATGCCTGAGTGGAAAATAGCGAAAAAGGTAGGAGTTAGGTAGGTCATGTCTGGACTGCAATTGCAAAAAAGTTAGAAGGTCCCCATAGGAAGTGATATCCTTAAGCATTTTAACACTCTTAACCGCCCAGATCATGGGATCCGGTAAGTTATAAAAATGAGGCAGTTTGTGATTCATCCATATCGGTAGATAGCTGGGGCACGCTAGTTTCACTGCCACTCCCCATGCCCTAATAGTGGCCTTCATTGTCAGCGTCACAGGCAAGTCAGATTTAGGACCCCTAAACAGAGCTAAACGCAGACTTTCATAGGACCCCAGATGGGCCGCCTCCAGCACTGTGGCCGCATCACCATCATCCGTCAAAAAACCACCTGCGGGCAAATACCATTTGACCGGCCAGGTAGTATTAATGCCAGTCCAGCAAAGCTAGACCTCCCTGGTCCCCCGGTTCCTGTAACACTTTAAGTCCTATCCTGGGGGGCTTGGGCGCCCACCCCGAACTTCAGTTTTAATGGCATCCCAGAAAGTTCTATTACAGAAATAAATTTAAATAAAATAACAAGTTTGATGCAGTGAGCTCGGGGAGCTGGATCTTGGACAGCTCTGGTACAGTATGTATAATATATTACTCTTACCACCTACAGTCCTTTCTGAAGATAATCTTCTTTAGGCAGCACTGTGCATGGGGCTCCTCCCAGACATCCCATATTCGTATTATTATGTAGTTGTAATCATTCATTGATTAGTCTTCTTGTTCTTCATGTATTAAATTATTATTAGAACTTGGTTTACAATTAAAGAAACTATGTGGCGGGATTAAAAAAATAAATCTGAACTGCAGCCTTCCTATTGCTTACTCTGATTTCACTGCACACTATGAGCTTCTCATGGTGTGCATTAGGATCTGGAGCCATTCAGATCCTGGAAGGGGGTAAAATCTTCCAGGGCTGAAGTGGTTACTCACACAAAAGAAATTCTACTTGCTCATGTTCCCCAGGACATTGTCCACCCCCACGTTATTATTTTTTTTAAATCACTTGTCTATTAGCCTAGAAAATTTCCATTTTTGATTTTTTAGATTTCAATAGGGTTCAGGTTTGGCATCCAAATTTCTTTGAAATTTGCTAAACCCTGTTTGAACCAAACTCAGGACAGTCCAGATCATCCTTTGCCAGTCTTCCCTGAAGAAGAAACACTGCTGCTGCAGAAGTGTCAGATTAATACCCTGAGGCCCCGTACACACGTCCGAGGAACTCGACAGGCAAAACTCATCGTTTTGCTCGTCGAGTTCTGTGTGAAGCCGCCGAGGATCTTGGCGAGCCAACTTTCCTTATTGAACAACGAGGAAATAGAGAACATGTTCTCTATTTGGCTCGACGAGGAACTCATCGGCTTTCTCGGCCTCAGTGTACACACGCCGGGTTTCTCGGCAGAATTCAGCTCTGATCGAGTTTCTGGCTGAATTCTGCCGAGAAACTCGGTCGTGTGTACGGGGCCTCAGTGTGTCAGATACTGAAGATTCTCTAGCAAGCCTAGCTCTTTTTTTTGGCAGGAAGACCTTTTGTGCTGGTTCACACTTGGGATTCGACTTGTAAGTCCTCAAGTTGCCCCAAGTTGCTGGACATAAGAAATACCATAAAAAAATGAGAGCCGTCTTAATGTACTGAAGTCACTCCGACTTCAGAAAAGGTTCCTGTACTACTTCAAGGCGACTTCTAGCCAACTTGTACCCATAGATTTCAATGAAAGTTGTCTCCAAGTCGGATCTCCATCTATATTGAAGAGACTTTACAGGAAAAAGAAAATAGTTTACCCAGGCAAACCCCTCTCTCCCATAGAGCTGATTTTTCGGTGATAGGCCACAGCCACAGTCACCTGTCCTGGAGGCAACTTTAAGTCAAGTTGTAAGTTGCGCAAAGTCGCGCTGAAGTTGCACTCAAGTTGCCTCCAAATCGCCTTGCAAAGTTGCGCTCTAAGTCGGGTTGCCCCTGTGTGAACCGGCAATTTATGTGTTTAAAACTAGCAACAGAATTTCTTTAAAATTGCTTCATGAATATATTTCTACATTCATTGAAATTCTATTCAAGTTTTTCACATGCATTGTTTTCTGCAGATCAACATCTTGCAAATAAAATGCTCCAATCGAACCAAAGCTTCAGAATTTTATCTAGTAGGTTTTTCATTACTAAAGGAAGCAGGATTTTACCTCTTTGTTCTTATCTTCATTATATACATCCTATCTATAACAGCCAATGTATTTGTTATTGTAATAATCAGAAATGATCCGCGCCTTTACAAGCCCATGTATTTCCTCATCGGTGCACTGTCTTTTCTAGAGATCTGGTATCCTACAGTGACCGTCCCCAGGCTGCTATGGGCTCTGCTTGCAGATGAAGAGTCAATATCTCCAGCCGGATGTTTTACCCAGTTTTTTTTCCATTTTTCCTTTGGTGCCACTGAAAATTTTTTGCTGACTGTAATGGCCCTTGACCGCTTTTTGGCTATATGCAATCCTCTACACTATTCACATATTATGAGCCCCAACACTTGCATTCTGATGTTATCGGGCTCCTGGCTATTTGGGTTTGTGGTTGTAGCCATCCCTTCTTTAGAAATCACAAAGCTTTCTTTTTGTGGCTGTAATATAATTGATCACTATTACTGTGATTTTGCCCCATTGATCAAGTTGTCTTGCTCTGAGACTTCTCATGTTGAAAAGATGGTTTTTGTTTCTTCCTGCTTTGTAATATTGGGATGTTTTTCGGTAATTATTATGTCTTATATCTGGATTATAAAGACGACTTTGCATTTTTCTGTTTCATTTGGGAAAAGTAGGACATTTTCCACATGTGCCTCCCATCTACTAGTTGTTGTTATTTTTTATGCTACCACTATATTTATGTTTGTCAGACCCACAGCTAAAGACTTTTTATATTTGAATAAAATAATATCTATTGTTCCATCTATAATCACCCCCCTCTTAAACCCGATAATCTACACCTTGCGAAACAAAGAGGTCAAAGAAGCTGTATGCAAAACAGCCAAAAAATGGAAAGACTATCATGCCTAAGCAAACATATTCTTGTTGACCAGTATCTTAAAATGTCTTTAACATTTGTTTTATGTTATTACAATAAAGATTCAAATTGTTTTAGACCAAATCAAACTATACTTTTTATAATAAAACAAAAATACATATTTTTTGCACATGCAAATTAAGCTGTGTGTGTAATCTGAGCTCCTGTTTACTAGGGCCATTCACAATTATTATTCTGGCTATGCACAGCACAGCATTGTCAACTTGTGAAAAAACTGAAGAGTCTGGAGTGTTTCCTCTACTGATTGTAACCAGCAAATATTAATATGTAATATTCACAATTTTTTAAATTGGCAGATGCAATAAATACAAAATAAAAAAAAAAAAAAAACATGAAGCATTTTGTAAAAACACATTATTGAAAAAATAATAAAATACAAACTATAGCGAAGACACAAGAGGCATTTTTAAAAAGCAGAGAATGTGATATTTACTAGCTATTCACAGCAGGTGCATCTTTCAAATTACAGCGGTTGATCTTTCTGCAGTGAATGTTTGCTGAATGTCACATTTACTGCTTTATAAATACCCTTTGGATTTAATATTGTTAACATTTAAAAATTATTTTTGATTTGACACTACTGAAAAAAGAAAAAGATTAACTGATAAAGGGTCCAATGTGTTCAGTTTAATCCAAACAAACTGGTGTATTTGCATAGAAAAAGAGGAGCAACAAACAATTAAAGTCCAGATGTATTAAGCAGGAAACAGCCTGATTATGTAACAAGCAAAATAGTCTACGTATATTTTTACAAACTAGAAACGTGGCTCTTAACACATTTTCACACACTGATGAGATTTTTTGCATTGATCTCATGACACCCACATCCTATATGAATAAAAAAAATGCCTTTGCAAAAGTAATGTCAATAGGCAAACACCTTTTGTTTTTAAGGGAGACTATAATGGTTTTTGAGCAATTGTTTTTAAAAAATGTTAATGCATTTATGTGTTTTGTAAATAATTGAATACAGAATGTGGATTCCCCATACTGTGGACTATGGCTTTTTTTAAATAGAGAGTGCTCATGAGAATGCAAAATATGAATGTGTTATATTTTTTATATTTAAAATATTTTTAAACTGTACTTTTTGTAGTCCTGACACCATAGTCATGCGCAACCTTTTGCATTAGGGTGTGCACCCCAAAGCTCAAACACAAATGCATGTGTGTGCATGTGTATATACACTGACAGCGTCAGTAGAGCAATGGACGTTGTCAGTAGGGCAGAGATTTAGGTCAGTAATTTGTATTATTTTATTTATTAGTTTTTACAATTTATCTTTTTATTTTCTTTCTTTTTAAATGCGTGGGGTCTTCCCCTCAAAAAGCCAAGGGCCTCATCCCCACAACCCTGGCCCGGTGGTTGTGGGGGTTTAACAAGGGGGCCCCCAGATCCCGCACCCTCATGTGAATGGGTATGATGTATATAGTACACCTACCCATTCACCAAAAAGATGTGAAAAACTAAAAACCACAAAAGACAGTTTTTGACAATTCCTTTATTAAAAGAAAAAAGTGTCTTGCGATATACATCCATCTTCAATCAATCAACCGCCTGATGGGCCCAAATTATTTAGGAAAACAAAAAAGCTCAGACTCTATGTCAGGCGTCCTGTAGACTGTTGTCTCTTGGCTGTGACAGCTGTTCTATAGGCAAGGGCGGGGCCACCCGGTGACGTAACCGAGTGACCCGCCCTTTCTGACGTCATGTGTCATCTGATTACGTCAGCAGGTGGCCCCGCCCTTGCCTTTATAGCAGCTGTCACAGCGAAAAATCGGCACTATTTTTTTTTCTATTTTTCGGGTTCATTGGGCGGAGTGATTGACGATGGATGTATAAAGCGAGACACTTTTTTTAAATTTTTTTAATAAAATAATTGTCAAAAACTGTCTTTTGTGGTTTTTACTTTTTGACACTTTTTTTGGTGAATGGGTACGGGTACAATGTACCCCATACCCATTCACATAGGGGGGTCGGGATCTGGGAGCCCCCTTCTTAAATTCCGATAAGCCCCCCACTCACAGGCCCCCACAACCAATGGCCAGGGTTGTGGGGATGAGGCCCTTGTCCCCATCAACATCCGCCCCATGTTAAGGGCATGTGGCCTGGTATAGTTCAAGAGGGGGTGTTCTCACTCGCCCCCCCATCCCCCATCCCGCTACAGTAAATTTAAAAAATAAAAATAGATACCAATAAAATCCCCCATCATTAGTCTCCCCATCAGAGTGTCCCCATTAGAGTGCCCCCATCATCAGAGTGCCCCCCCATCATCAGAGTGTCCCCATCATCAGAGTACCCCCATCATCAGAGTGTCCCCCATCATCAGAGTGTCCCCCATCGTCCCCATCATCAGAGTGTCCCCATCATCAGAGTGTCCCCCATCGTCCCCATCATCAGAGTGTCCCCCATCATCAGAGTGTCCCCATCATCAGAGTGTCCCCCATCATCAGAGTGTCCCCATCATCAGAGTGTCCCCCCTCGTCCCCATCATCAGAGTGTCCCCCCTCGTCCCCATCATCAGAGTGTCCCCCATCGTCCCCATCATCAGAATGTCCCCCATTATCAGAGTGTCCCCCATCATCAGAGTGTCCCCATCATCAGAAAAACAAACAAAGGCGCCTCTAAGTGCAGAAACTTTCTAATATCCCCAAGAGGATTAAAAAACACTTACAAAATAGAAGATGAAAAGGAGCATGTAGTAAGTGTATCCAGGTGATGTTCCGATGTTTGCAGGAAGGTTCCAGTATGTAATACTTCCAGTAGGAACCAGAAAACAACAGCCGGTGGACACTACAGGCTCTGGAGACACAATAACGCTGCCTGGGTCAGTGTGGAGTATGGAGCCCTGAAATTACGTCAGCGGAAGCGGGACGAAAACCAGCATGGAATGCAAACAGGAAGTATGTCATCAGAAAGGGATGTGTTTTTCGGAACTGCTAATTGGTTCCTTCTTCAGCCAATGACATTACTGTTGAGCTTCTGGGAAATTTGTTGAAATTATTTCTAAAACCTTTGTGTCACTTACTACTGAACCCCTGCAATGTGTGTCTCTGTAGGCAACAGCCAGTATTCAGCACAATGAAAATCACACCCAACTTTTCCTGTGGCGCAGAACGTCACACTTTTTCTCAGCTGCAAGGGCCTAACTTATTATCCTGCACACAGGCCTACTGCTTTCAGAAAATACCCCTGACCTGAGCTCATCATTGTGCATCCATTCCAGATGCTTGTATGTGACATCACATACATCACACACATCACATACATCCCGTACAAGCATGTGGGCTAGATGCAAAAGGTGGATCACCCAAATGAGTGTTCCAGGACAGGTAGATGTCTTATCTCTGCTTTCTTTTTTTTTCTCAATAGATTTCTATTGATATAATTCAGAGGAAACACATTTGTAAATACATGTAAATGTACTTTTGTTTTAAAGATACATACGTAACAGTACAATACACAGAATAAAGAATACATACAACAGTTTGGTATGTGCTGCGGAAACAGTGAAGCGGCAAATGCACTAGAACTAGAAGTTTAATGAGCAAGGTGGATAGCCAAGGTAGTGGTTGATAATAGAGATCATATAAATCCATGTTTGTTACGTGAGGTCGAGGGGGGAGCGATTTCACCCGAGCATCCCTAAAAGGGAGCAAGACTGTGCTCGGGCAAATAGTCTGAAAACAACTTAAGGAAACAGTAACCATATCAAAGTTAGACGTTGAACATTTTAGCAAGTTTAGGAGAGTCTACCCAATCAATCCACTGTTGCCACAATTGGATATGTTTTGTTTTGCTTCCCTGTATTAATGCCAGGGTTGTCTCATATGTTTAGTGCTCGTGTGCAGTACAAACTACATCAGCAATCATAGGGGGATCTGGGTCTTTCCACTTTCTGGTGATGCTGAGGCGTGCAGCCAAAAGTATATGTATTATGACATGTCTTGCTGGGTTGTGGAACTGTTCTATGTCAAGGGATAGTAGGGCTAAGGAGGGTCTTTTTTATGTAGAATGTTATAAAATAAAGATATGCCTTTCCTAAGGGCTGTAGGGGATTAAATGAAGATCCAGGCCATTTGGGGGATCTTCCATGACCAAGTGTTGAGCGAGGCAAGGCAGTGTAGGGTGCGCAGATATAAGAACCTATCAGATTGTGGAAGATGATGTTCCGTTTGGAGCGAGGAAAACTATTTGACTTTATCCTTATGTACTAGATCTGATAAGTATGTAATGCCCTTGTGTTTCCAGCTGGCGTAAGATGATGACTCTATGAGGTGGTGTAGGGTGTCAATGGGGATGGGTAGCGTTGATTGAGTGGGGTAAGAAGACGAGATTTTTGAGAATCGGGACCAGACTCTGATGGTCGCAACTATAGTCAGTGACACATGGGTAAAGGATTTCTTTCCTAGTAAGGAGGCGAATAGCCAGGAGGATAATTTACCCCCTGGTACCATGGACGCTTCTATTTGTCCCCATAATGTGTTTGGAGGGGAGAGTAGGAACCACTCCCTGGATTGTGTGAGGATAGAGGCCATGTAATAGTCTTGGAAATCAACATATACCATTCCTCCTGCTAAACAGTGTTTGATTAACTGATAATGATAATGAATGTTTGTTTTTCTGTTTATCATTAGAGATCGCTTGTCTCTCTGAGAGCAGCCTGAAGTGTATGAAGATGTCTATCTCTTCCAAAACAGACTTTATTTGCTAGGTCCTGATATCCGGAGCGCCCTTGATATATACTTTTTTTCCCCATCATCAGAGTGTCCCCCATCGTCCCCATCATCAGAGTGTCCCCCATCATCAGAGTGCCCCCATCATTAGAGTGTCCCCCATCATCAGAGTGTCCCCCATCAGCGTGTCCCCATTAGCTGTGTACTGTACTGTACATGTACGGTACATCTTCAGCACTTTCCTGAGTACTGGAGCCGACTTCAGCTCTCCTGCATCTCCTGACTCCCGCCCGCTGCTGGACACGCAGAAGGATCTAACACAAACAGCGGGCGTGTAGCCGCGTGGTGCCATCAGGACATCAGCAGTGCCAGCAGCCAATCCTAATGCAGAGCATTGCAGCATGGGCGGGAGTGATGGGAGCGGCTTTGTCTGCAGGACCTGGCAGCTGCAGGCGGAGAAAAGACACAAGCGGGTCGGCGGAGAGCAGTAAGTGGGACTTCCCTCCCACCCAGGGGGGGATTTTCAGCATAAAAAAATGTGCTGAAAAACTCAGCTTATACTCGAGTATATAAGGTATATTGCCGGGAGCCAGTAATATATTACAGCCGCAAGCAATTTTAAATGAAATGTTTTCCTTTTTCTGTGGCACTGTAATACACATCACACAAATTCGGCACTTTAGAAGCAGACTTAGGCCCCGTACACACGAGAGGATCTATCCGCTGGAATTTATCCGCGGACCGGTTTCAGCGGATAGATCCCCTGGTGTGTACGATCCAGCGGATATTTTTCCGCGGATATTTTTCCCGGCGATGGATTTCCAGCGGATCAAAATTTCTTAACATGCTAAGAAATCGATCTGCTGGAATCCAGTCCAGCGGATTGATCCGATGGTCTGTACAGACTCAATCCGTCCGAATCCATCCCTCGCATGCGTCGTAATGATTCGACACATGCGTGGAAGTCCTTATATTACAGCGTCGCGCACGTCGCCGCGTCATCATCGCGGCGACGGCGCGACACGTCACCGCGGAGGGAATTCCGCTGGGATTTTGATCTCATGGTTAGTACAACCATGAGATCAAAATCCGCCAGAGGATTTATCCGCGGAAACGGACCTCCGGACCGTTTCCGCGGATCGATCCTCTCGTGTGTACTAGGCCTAAGGGGACCCCAAGCATGATATTTAAAGGAATATTTCATTCTTAATGTTTCACTTTAAAATCCCTGCTCCTGAAAAAACAGTTGTTTGAAAAACAATTTTTTGCATTGATACATGTCCCCTGGGACAGGACCCAGGTCCCCAAACACTTTTTATGGCAATACCTTGCACATAAGCCTTTAAATTTGAATTTTTTTATTTTTAATAGACTTTAATAGGGTTTGCATGTTCGCACCAATATTTTGCCTGTTCACATGTTCTGGTGTGAACCAAAACGGGGGTGTTCGGTTCATCCTTAGTGTTCTAGTACATTGTCCTAATGAAGTGTATGTGAAGGCAACAGACCGCAAGGTGTTAATGGACTTAGATATTGATTGGATTATTTACAGTAAGCTGATCTCTTGTATGTTCCTCTAAAAATACATTGAGAATACTGTACATTTCCTTTTGGGTGCAATAGTGAAGTTACACAACTCAAAACATATAGGTTATCTACATAATTAACATTTTAAAAATCTATATATTTATGTATTTTTTTTAAGTTTTTTTTTGCATTTCGTAATATTCAACTTCTCTAAGTAAAAAATATGCATTCCAGCCTTCCAAGTGCCCATTCTTTTTCTTTACAATGCATTATTTTCTCAAAAAACGTAAAAAAGTTATTTTATAGCATTTATAATATACATAAAGTAACCTTAAGAAAACAACTCATTAAATCACTGATATTTTCAAAAAGAGCATACGCTATTTAGTCTTTCATTTATTCCCCTACTGAAATTAGTTTCTTCCTTTATAATAGGGGCATTGATGTAATTGGTTTGATTGTATTCTGTTAGGGGAATTTAATGCTCTTGAGTTGGCTGTAACGCTACAGAGGGAGGTAGTGTACAGGTATTTATAAAGGAACCTAGTTTTCTCTGCTTCAACAAGATTGCACTGTTGTCAATTATTGTGGTAAGTAGATTATCATTTGTAATTCCCCAACAGTCACCTAATAAAAAATGTGTCAAAAATTGTCTATTCTATATACTGTATTTACCATTTACGCCAATTTTGTAGTGCTTTCTGCTCTCCAACTGTCCCAACTGTCTTGTGTTGTGTCCTTAGCCTGTTATCATGTTCTGCACCAATGACCGCCATTTAGATTAGAAACAAAATACAGTGGGGGAGATTTACTAAAACTGGTGCACTGAGAATGTGGTGCAGCTGTGCATAGTTACCTATAGATAAACCAGTAGATGTAAGTGCACTAAATATCTGACAATAAGGGAGACAGCTGTGAAACTTTTCACCATGTGGTATTACATACCCCCTAACCCCCTCATCTAAATACAATCTTTCTAGATGTCTCCTCTAATTGTTTTAGAGGGTGCTCCCTTCCTGGGACCTTTCTGCACATGTTTTTGGATTTGTGATAGTCTCTCCCCTACATGGAATTAAATGTTTACTCTTATTAATACATTGACTGGTAAAGACATCAAATTAACTTAATTGTCTACTTTTCCAAAACATTCCTAAAATTCACCCCTACCTTATGCAATTGATTCATACAATACGTGTGGCTACACATTGGATGATAGCTCTCAATTGGAAGAAATCAGTTGTACCCTTTTCACAAATATTATTAAGAATCAAAGAAATTAAAATGATGTAAAATATCCATCATTCTATAAATAATACCAAAGGATTATTTGATCTAAAATGGGATCTGTGGTTTATCTATAAAACAATAACCTATGCATAGAAAGTATATGGCCTGGAGCTGAGTGAAACTAGGAGGAGGGCCAGCATGACTGGGGCCTGCCGAAGAGTCAGAGTATTAGTGGGGTGGTGGTAGTATTAGGCGGTGCTGGTTAAATAATTGTAGAAAATTGTGAGTTGGGCCCATCTGAGGTATGGGTCTCCCTTCCTAACAATACGATGGTAACATCGGGGTATTAATTAGGCTATATCTGGTAGTACGTAAGTGGTTAATTGTCCCTGAGCCGGTGTAGTTGTGGCTGGGGGCCTTTGATTGGGTGGCAGATACAACCGGTTAATCGTGAGTATATAGGCCTTCAAAGACCTTAGACCCGGCATAAGCTGAGGTTGTTTTTTTTGTTATCCATTGACCGTATTATATGCATTAACCTCCCTGGCGGTATGATTATTTCAGAAAAAAGGTGCTGAAAGCGTACCATTATTTGCAAGGAAATTTGGTGTTTTATACTGTAGGCCTGTAATTCTTAGGAATAACTCATTTAAATCTGACCAAACAAGAGACTAGTAGGCATCCCGGGTATGACATTTTTTTTAAAACAAAATTATAAATTATAATATAATAAATAATTATAAATAATTATAACAAGTAATAATATAATTATAATAAAAATTATTCAATAATGTAATCAACTCAAAAACACTGAAATTTGCTCTGTTGCAGAATTGTCGCTGTCATTACTTTTATTTTTTTATGACGAATTTCCCCACAAATCGCTATCGCACAATTCTGCAAGTGATTATAATTTATTATCGCTGTTTTCTAGCTGCTCTAAAACCACTTTTGACATAAAGGGACACTTTTGGTTGCTATGGACAATCTACAGTTTGCAGGCAGAAAGAACAGTTTTTATTTTATAAAGGTACATGCAAGACACTGGGCAGACCACTAGGAACAAGGGGTGTGTGTATTTTTTATATACAGTACTGTAATCTATAAGATTACAGTATACTGTATGTAATGTGTTTGTTTACGTTTTTGAATTTGGCGCTGTTCTCCGCTCCCGTGCGTCGTAACGTCGCAGGGAACGGAGATCGGCGGCACAGGAGGACACTGTGTGAATCGAGCGAGGCCCCGCTCGCTCACACAGCGCGGTGGCATCACTGGATCCAGGGACAAGGTAAGTAACTTTGCTGCTGCAGCGAGGCAAGCCCGAGTCTGACTCGGGGTTACCGCTTTTGGTATAAAAATCTCACCCCGAGTCAGACTCGGGAATACCGCTAGGAGGGTTAAACTTGTTTTCTTGTGAATGTTGTATTTAATGGTTTGTAATAAAAGGCTGCTATGGCCATTCGACTCCAAATAAAATGTGTCGTCTGGTCATTTTGGAAGGGGGGATGGGTCAATTGTTTAATAGATAACCGGAGCCTCTGCATTCTGCAGGCCCCTCAGTCATGCAAAAATGTATTCTTTATTGATGTACCCATATATACCGTATGTTTTCTTCTTTTTTCTCTTCTTTAAAGTTTAACAATAGTAGTTGTGAAGTAACGCCAGTTTAGAAAATGTGTTAATGCAACATATGTATACAAATATACACATTCTTTGAGTATACTTATTTTATCCATATACAGTGCCTTGCAAAATTATTCACCCCCTTGGCATTTTTAGTGTTTTGTTGCCTCACAACCTGGAATTAACATGGATTGTTTGAGGATTTGCATCATTTAATTTACAAAACATGCCCACAACTTTAAAGATATATATTTTTTTCTATTGTGAAACAAACAACAAATAGGACAAAATAAAAAATAAATAATAAAAATAAAAAGTCAATGCGCATATTCACCCCCCTAAAGTCAATACTTTGTAGAGCCACCGATTGTGGATATCACAACTCCAAGTCACTTTGGATATGTCTCTATGAACTTGCCACATCTTACCACTGGGATTTTAGCCCATTCCTCCTTGCAAAACTGCTCCAGCTCCTTCAAGTTGGATGGTTTACGCTTGTGAACAGCAATCTTTAAGTCTGACTACAGATTTTCTATTGGATTGAGATCTGGGCTTTGTCTAGGTCATTCCAACACATTTACATGTTTGCCCTTAAATCACTCAAGTGTTGCTTTAGCAGTGTGTTTGGGGTCATTGTCCTGCTGGAAGGTGAACCTCCGTCCTAGCCTCAAATCACACACAGAGTAGTACAGGTTTTGCTGAAGAACATAAAAAAAGTATTTAACACCAACCATCTTTCCCTCAACTCTGACCAGTTTCCCAGTCCGACTGCTGAAAAACATCCCCACAGCATTATGCTGCCACCACTGTGTTTCACTGTGGGGATGGTGTTCTTTGGGTGATGTGATGTGTTGGGTTTGCGCCAGACATATCATTTTCTTTGATGGCCAAAAAGTAAAATACCAGACCAGAGCACCTTCCTACATACATTTTGCGAGTCTTTCCCATGCCTTTTTGCAAACTCAAAACGTGCCGTTTTGTTTTTTGCTGAAAGTAATGGCTTTCTTTTGGCCACTCTGCCATAAAGCCTAACTCTATAGAGCGTACGGCTTATTGTCGTCCTATGTACAGATACTCCAGTCTCTGCTGTGGAACTCTGTAGCTCCTCCAGGGTTACCTTGGGTCTCTGTGCTGCCTCACTGATTAGTGCCCTCCTTACCCGGCTCATGAGTTTTGGTGTGCGGCAGTCTCTTGGCAGGTTTGCTGTTGTGCCATGTTCTTTCCATGAATTCCCCAAGCCACGCTTGTTTGGTTCTCTAACTGTACTGTAGCTGCGATAGTCAGCTTTTGTGATGGGGAAAAGATTGAGTGCAGTTCTGCTGGGAGGGGGGGGGGGCGGTCCCTGTTTCCAGGAGTAGGAGGACTGTCATTGGCCACTGCTAAAGCCAATCTCAGTCCTGTTAGCCCAATCCACCACCTGGAGGAAAATGACTAGTTTGGTTGCCACTACCAATCTCAGAAAGAAGGGATTTCACTGTGATTGAGAAGACCAGGTGACAGTTTTGTGGAATTACTGTTGAGCTTCTGGGAACTTTGTTGAAATTATTTCTGAACCTTTGTGTCACTTACTACTGGACCCCTGCAATCTGTGTCCCTTTAAGCAACAGCCAGTATTCAGCACAATGAAAATCACACCCAACTTTTTCTGTGGCGCAGAGCACTGCACTTTTTCTCAGCTGCGAGGGCCCGACTTATTATCCTGCACACAGGCCTACTGCTTTCAGAAAATACCCCTGACCTGAGCTCGTCATTGTGCATCCATTCCAGATGCTTGTATGTGACATCACATACATCACATACATCCCATAGATCCCACACAAGCACTTGGGCTGTATGCGAAAGGTGGATCACCCAGATGAATGTGCCAGGAAAGGTAGATGTCTCATCTCTCCTTCCTTTCACTACTCTGCATATCGCGCATATCATAGATGAGAAGAGGGTACAGTGGTGGGGAAAATTAGCAGGAAGAGTTCATAGGTGGGACAGATGAGCAAGGAGGTACAGTGGTGGAAGAGATGAGAAGGTGGTTCAGCAGTGGGGCAGAAGAGTAGGGGGATACAGTGCTGGGCCAGATGAGCAGGGGGGTATAGTGTTGGGCCAGATGAGCAGGGGAGTTCAGTGTTGGGCAAGATGAGCAGGGGGGTTCAGTGTTGGGCCAGATGAGCAGGGGGGTTCAGTGTTGGGTCAGATGAGCAGGGGGGTTCAGTGTTGGGCCAGATGAGCAGAGGGTTCAGTGTTGGGCCAGATGAGCAGGGGGGTTCAGTGTTGGACCAGATGAGCAGGGGGGTTCAGTGTTAGGGCAGATGAGCAGGGGGTTAGTGTTGGGGCAGATGAAAAGGGGGTTCAGTGGTGGGACAGAAAAACAGGGGGCAGAGCAGTGGAGCTTATCTGAAAGAAGGTGTATTGGTGGGACAAATGAGCAGGGGGTTACATTGGTGGGGCAGGAGAGCAGGGGGTACAGAGGTGAGACATATGTGAAGGGGGTACATTGGTGAGACAGATGAGAAAGCGGGTTACAGTGGTGGAGCAGATGAGCAGATGTATTCAGTGTTAGGACAGATGAGAAGGTTATTGAATAGTGAGACAGAAGAGCATGGGGATATAGCGGTGGAGCAGATATGCAGGGGGTACAGTGGTGGGAGGGATGAGAAGGGGGTTCAGCAGTGGAACAGAAAAGCAGGGGGGTACAGTAATGGAGCAGATGAGCAAGGGGTTACAGTGGTGGGACAGAAGAGCGGGGGGGGGGGGTTCAGTGTTGGGCCAGATGAGAAGGTGATTACAGTGGTGGGAAAGATGAGTAGGGTGTTCAGTGTTTGAGCAGAGGAGAAAGGAGGTACATTTGTGGGACAGGTGAGCAGGGGGTTACAGTGGTGGGGCAGAGTAGCAGGGGGTTCAGAGGAGAAAGGTGGTACATTGGTGGAACTCATGAACAGGGGAATACAGTGGTGGGACAGAAGAGCATGGGGGTATGGTAGTGTAGCAGATGTGCAGGGTGGTACAGTGGTGGGACAGAAGAGCAGAGTGGTTGAGTGGTGGGGCAGAAGAGCAGGGTGGTACAGCGGTGGGACAGAAGAGCAGATTGGTTCAGTGGTGGGGCAGAAGAGCAGGGTGGTACAGTGGTGGGGCAGAAGAGCAGGGTGGTACAGTTTTGGGGCAGAAGAGCGGGGTGGTACAGTGGTGGTGCAGATAAGAAAGGGGGTACAGTGGTGGGGTAGATGAGAAAGGGGGTACAGTGGTGGGGCAGATGAGAAAGGAGTTACAGTGGTAGGGCAGATGAGCAGGGGGTTACAGTGGTGGGGCAGATGAGCAGAGGGGTACAGTGGTGGGACAGATCAGCAGAGGGATATAGTGATGAAACAGATTTGCAGGGGGGATAGTGATCTGAGGTGTGAAAGTGTATTAATTGGGGCTGTTCTGAGGTGTGGAGTTGCAGAAATTAGGGCTGATCTGAGGTATGGGAGTGCAGGATGTTAATTTCTCACTACTAAAGTAGTTTACAGCATTTACTTTTTTTAACAATCCTTTTTGTGATTAAGAGTATGAAGTTGACATTTTTTTGTTATAAAATCGGCACGCTCAATTTCTTTGAAAACATTTTTCGTCACACTGCTCAAAAGAATGCCTCCCCCTGCTGTAATGTAACAGAATTGGTAAAAAGCCAAGGGGGTAAATACTTTTGTAAGGCACTGTACATCTTCATTACTTACTACTTTTGATTCAATTGTTTCATGCAAGACAAATGGAAGACTGTTATTAAAGGTATGTTTATTACTAATATCACAGTTTATATTTGGGCAGATCTGTTCTGCAGTGATTACCGGGCTGCTTTTAAACTGATCCCTAGGTGAACATACCGGTTATCTGCACTGAGCCTGAGTTCTGTTATTACCTGTGGGTTTGGTGTGCTCAGAAAGTGCACTACATCTACAGGATATAATAGAAGTCTATGGCAAAGTGCAGCTAACCCACAAGAAAGGCACGGGTGCACTGCACTGTACCCGTAGTGTGTAGGAGCCCTAAGCTCCTTTCACACGATAAGTCCGACCCAATCAGACTCCCATTCACCTCTATGAAGCGGCAAATGTAAATGGACCTGTGTCCATTTACACCCACCGATCTCCAATGGAGCCGCTAAAAAACAAACAAACAGAAGGGGATCTTCTTCTTCCATCTAGGTGGGCAGGAGGGCCCATGGAGTAGAGTGTGTTGTGTCTGTGTCTGCTCTGCATATGCAGAGTGGACATGGACCTGTCATCCGCCCGTTCCACTCACTGTGGCCCGTGACCGGTTACCAAGTTGCGTAAGTGGCCCTGACTCTTCAAAAGGTTGGGCACCCCTGTTCTAAAGAAAGAATAGTCAGTCATAAGATGAAGAAGAAGGCTCAGACAAGTTGGAGAAGGTACAACCTTCAATTAATCTCTTACCAACTTTCATGGGATAAATATTACAATGAGTATTTCTAAACATTAAATATGATGGATGGTCTTTTATTATCTTTGATAACTTTTCTTACAGGTACAACATTGGCAATGCAATTGAAGAATACAACTTTCATTACGGAATTCCAACTTTTAGGTTTTTCGTTGTTAACTGAAGTAGGATTGTGTTTCTTTGTCATGGTGTCCATTGTTTACCTTGTGACGATCACAGCTAATATCTTCATCATCTTTGTCATTGTTACTGAACGACAGCTTCACAAGCCCATGTACTTCTTTATTGGTGGACTTTCATTTATAGAGATCTGGTACCCTACCGTCACAGTCCCCACACTCCTTTGGGCCTTGCTAATGAGAAATAAACACATTTCTCTTCCTGGCTGCATGGCTCAGTTCTATTTTCACTTTTCATTAGGTACGACAGAGAGTTTCCTTCTGACAATAATGTCTTATGATCGATATGTAGCCATCTGCAATCCTTTACATTATTTTGTGATCATGAGTCCAAGGACTTGTAAGAAGCTACTTATTAGTTGCTGGGCTGGAGGGTTCATTGTCATTGTTGTTCTATGTTTACAGGTCTCAAATCTTTCATATTGTGATGGGAATGAGCTTGACCACTATTACTGTGACTTTGCAGCCCTAATCAAATTATCGTGCAGTAAAACTTCTAGCGTGGAAACGTTATTTTTCATATCTGCTTGTTTTGTAATTTTGGGCTGTTTTCTGCTAATTGTTATGTCTTACATTCAGATCATCCGTACGACAATATCATTTCCTACATCAACTGGTAGACGTAGGGCGTTTTCAACATGTGCTTCTCATCTAATTGTGGTTTGTCTGTTTTATGTCACCAATATTCTCATGTTTGTACGACCGACCGCTGCTGATACTTTACACTTGAACAAATCTGTTTCTATCATTCCCTCTGTAGTAACCCCTTTGCTGAATCCCATCATTTACACCTTGAGAAATCAAGAGGTGAAAAAGGCTGCAAAGAAAGCAGTTAAAAAATTGAATTTTTTAAAACACACTTTGGGGTCTTAGGCCGCGTACACACGATTAGTCCATCCGATGAGAACGGACCGACGGACCGTTGTCATAGGTTAACCGATGAAGCTGACTGATGGTCCGTCACGCCTACACACCATCGGTTAAAAAACCGATCGTGTCAGAACCAGTGTTACCACATCATCCCTTTAATCCAGGACACATATTAATTACACAGGTTCTGAGGCTAATTTAATGCAGATAAGGCACCAAGTGAGTTTAATTACCACCTTAATCAGCCAGAGAACCTGCGTAATTAATATTTGTCCTGGATTAAAGGGATGGTGTGGCAACCCTAGTCAGAACGCGTTGATGTAAAACTCAATGACGTGCTGAAAAAAACGCAGTCGACTTGATTCTGAGCATGCGTGGATTTTTAACCGATGGTTGTGCGTACTAACGATCGGTTTTGACCTATCGGTTAGCAATCCATCGGTTAAATTTTAAAGCAAGTTGCCATTTTTTTAACCGAAGGTTAAATAACCTATGGGGCCTACACACAATCGGTTTGGACCAATGATAACGGTCCACCAGACCGTTATCCTCTGGTTAACCGATCGTGTGTACAAGGCCTTAAAGAATGGATTAATTATAGGTGACGTTTGTTACCCCAACACCGATATGTGTCTACTGTACCATGTACTTGTATGAAAAAGTATCCTGTCCTATCTTTGTATTGCTTCCTTTGTGTGAAATCCCTGGTGTTCCTGCCAGTGCCTCTGCCTTCCTAATAAAAACTGACTACACTAAGCAGGAGAGTACAACATGGTTAATTCTAAATCTATGCTAGGAACTCAGCCTGCTCTCCTCCAATGATCAGACTTGTCCTGTCATGCCTCCCCTGCACAGCAATTCACTGGGAAGCTCAGTGTGCTGCTGCTTCTCCTCTCCCCAGCTCTTTTGCAGCTGAGAACAGAGGGAAGGTGATCACTTATAAAAAAAAAAGGGCTAAAACTGTATTTATAAAGGTTTTTTATACCTATACACAAATGTTTTGCCTTTTATTTATATTTTAAACTGAATGGGTTGTTTTACAAGGTGATTTATGTCCATTTTTGACTATGTTTGTGGTGCATTGGCGGCACATTCAAATGGAATAGGCTGCCTTAACGCAAAGTGCAATAGTCTGCAACACAAGTGTTAAAAGTTAAAAGGGCCTTTAAAGACTTGGAAGCATCTTGAGAAATAATCAAACAATACAATCGAGGACATCCTTGAAGTGAAAATGACAATAAATAAAAAGTATTAACCCCATATCGGCAGCGTCAGAAAGAAGAACCACTTTCTCTGCTCGTGGAACGGATACGGATCATGGAAGACCCACGTCTAGCTATCTCACTCTGGAATTCTGATGCTGTAAAGTAATAGATTATTGGGTTCAGGCAACAATTAATACTTGCTAGGCTTATAGAAATGGGATGTAAAGTCAGGATGATTTTTTGCGCTGTGCAGTTTTGGATAGCATTTGCACTGACCATTACATAAAAGAAGAAAGTGATGTGGTATGGTGCAAAACAAATAAAAAACACACAAGCGCATGTTATAACCAGTCGAAGAGCTTTTCTCTTTTCTTTCTTGTTCACACATTCTAAGGAATTCAGTTTTAGTTGTGTCCTTGTTTTTAGAGAGCTGTAAGTGATGACAGTCATAGGAATTATAAATCCTAACAGTTCTGAAAAAATCAGCATGCCAGACATGGTGACCATGTTCATCTGATTATTACCTAGGTCAGCAAAACAACTGGTGGTTGAGTTATTTCCTCTAGAGCTTCTGTATATAGGAAATGCCAGACATGAAGTACCAACCACTATCCATACGCATATGCTGATTCCAACATCGTACCTTCTTTTCCAGTCTTTGGCTTTGAAAGGATTTGCGGTGAAGACATACCTCTGGACGCTGATAAGTGTTAAAAAGAGGATACTTGCGTACATGTTCAGGTATTTAAGATAAAAGCATAACAAGCAGGCAAAGTGCTTAAATGGCCATGAGTGATTTATGTAGTAATAAATCCGAAGAGGCAACGACAAGACATGGGCAAGGTCAGCAGTTGCCAAATTGATCATGAAGATAATGGCCTTGTTCTTCTTGTTGATAAAGCTTTGGAGAACCCATAGAGCAACACTGTTAGCGAGCAGACCAGGTATCAAGATGGCTATATAAGTGACAGCATATAGGGTATGCTGGAAATCCGGGGAGCTGCGGCAGTTTGAAAAGTTTCCACTGGGCATTTTCTTTTCTTCTTCTAGAAGATTTTATGATATCCCAATGTTCTGTGTGAATGAACAAGATTAATCTGTTAAATTCAGTATCGACAGCTGTGGTTTTTACTTATAAAGTCAGGTTATAAAATTAACCTATATTCAAAGATCTTCTGTCTTATTGGAAGTCTATAGTAGTGGTTAAAGTGATTGTAAAATCTAACAAACATGTTATACTTACCTGCCCTGTGCAGTGGTTTTGCACAGAGCAGCCTAGATTCTCCACTTCTCGGGTCCCTCTTCGGTGCTCCTAGGCAGGCCCGTCGGAACCCGACAGGTAAAGCAAGCATTTGCCTCGGGCCCCGAGGTGGCCAGGGGGCCCCGAGCTGGCCAGGGGCCCCAGCAGGGAAGGCCCTTGCCGCACTGCTGCGTCCTCCTGCAGTCTGGTCGGCCGTGTACCATAACCGCGCGGTACAGGAGAATCAGGTTCCTGTTCCTGGCCAGACTGACAGGAAGTGCACACACTGAGTGTTCACTCCCTTTCATTCCGGCCCCGGGAATGTTACACGGCCGACCGGACTGCAGGAGGACGCAGCGATGCAGCACGGTCCCTCCCTGCTGGGGCCCCTGTGCGGAAACTAACATCTCCCGGCGTGTGCGTGGTGCGAGGATAGAGGTAAGTCGCCAACCGCCCCCCCGCTTCTCAACTTAAAAACTGAAATGTCACTTTTTTTTGCCTGGGGCCCCCAAATCTCTTCAAACGGCCCTGCTCCTAGGCCCCTCCTTCCTATTAAGTGCCCCCACAGGCAGCTTGCTATGGAGGCACCCGAGCCGAGCCAAGCTCCCTGTGTCCATTCAGACACGAAACCGAGACCTGTCCTGCCCCCTTTCTCTCCTCATTGGCTGATTGACAGCAGCGGGAGCATTGTGCTGCTGTCTCAGCCAATCAGGAGGGGAGTCCCAGGCAGCTGAGACACTTCTGCAACATCGCTGGATCTAGATGGGCTCAGGTAAGTATTAGGGGGGCTGCTGCACACAGAAGGATTTTTACCATACCATAATACATTGAATGCATTAACCACTTAACCGCCTGCTGCACATTTACGTCGGCAGAATGGCACGGCTGGGCACATGCACGTACAGGTACGTCCTGTGCTAGTACCCAGCCGTGGGTCACGCGCCCGCGACCCGGTCCAAAGCTCCGTGACCAGGACCGCGGGACCCGCGGACCCGATCGCCGCTGGAGTCCCGCGATCGGTCCCCGGAGCTGAAGAACGGGGAGAGCTGTGTGAAAACACAGCTTCCCCGTTCTTCACTGCGGCGGCATCGATCGTGTGATCCCTTTTATAGGGATACACAATCGATGACGTCACACCTACAGCCACACCCCCCTACATTTGTAAACACACATGAGGTCACACATAACCCCATCAGCGCCCCCTGTGGTTAACTCCCAAACGGCGCCTGTAAAGCAACCTGAAAACTGCCTCTCATGCCACCCCAGTGTAAAAGCCTGGGTGCCTTCACACTGGGGTGGTGCAGTTGTGGGATGGGAAAAAAGTCCTGCAAGCAGCATCTTTAAGGCGGGTTGGGAGCGCTGTATACGAATGGGTATTATTATTATCATTTCAGCCAGCTATTGACCACCAACACTGGAGGGGTTATTTTTACAGCCAGCCATTGACCACCAGTGCTGTGGGAGTTTATCTTACAACCAGCCACTGACCACCCAATGCTGGGGTGATTATTTTTACAGACAGCCACTGAACACCAATGCTGGGGGTGGGGTTATTCTTATAGCCAGTCACCGTTCACCCATGTTTAAGTGGTTATGTTTACTGCCAGCCACTGACCACCAATGCTCGATTGGCTACTTTTACAGCCTGACACTGACCAGCAATGGAGGTGCTTACACCAGTGCTGAAGGTTATTATTGCTGTCAACGATGATACCAATGCTGGGGGGTTGTGTTTATACCCAGCTGCTGACCACCAATGCTTGGGAGGGTTAAGTTTACAGGCAGCCACTGACCACCAGTACTGGGTTGGTTACTTTTACAGCCTGCCACTTAGGTGGAGGTGCTTACACCATCACTGATGGTTACTATTGCTACCAATAACACCAATGCTGGAGGTTGCTATTGCTGCCAATCGGACCAATGCTGGGGTTATTTTATTCCCACACTACAAGCCATTCACCGTTAAGTGACACCCACTTTATTGTCCACAGGTGCTTGCAATGTGCTTTGCATTTTTCTTCTTATTTCTTCAATGTGTCCCTCCAAACTATTTAACAATTTTAAGTTGGTAACTATGCAGAAGGATCACTGCGCTCCTGAACATCGTTCACTATCTTTGCATAAAGTTGCATCCATACTTCCATACAGCATGCATTCTAATTACAGTCATTTCATGATTATTACTGGAAATAATTTTGATGTATATGGGTGGGTGTTAAAAAGGATGTTCTCCGGATGCCAGATATGCTAGGTACATCTTTAGTAAAGAAACTAAAAGTTGCATGACACAAATGAGTTAAATAGTGCAAACGTGATTTAACATTCACCTTCTCACAAACTTAGCCTTTTGTGGTTGGTGGTTTCCATTCTAAACTCTTGTAACCTTCAATATTCTGTGAACCAAAGAGATTTTAAACATTACACAAGGCCTTTCTGGCTATGAAACAGCTCCAAGAAAATAAGAAAGGTTTGATCAACCACTGGCAACCCCAACTGTCTCTACATGGTGGAAAATGTTATTACCTAGAATACCCTCCTTTGTATATGTATTACATCGTACAGTAGTAGAGAAGATTATGGTATTCCATAAATACATAATAATAATAATAATGTTAATAAAACATAATGCTGCTGCCCAGCTGTCATACACTTATCCTAATATTACGGTAGTTAAATAAGTCCCAAAGAAAACAGTTTGATGGGGTGAACTACATGACTGGGCAACTAGATGGCGCTTATGATCCTAAGAAAAAAAACATATTAGGCAAATTACATTGAAGTTCCCAGGGCCAAGGATATACGATAATTAGGTATCATACAACCCTATACACATATGAAATATGACAGCCTTTTTACAGGTTCCCCCTTCTATCACAGGCTTTTTGCAAAAACTGAAGCAAGAATGTACCAATTGAAGGCAAAATACTATTTGCTATATGTACAAAACAGTAGATAACATTTAAAAAGAAAAAAGGTAAAGGTTTTAAGTAACCTGAACTAAACTTTAAAGGAGAAGTCCAGCCTGAGCTTGTTTGGCTGGGCTTCTCCTCTGGGTCAAAGGAGTGCAATTTGCAGTCTGAAGTCCGCTCTGTGCTGACGTCACTGGAATCAGTCCAGGCACCGCATTATCCTGACAATAAAGTCTGGATCCACCAGTTGCCTGGACTGATGCCTGTCTCAGACTCTCAGCAAGCCGCTGAGAGCCTGAGACGGCCGCTCCTCGCCCCTCCACAGCCCAGCTCTTCAGTGAGCGTGGAGGAGCAGAGAGGAGAGCTGCTGATTGACAGTCAGCAGCTCTCTGCTCGGGGATCTGTGAGGACCGAGCCATCAGTGATATTCGATCACTCGGTTCTCAGTGCAGAGGCGCCGGGGGACAGATGCAACATCGGATCGAGAATCCACCTAGGTAAGTATAAATGGGCCAAAAAAAAGAAAAAAACGTAATTCTCTTTTAAACAGGAACTGCAGTCTGCTCACATAATTTGTAATAAAAACATCTTTGCCATTCTGAAGCTTCCGTCGAACCACTTTACATATTATTTTATATATACTGTGATTCTGTACTATGCTGCGGAAATCTCCCTCCACTCAGTCTGGCTGCAACCATTTTAACTGAGGGCAGCTGAAGCTGCTGCCTGTGCACTTCTTGGATTTACACAGACACACCTTTAGTTCTGCAGCTCTCATTAGCCCTCTTATGACTAATCCCCCCTTCCTGGCAAATTCTCACAAGAGTGGGAGAGAGAGCTGTGCATGATGTCATAAGTCTAGGCTTATGACCAGACAAGAAAAAGGAAGTGGACTGTATAAGGTATTTACTGGCAGAAAAAATTTACAAAATTACAACAAAACAGAGAAAACATAATAACATTTTGTAAATTATGATGCTTGGTGCTGAACCCAGTAATTCTTACCTGTAAGTGCCCTATGGTATATTTAACCCTGTCCAAATCTGATGCCTCGTACACACGACCGGTTTTCCTGTCAGGAAAAAAAACAATGTTTTTCCCGATGTGATTCCTCCCCAGCCTGCCTTGCATACAGACGCTCATGCCAAATCCCGCCCGACCAAAGCGCAGTGATGTACAACACATACGACGGGACTATAAAGGGGAAGTTCCATTCAAATGGTGCCACCCTTTTGGCTGCTTTTGCTGATCCTCATGTTAGTAAAAGTTTAGTGAGAGACGATTCACGCTTTTCAGTCTTCGTGCATTTCAGTCTGTTACAGCGTGACGAATGTGCTATCTCCATTACCAACGCTAGTTTTACCAGAACGAGCGCTCCCGTCTCATACTTGATTCTGAGCATGCACATTTTTTTCCCCTTGGAAAAGCATACACACGAGCGGTTTTCATGACGGGAAAAAGACCGTAGGGAATCACAACGGGAAAAAAGAGAGCTAGTTCAATTTTTTTTGTGGCCAGTTTTCTCATCTGGAAAACTGCTATGGAGCATACACACGGCCGGTTTTCCCGACAAAAAGCAAACGTGGCAGTTTTCCCGTTGGGAAAACCGGTCGTGTGTACGAGTCGTTAGCCTTATGCCGCTTACACACAACCGTTTTTCAGGTTGTAAAAAATTACGTTTTTTTTTTATGTCATTAAAAACGATTGTGTGTGGTCTCCAGAGCGTTTTTCACTACGTAAAAAATGGCCATTAAAAATTTAAAGAATGCTCTAATTTTTCACGTCGTCGTTTTTAACATCGTAAAAAATGGCCATTAAAAATTTAAAGAATGCTCTAATTTTTCACGTCGTCGTTTTTAACGTCGTAAAAAATTGTTGTGTGTGGGCTTTAACGACGTGAAAAAACCGTGCATGCTCAGAAGCAAGTTATGAGACGGGAGCGCTCGTTCTGATAAAACTAATAATGGAGATAGCACATTCGTCACGCTGTAACAGACTGAAAAGCGTGAAGACTGAAAAGCGCGAATCGTCTCTCACCAAACTTTTACTAACACAAAATCAGCAAAAACAGCCCCAAGGGTGGCGCCATCCGAATGGAACTTCCCCTTTATAGTCCCGTTGTACGTGTTGTACGTCAATGCGCTTTGCTAGAGCATTTTATTTTTTTCACGATCGTGTGTAGGCAAGGTTTAACAATAATCGGGTTAAAAAAACCTTGGTTTTTTTCTAGACCATTTAAAATGGTCGTGTGTACGCGGCATTAGATCTATTGAAGCCTGTGGGAGAAGAATTTGGGAATCCTGGTAAATCGTAGGATTAATATCATCATGTAATGCTCAAAAGCTAACGACCCCCCACATTCACAGTTGACTAATGGCCTTGTTATTCTGCAAGGCAAGGACTGCATTGTGGAATACAGTGAAGAAACATATATGTTCACCATACTCAAAAATACTGTTTAATACATGAGGTTCCAGTGTGCACATGAGGCCACATGGGAGTTATGGGAAGGAAATTAGCAGCAAAGGAGCAGGCTATTTTTTGCACTACACAAGGGGACATTTTGCAAAAAAGAATCCCACAGTCCTGAAAGTGTAAATGTTTGTAAGTCACCACATCCCTGTTAAATGTAGAAAAAACAAAAATACCCCCTTGAGGGTGGGACTTTAAAAGTCCAACCCAAGGGTTGGACTAATAGTGGTCTTATTTGTTTATTATTGTATATAAGTTGGACATACCACTCACATGTGGTTTTTTATTGTCTACATGACACTTTTGTGTCTTTTTCTACATACTTAATAAATTTACTTTTCTATACTTTTAGGGGCAGATCCTTGTACAGCGGCGCATTTATCCGCCGGGCGTAGCGTATCTAAGATACACTACGCTGCCGTAACTTCTTTTTTTTTTTTTTTCAAATCCACAAAGAATCCGCGCCGTAAGTTACGGCGGCGTAGTGTATCTTTGGCGGCGTAATGGCGCGCCATTCAAATCTCTATGATGGGGGCGTGTTTTATGTAAATACGTCGTGACCCAACGTAAACAACGTTTTTTTTTAACTGCGAATGTGCCATCCGTGGGGGTATCCCAGTGCGCATGCTCGAAATGAAACCAAAACCAGCCAATGCTTACAACAGTGACGTCATTCTACGCAAATTCCTATTCGCGAACGACTTACGCAAACAACGTAAAAAATTCTAAATTGTACGCGGGAACGACGGCCATACTTAACATTGAGTACGCCTCATAACAGTAGCTTTAACTATACGCCGGAAAAAGCCGAACGCAAACGACGTAAAAACAAAGCGCCGGCCGGACGTATGTTCGTGGATCGCCGTAACTAGCTAATTTGCATACTCAACGCGGATTTCGACGGAAACGCCACCTAGCGGCCGCCGAAAAATTGCAGCTTAGATCCGACGGCGTACTAAGACGTACGCCTGTCGGATCTAGCCGAGATGCCGTTGTATCTTGTTTTGAAGATACAAAACAAAGATACGATGAGCAAAATTTGAAATTACGCGGCGTATCAAGAGATACGCCGGCGTAATACTTTTGTGGATCTGCCCCTTAGTGTTTGTGTCACTTTTTAAATTCGCACCCTCAAGGGGGTATTTTTGTTTTTTCTACACAAGGGGACATTTTGCAACTGGAATAAAAGGGGTTTAATGTTTTATTATGTAAAAATATTCAGTAGTCTTTAACTGGAACTGGTTCCAGCTGTCTTAGCAGATTGCTTCTAACTGCATACAATATAAATATCTGATAATTTTTATGAGAAATAACACATATTTTTCCATCTCATTTTGTTAGCAAGTCAAAACATTTTTGTAACTTCGTCATCAAGCTATGCTTGTGGTTATAATAAACGTCTTAGCCTCAAAAGCTGTCTTGTCGTATCTTGTTAAATTTATTAGTAACATAAAAGGGAATTTCACTCTGTTTTGTCAGTTGCATATCATACGTTTTCTGACTCTCAAGTGTTACTGTAATTGTGGTTCTTGCGTACTAACTGTCAAACAACATCCGTCGTTTGATAAGATAGGATCACTAGGATAGGATAGAAGAGGTTTTATGCTAAACTTAGCCTGGTGACAAAAATATATGTATGAATAACAGATTATATAAAATGAAAGAAGGAACAAAATGTTATTACATACACCAACTGAGATGTTATTTTTTTATATTTTTGTAAATAGAAACAACTTCTAATGGTTACTACTTTGACAAAGTGGTGCTATGGCCACACTAAAAAAAAAACACACAAAAAAAAACCTTATTTCTTCTGAGAAATCCTCACTTCCTGTTCTTCTGTCTGTAACTAAAAAGCACTTCAAAAATTGCGCTCATGGCACTCTAAAGTTCATAGAAACAAGGATATGAAATGGTTGTATGTAATAACATGGTCCATTTATTATAAGAAAACTCCAAATGTATCTAAAAACAGTCTATAGGAAAAGTTAAAAATATTGGCTCCACAACTTCTATCCTAAAGCTCAAGAGATTAAGCTCAACAGTTCCAGAGAACAGTCCCTCTAGTGAGAAGTGGCTATTACAATACCTTAAAAGGCAGATGGTGAAGTAGCCGTGACGAGGAGAGGGCGATGGGATCCTCAGGTGGAACCTATGTCCTGGCGTTCCACACAGCTGTTAGATTCCCTAAAGGAGGGGGGCATCTAGATCGTCCAAAGAGTGACCCGATCGGGGCCACAGCCCAGCTAGATCCCAAGAGAGGCGCGCTGCTGCTCGTTCCGTCCGTCGGGGGAAGGCGTCATGCGTCACCGTCGGGTCTGGAATGAGGCGTACAGCCGCTCGTTCCATCTGTCGGGGATGGCGTGATGCGTCACCGCTGGGTCATCAATCATCTTGCAGGCAGTGGTGTATTTAGGTTTTGTGCTGACCTAGGCCTCTGTCTGTAACTACACACAGTAATGCGAGGCTTTCTCCCTGGTGTGGAGAAAGCCTCTCATGGGGGGAGGGGGCGAGCAGGCAAATCAGGATTCTCTCTACTTTGCAGATAGAGAAAGGAGCTGTGTGTTAGTGGGCGTCCTGACACTCCTGCTCGCCCCCTTCCCCCTCAAGAGGCTTTCCCTATGAGAGCCATCTTAACTGGTCCGACACAAGTCGGTCCGACTTTGAAAATGCTCCCTGCACTACTTTGGTCCGACTTTAGTCCTACTTCAGCCCATTGAATATCACTGAAGTTGGATCAAAGTCGGATCGCGGTCTTAACTATTCTGACTTTGGAATGCGCCAAATAAAAAAAACGGCATTGGTTTCCCGCTCCAAGAGCATACCAGGCCCTTCGGTCTGGCATGGATTTTAAAGGGAACCCCCATGCCGTTTTTTTTTAATGCCCTCCCCCCCAAAACCACACCAGACCCTGATTCGTGCACGCAGCCTGGTAGGTCAGAAAAGGGGGCGGGGATGAGCTAGTGCCCCCCTCCTGGACCGTACCAGGCCACATGCCCTCAACATGGGGGGGTGGGTGCTTTGGGGCAGGGGGGCCCTGTTCCCCCCTACCCCAAATCACCTTGTCCCCATGTTGATGAGGTCCCCACCCCCTTTCCTGACAAGCCAGGCTGCATGATCGGATAAGGGTCTGGTATAGTTTTTGGGGGGCCCCATGCCGTTGTTTCAGTGTGGGAGTTCCCCTTAAAATCCATACCAGATCAAAGGGCTTGGTATGCTCTTGGAGGGGGAACCCATGCCAATTCTTTATTTTTTTATTTAGCGTGGAGTTCCCCTTCAAGATCATCAGAGCACAAGTTAGAGCACAAGTTAGAGCACAAGTTAAAGATTATTACCAGACACAAAGTGCCTGCATTGTCGTGATTAAAATCGGATCCTCGTTCATTGAAGGCGGATGGATGTCTGACTTTAAGTCGCAGGGCAAAGTCAGATCCACAGTCGTATGACTGTTGTCTCGTACCAGTGTGAACCCAGCCTTGGCTACCATGCACAGCTGCATTTTGCACTCTCCAGTGTTAGTAAATCAACTCCTTAGTGTCCATAAATCTCTACCAGGCTCCACCCAGAGATAAAACTGCATCGGTTGAGAGGGAGCTCTACTGCACTGAGAATACAAACAAAAAAAGACTGAAAAGTTTGAATTTTTTTTTTGCAAACAGGTAATTTTTCTCCTTTGTTGATGTGTGCTGATGAGGCTGATGAGGCTGCACTAATGGGCACTGGTAGGCAGCCCTGATAGGCACTTATAGGGCTGCACTGATGGGCACTGGTAGGCAGCCCTGATAAGTACTTATAGGGCAGCACTGATGGGCACTGATAGGTGGCACTGATGGGGACTGATGAGGCAGCAAGAGGTTAAATGAGAAGAAAAAGGATGTTTGTAGTCCAAATCAGAAAAGTTATTTAGTGTGACAATCTACTCCTCCATAGGTACAGTGCATAGACAGGAAGTGTGTTACTGGCAGGATCACCAGGTAAAAATAAAGGGAAAAAAAACATGAAAAAAAAAAGTAATGCAGTCATCACATTTAGGAGCTGGTAATATATACATTTTTTTGTTTTTTAATTTACATGGGATTTAAAGAGCACCTAAAGATTCTTAATCATTTTTGGATGTAAAAGGGATCAGCTTAAAGTAAATAATCTTATAATTTGTTAATATTTTTCCTAGTTGGTAATTAAAGCAGATATTCAAAAAGTGAACTACTGCTGGGTCCATCCCTCCCCCAAAGCCTGTAACTGATTGTAGCGGGATTTCACTCTTTATGTGATATAAAAGACTGCCGTCTGCTGATCGAGATGGATCTCGGCTCCATCCTGTGGCCGAGTTGTGTTGTGGCCACCTGCTGTCTACTTTTTCTCCTGGTGCCGCGGGGAAGGCTGGGAAGCTGAGTGCAGGGAGAGAGGAAACTCCATCGCCCTGGATTATTGATAGACTGCGTTACCCGAAGAGCAACTGTGCGGTCCCGGAGCGCTTTGCTTCCCGCATGGCCTGCTGGGGGGGGGGTAATTTAAGGGAGGGGATGTGTTTTGCACACTCTCTCTGGACCGCCTCCTCAACTCAGGAGGACACCTGTGCGAGGTGTCTTCCCGGAAGCCTAGGCTAGAGTTGTGGCCTTACTACGCCCGGGTGGAGCACCCTTGAGGAAGAGAGACAGAACTTCTGACGGAGTGATCGGACGGTGTCCCAGTAAATCAGTGACCTGTTTGAGAACCGGAGACTGTCATCCTGAGAGACTGTGGTCGGAGATCGCCGATGGAGTGTTTCAGAAGGACAAGGCCTGAACTGGTTGGGTGAGACGGGCACCTGCCCAAAAACTACTGACTGTGTTGCCGGAGGGTGGATCGTCTACTGTGAACCACTACAGTGGTTTAACTATTTGGGCCCCTTCCACCAGTTTTATTTGTTCCCTTCTTGGATTACAAATTGTGCACGGACTTTTGGGATAATTTGTACTGAGGTTTGGTCTGGTCAACCAAACCACATTAGTTAGGCATATTATCTAAAGACTACCTGTTCAGTGTGGATGTCTCACTGAGGAAATCCACTTTCTGTGTGCTTACACAGGTCTGTATAGCCGTTATAACTTAACCTATATTTAATTATTATCACTGATTCTGACTCTTGCAGGGCTCTGCAAGAAGTCTATTACCGTTTTACCTTTGTATCCTTTGCTTTTGTCTTATTAAGTAAAGAATTACATTGGTCAAGCTGAATTTTGTGTGCATTCCATCTATCATTCTACGGGAGCAATACAACTCAAGGTAACCATTTGTTTACATAATTCACGGTGGGGAGATAGGATATTGTGCTCTCCAACAGTTATTGGGGCCCACAATTCCCACTTATACCAGCTGTGCCAAGGGAGGGTTCGAGCCAATTCTAGGTGTTGATAGCCAGAGCGTAGACCCAAAACAAATCAGCAGCTCCTTTGGGGGTAGTGCTACATGAGTTAGAGATTTTGTTTAGGGGGAGGAAGGGAGCAATTACTGATGTAGCGCCCTGCTCCTGTTGAGTAGGCGCTATTTGTAAATTTAGTTATCTGAGCTGTAGTTTAGCTCAGAATTTTATGCCAAATTATGGGTTTCTGTTCCAGTTCAGCTGCATTGCACATCTTCCACCTGACTGTGGGTGTCGCTGCCACCAGGAGTCAAGGTTGGAAATTCAATGGGCTGGGTGTATTGGGTGCCTCTTGCCCAGAAGCAGCCCAGTGGCGTGGTCCCTGCCGCTGTGCATTCTGTGGAGGGGTATTTAAGGGACAGACACCGTTATGGCGGGATCTTCCGATCCTGACCTGATGGCCCTTCTGGCCTCAGGGATGTGTTAGCAGCCTTTTGGTCTCGGGACCTGCTGGCCCGAGGCTCCGCTACTGAGAGTAGGCCCAGGAGTTTCTGGGGATTACTGGTCCAGGGGTGGTCCTGTGCTGTCTTCCCTGCAGGAAGAAGCCGAACAATTGGGGATTCAATTGGAGGACGCATCCTGGCCAATTTACCTCCCCGTGCGGCTGGCTTGGCTGAAAGATCCTGGCACCGTGAGCTGTGTAATTTCTTTGGAACTTTGCAAAGTGTGTGCGTGGTTACATGGTCCTGTGGCAGAGAACCGTGTAACAACTCAACAGCACTCATCAAGTCTGTGGCAGAGACTTTTGAACGAGCTTCACACCGGCTGCTAGGTCAGTGAAAAAGGCCTATCCGGTGGTTGCTGAATCCAGTGTGGAAACGATTTGTCCTCTGGTTCCAAGATCATACCCGTGATCTGCAAAGCAAGGTACCTGAATCTTCCCTACCCCTCCACCCCTCTGATGGAACTTGTTTAATGAAACCCTTGAAGAAAAAAAAAAAAAAGTGTTAGTGTGGACATTTGTAACTCTTTAAGAAGTACCCCTAGGACAAGCATGGTGAACAGTAAGGTAACGGCAGGCCCAAATCTAAACCAGCAGCTCCTACGGGGGTAGTGCTAGACTGATTTTTATTGTTAACGGCTCCCCCTTTTGCAATCCCTACCTAGGCAAGGATGACACTGATTGCCCCCCCCCCTCTGCAACTCCCTGGGACACATTAAATGTCTCAGGAGGCTGCAGGACTGTTCACAGGCTTGTGCATGCGTAGTGGGAAGCTGGCTGTGGTTCCTCAGGAAGCTACAATATCCAAGATGGTGCTGCTGGGGACCCACAGCAGTACTAAGTGGTTGTGGGAAGACAGGTCTGGACTCCAGGCAATAGTAAGTATCAGTTTTTTTTTTTTAAAAGTCAGCAGCTACAGTGTTTGTACCCATTGATATAAAAAAAAAAAAGCAACTGAAGTTTCTCTGTATACTAACAAGTCAGAAAAGATCTATGTGGAAATAGTAGACTTAAGCCCTGTACACACAGGCCGAATGCCAGGCAACATTGGCTAGTTCAATAAAAAAACATCTGACATTCGGCCTGTGTGTATGGCACCCTGTTCAAACAGCTGGCTTCTATTGGACAAGCATGCTGGAAAGCCAACTGGCTCCCTATCAGCACTCTCGGAGCATGCTGGGACTGTGACGTCATAAGAGGCCTATATAAATCGGTGCGAGCCGCGCACACGCCATTCCAGCGGGAGGAAGCGACGTGTCAACATCGAAGAAGAAGTAGAAGAAGCAGCAACAGCAGAAGCAGAAGAAGAAGCAGCAGCAGCAGCAGCAGATGGCGACAGAAGCCCGGTCACCCCCGCCGAACACGTCGAAAGAAGCCCCGAAGGGGGGCCGCTGTGAAAGAGCTAAAGAAGAAAGCGCCCCCCTGGCGGAACAGAACCAGACGGCGGTGAAGACCTGCACATCCCCCCCCCAGAAGACATCCCCCCCCCCAAAAGAGCTAAAGAAGAGAGGGGGGGGGGCCCGGAGCTGACTAATAAATTACTTTACCCTGTGTCGTGTTTTTTTTTTTACATTTTGTATTCCGCTAGGTGTACAAACATACTCATTCACCTAGGGTGGGGGGCCAGCATCTGGGGGCCCCCTTATTAAAGGGGGCTTCCAGATTCCGATAAGCTCCCTTCCCGTAGACCCCGAAAACCAATGGCCAGGGTTGTCAGGAAGAGGCCCTGTCCTCATCAACATGGGGACAGGTGCTTTGGGGTGGGGGGGCCACAGGGCGCCCCCCTGCCCCAAAGAACCTACCCCCCCCCATGTTGAGGGCATGCGGCCTGGCACGGTTAAGGAGGGGGGGCGCTCACTCGTCCCCACCTCTTTCCTGACCGGCCGGGCTGCTGCTCGGATACGGGTCTGGAATGGATTTTGGAGGGACCCCCCACGCCGGTTTTTCGGCGCAGGGGGTGTCTCCTTAAAATCCATAGCAGACCCAAGGGCCTGGTATGCTCCTGTAGGGGGAACCCATGCCGGTTTTTTAGTTGAAATTTGGCATGGAGTTCCCCCTCAAAATTCATACCAAAGGCACTGCGGTTACCTTCGGTTATGTGCAGATAGCTGCGGAATTTCGCAGCTGGACGCATCCAGTTCTATTTTGTCTATCCGCACAAAACCGCAGGGAAAAAACCCGCAGGTAACCGTAGTGTGTGAATGATGTCAAATGCGCAGCTAAAAGCACCATTCTATCCGTCCGTCTGAAAGGGGCCTTAGACAACAGCTCAGAGGGGGAGATTGCTGTACTAACGTTGGATCATTACCGATCCGGAGCTGTCAGGTTTTTTTCAACCCAGCGTGTACCAGGCATAACTGCAGACTTTAATGGCTTCAAACACTCATAAAGTAGTAGCTAAAGTGATCTTAACCTAGGCTAAGCTATTTGGGTTAGTGATTGTTGTTTGGGGTAATCTTTATTGTAGTCGTTTTTTTCACAGGAAAAAAAAGTAGCTTTTGCGCAAAATATAAATTGAACTGGTAATGCTGACACATGTCTTATTAATATGTAGATTTTAATAATAGGTCCACTTCGAAATCATGATGGAAAAAAAGTTCTAAAAGCTCTCCCTTGCCCTCTCCGACAGCTACAACAGACCAGAGACTTGTTCCTTCAGGAGGCGAGGAAGGAGGAACGTCAGCTGTGTTTACATCTCCTTTTGCTGAGCTGACTGTACTACTGCGTTTACATAGGTGAGCTACATAAACGTTCTGACCAGAAGGGGAAATTATTATGCAACAGGTCAATGAACAGTGTAGACCTGTATGGGCAACTCATTGAATGTACCTCGTTGGCCTAATGCCTAATCATTTGTCCCATCTGGACAGAAATCAAAATCTGTATGGTCACTGAATACAACTTTCCTATATCATGCTCCCAGAAAGCTGGCCTGCAAAATGTTATCTGTAGAGTAGACACTGAGGGACAGATTGTCGTAGATTGGAGTAAAACTGTGCGGGCGTAATGTATCTCGTTTACGCTACGCAGCCGCAAGTTTTACGGGCAAGTGCTTGATTCACAAAGCACTTGCCTGTAAAGTTGCGGCGGCATATCGTAAATCCTCTGGCGCAAGCCCGTCTAATTCAAATGATCGAGGTAGGGGGCGTGGATCATTTAAATTAGGCGCGTTCCCGCGCCGATCATACTGCGCATGCGCCGTCCCTAAAATTTCCCGACGTGCATATCGCTAAATGACGTCGCAAGGACGTCATTGGTTTCGAAGTGAACGTAAATGGCGTCCAGCCCCATTCACGGACGAGTTACGCAAACGACGTAAAATTGTCAAATTTCGACGCGGGAACGACGGCCATACTTAACATTGGATACGCCACCTAGGGGGCATGTTTATCTTTACGCCGCGTATCTCTTATGGAAACGGCGTAAATTTACTGCGACGGGCAAGCGTAAGTTCGTGAATCGACGTAACGACTCATTTGCATATTCTACGCCGACCGCAATGGAAGCGCCACCTAGCGGCCAGCGTAAATATTGCACCCTAAGATACGACGGTGCAGGCCGTCGTATCTTAGGCATGTTTAAGTGTATCTCAGTTTGAGAATACATTTAGACATACGACGGGCTTAGATTCGGAGTTACGTCGGCGTATCTGCTGATACGCCGGCGTAACTCTTTGAGAATCTGGCCCTAAGGGCTCATTTACACTTGTAGCCTGATCGCCCCCCCTTTAAGCTACAAAGCAACCTTAAACGGGGTTGCAACTTGCAAACATGCTGTGCAAATACCGATGGCAATTTCCTAAATCAGGACTTTGGCCCATCTCCTTTTTACATTCCAAACCTTGTCAGTGGTCCTTTACTATGTCCCGACTTCAGAAACTGATGGCAGTGTCTGCATAATATGTAGATCATGTTAGGTTTTGGAACTCCAGAGGTTTTCTGTATGGGATTTAAAATTCCCTGCAGACCTCTTAGGTGTCAGAAAGTTGTAAATGATCTGCAAACTTTCTTACCCACTTCAATACTGGGCACTTTCACCCCCTTCCTGCCCAGGCTAATTTTCAGCTTTCAGCGCTGTCGCACTTTGAATGACATTGGGCGGTCATGCAATGCTGTAACCAGACTAAATTGTTATCATTTTTTTTAGACAAATAGAGCTTTTTTCTGTGGTATTTAATCACCACTGAGTTTTTTTTTTGATAAACAAATGAAAATAAAATCTAAAAAATTGGAAAATATTTTTTTTTCTTAGTTTCTGTTGCAAAATTTTGTAAATAAGTAATTTTTTCTTCTTCGCTGATGTGCACTGATGAGGCTGCACTGATGGGCACTCCACTGATAGGCAGCACTGATGGGCACTGATAGGCGACACTGATGGGCGACACTGATGGGCAGCCTTTATAGGCACTGGTGGGCACTAATAGGCGGCACTGGGAGATGTTCACTGATAGGTGGCACTGAAGATGAGGCACTGACAGGCAGCACTGATGGGCACTGATTGGCATCACTGGTGGACACAGTTGTCATCACTTGTGGGCACAGGTGGGCATCACTGGGGGACACTGGCAGGCATCACTGATGGGTCTGCACTAATAATCACTGCGCTGTGTGTGTGGGGGCATGCACAGCGGCTTGTTCTGAAAGACGTCCAGCTGTCATTTTGCTATAGGCTGGACAGGAAGGAGTTCTATGGTCACAGCATACATTTTCATTCCAGAAAATCAGCATCATAATAGCCATAGAAATAATAGTTATACTAGACAGTCCAGCATACATTTACTTGAAAAAGCTCCTGACATTTCGTAAATGCTGCCTGTCTGCTGGTCATCTCTTTCCACAATTTCCTGGATTCCCAGCATGCTTTGCAGCTTCTCTTCTGTTTACTTTCACTTTCTAAGGACTACATATCGCATGGTACCTCAATGTCTGCAAGCAATGATTCTTGTACTTACCCTGCCTCCTGAATTTCCTCCTCTCAGCACCTCTGTAGATCAGAAGGCAGGCTCTGTGAAAGGTGTGACACAGCAGTGCATACTCAAAGGACACCTTTACAATGTAAATTTACAAACTTCAAGATCATTCAGATTAATAGAGTTAGACTAGAACTGATTGAAACACAATGTGAAAATGAATACAGTAAAACCTTGGTTTGAGAGTAACTTGGTTTGAAAGTGTTTTGCAAGACAAGCAATATTTTTTAATACATTTTGACTTGATATACAAGCGATGTCTGGATATACAAGCAGTGTCATGTCACAACTGAGTATAAAAGAAAAGAGAGGCACCTCTAATGCCCTGTACACACGATCGGTCCATCCGATGAGAACGGTCTGATGGATTTTTCCATCGGTTAACCGATGAAGCTGACTGATGGTCAGTCGTGCCTACACATCATTGGTTAAAAAAACTATCGTGTCAGAACGCGGTGACGTAAAACACAACGACGTGCTAAAAAAAAAAATGAAGTTCAATGCTTCCAAGCATGCGTCGACTTGATTCTGAGCATGCGTGGATTTTTAACCGATGGTCGTGCCTACAAACGATCGTTTTTTTGCTATCGGTTAGGTATCCATCGGTTAAATTTAAAACAAGTTTGCTTTTTTTTTAACCGATGGCACCCACACACGATCGGTTTGGTCTGATGAAAACGGTCCATCAGACCGTTCTCATCGGTTTGACCGATCGTGTGTACGCGGCTTAAGTGTATATGGTTACATTTAATGAAGGTACAACATTTTGTAACATATTGCTACACTTAGAGGCTCCTCTCTTCTCTTTTATACTCTGTGGGCCGGATTCAGATACCTGAGCGTATCTTTCCCTCCGGCGTAACATATCCTAGATACGTTACGCCGCTGTAACCTTGGGCGCAAGTTCCGTATTCAGAAAGAACTTGCGCCCTAAGTTACGGTGGCGTAACGTATGTGGGCCGGCGTAAGCCTGCCTAATTCAAATGGGGATGTTGGGGGCGTGTTTTATTTAAATTTGCTTTGACCCCGCGCATTTTACGTTTTTTTTGAACGGCGCATGCGCCGTTCGTGAAAAAATCCCAGTGCGCATGCTCGAAAATCCGCCGCAAAACGTAATTGCTTTCGACGTGAACGTAAATTACGTTAAGCCCTATTCGCGAACGACTTACGCAAACGACGTAAAATTTCAAAACTCGGCGCGGGAAGGACGGCCATACTTAACATTAGCTACGCCTCATATAGCAAGGGTAACTATACGCTGAAAAAAGCCGAACGTAAACGACGTAAAGAAAACGCGCCGGCGGGACGTACGTTTCTGAATCGCCGTATCTACCTAATTAGCATATTCCTTGCGTAAACATACAGAAGCGCCACCTAGCGACCAGCCTGAAATTGCAGCCTAAGACACTTACACCTGTCGGATCTTAGGGATATCTATGCATAACTGATTCTCTGAATCAGGCGCATAGATACGACCAACCCCTCTCAGAGATACGACGGCGTATCAGGAGATACGCCGTCGTATCTCTTTTCTGAATCCGGGCCTGTAGCTCCTGCTGGATTTTGCTTCTAATCCCCTTGTGGAGGCTTCCATTTGTGGATTGACATTTTATGGTTACACAACCTGGTAACATTGCTATAATCTTTTTATGGACTATAAACTGAAGGACTTATGAATAAATGGTTGTGGGCAGAATCATTTGAGTTTCCATTATTTCCTATGAGTAAATTCGCTTTAATATAGTGCTTTGGATTACATGCATGTTTTTGGAACGAATTATGCTCGCAATTCAAGGTTTTACTGTATATGATTTCACATTTTGACCATAGATATATTTTAAAAACCAAAGAATTTTTTTTTGGGGACTTTGCAATAATTTGCAGAGGGTGTGTGTGAATTATAATGATGCTAATTATGTCCCTAGCTATAAAAGTCTCAATAACATGTACCCTTTCAGTGTATTTGACCATGAAAACCAGAAAAATATTTTTTACACGGTCTATATACATATATGTAAAGGAGAAGGAATGTAAACCTTACCTACAGTGCAGAGCTGTCAGAGCTGTATTGTGCATCGTGTTTGTGGGGAAGATGATGTACAAGCTACAAACAGAAGCAAAACATAAAAAGGAAGTACAGAACTGCAATGTGAAGCCACAACCTTTTTCCGCTACCAAGCCCCATGTGTGAGAGTATATTTACCAGTGGGTTACAATCAGGTGATATGACAACCACCAAGCACGACGCACGTACATAGCAATCTAAATATTATGGGCCTTCTCTGTTTTGGTAACATGTCCACAGAATGTTAGAAACCAGAAAATAAACCTATTAAAGGGGGTGTAAAGGTAAAAGTTTTTTTATACCTTAATGCATCCGTTTTACTTACCTCTCCACTCGAAAGTGCCGTGCGCGTTCTCGTCATCCTATTCGGTTCCCAGCCTGGCCGTTGATTGGCTAGGCTGGGCGGATTGATAGCAGCGCAGCCATTGGCTGGCGCTGCTGTCAATCACTGCGGATGACGCGGCGTGCCGGGGGGCGGGGCCGAGTGATACATGGTCGCCGCTGTATCACGGGAGCGCGCTCACAAAAGCTTTCCACCATGCGAGGGAGCTTGCATGAACGTGGAAAGCTTTTGCGAGGAGGAGCAGAGACAGCCGCTGAGGGACCCCTGAAGACACGGATCGGGGCCACTCTGTGCAAAATGAACTGCACAGCGGAGGTAAGGATTACATGTTTGTTATTTTTAAACAAAAAACATCTTGCCTTTAGTGTCCCTTTAAGCATGTGGTATTTTGTTTCTTTTATTTAAAAAAAGAAATGCAGCTTAATAATATATCACAAGAAAAAAATGTTAGTTAAGAATAAAGTGTAAAAGATTAGAACCTCTGTGAGGTTTTTATTGCTGCCGCTAATGCATCCTGTTTTTCCTGGTGATCATTTTCATCTGAGCAGAAAGTGATGGAAAATCCAAAATGTTACTGTAGCGCCGGGCTAATTTCAGAGCCGGTGCTATGTTAAATGTTGGGGGAGAATTCAGAGAAGTAGTTAGCTCTGAATTGGTTTGACGTTTAAATTTTGGTCTCTGCTTTAGCTTGGCTGTGCTGTGGGCTGTCCTTTTGTCCGAGGACTCCCGTCACTCCCGGACGGCAGGTGGTAGCAGTGTGGTCAAGTGTGTCTGAGTGCCACTCCTTAGCAGCCAGTGGAGTTGGTCATCCTGCTGTGCATGCTGGGGAGGTGTATAAAAGGGGCAGACGCCATTACCTCAAGGTTCTTCTACGTGTGGCGCCCACCACTGGGGCAGCCATTTCATGACACCCCCGCATATGGCCCTCCTGGCCGGGGTGTGCGTGGGGAGCAGTGTTCCTGGTTCCGGGACCATGTTGGCCCGGAGCAATTGATCCGCTGTGTGAGCCCAGTGATCGACTGGCTTCCCAATCTAAAGGGGGTCCCGAGCTGTCCGTCCACTTGGAGGAAGCTGACCGATGAGGAGTCTGTCTGAAGGATACCAAGTACGAGGCTGGTGTTCCAGGAGGGGCCTGTCCATTCATCGGGGGACATCCTAAGGCTGGATGTTGGTCGCCTGTCAGCTGCTAATTTTGCAAAACTACCTGAAGGAGATCCGGGTGCTGAATCTACTGAGAGAGGATTCCGGACCATAACTGTCTCCAATCTTTTAGGAGGGTCTGTGGCAGAGATTTAATCCTAAGTTCGAGTGACACTCTGGCTGCCAGGCTGGTGAGAGAGGCCTGTCCAGGTGCGCTATACCCACTCCGGCTGGAGTGGCAAAGTAAAGTATCGTTGGAAGCAGGACTGTTTCCTGTATTCATATACACCTGAATCTTCTGTCTCCTATTTGCTATCCCTTCACCTTTCTACTGTTTAATCATTTTTACCCGGCTGGGTAATAAAAGCACAGAAGCACATTCCCTTTACTACAGCTCTCATCAAGTACCCTAGATGGCGGAGATACAGAGGTAACATGCTACCCAAAACAAACCAACAGCTCCTTTGGGGGTAGTGCTACATTACTGTTCCCTAAAACAGGAAGTGTCGATAAATCTGACAACTGTCTAAGGCCGCGTACACACGGTCGGTCCATCCGATGAGAACGGTCCGAAGGACCGTTTTCATTGGTTAACCCATGAAGCAGACTGATGGTCTGATGTGCCTACACACCATCAGTTCAAAAACCGATCGAGTCCAACGCGGTGACGTAAAACACAACGACATGCAGAGAAAAATGAAGTTCAATGCTTCCAAGCATGCGTCGACTTGATTCTGAGCATGCCCGGGTTTGGAACCGATGCTTTTGTGTACTAACCATCAGTTTTGACCGATCGGTTAGGCGTCCATCGGTTAAATTTTAAAGCAAGTTCTCAATTTTTGGACTGAAGGATAATTGACCGATGGGCCCACACACGGTCAGTTTGTACCGATGAAACTGAACTTCAGTCCGTTTTCATCGGTTTTGTCCGATCGTGTGTACAGGGCCTAAGAGAAGGATTAATTTGCCTTAGTTTTGTGTCTCAAGCCCCACTATCAGTTTCCTGACGGTTTTCTCTTTAGGTTTACCAAAACCATCTAATATGAGGTCAAACCTCAAGAGTTTCAATTTGTATGCAATCAGGCAGGCCCTTGCACTACATGGTTTTGGTAAACCTGATGAGAAAACTGACAGGAAAACTGATAGTGGGGTAGATTCAAAGAGCAATTGCGTCTGCGTAACCATAGTTACGCAGCGCAATTGCTTACTTGCCCCGGGGTATCGAATGCTCCTGATTCAGGAACCTCGATACGCCGACTGCAGCCTAAGAAATGACTGGCATAAGGCTCCTTATGCCGTCATATCTTAGGCATTAGCAGGGGCAGCCAATGCTACGTATACCCGTCGTTCCCGCGTTGCGAAATTTGAAATTTACGTTGTTTGCGTAAGTGAATCGTGAATGGCGCTGGACGCCATTCACGTTCACTTTGAAGCAAATGACGTCCTTGCGACGTCATTTACCGCAATGCACGTCGGGAAAGTTTCCCGACGGAGCATGCGCACTACGCTCGGCGCGGGAACGCGCCTAATTTAAATGATCCACGCCCCCCTACGGGGTCATTTAAATTGCACGCGCTTACGCCGGGCATTTTGCCGGAGCGCCCACGCAATTTACGGAGCTACTGCTCCGTGAATCAAGGGTAGCGCAGGTAATTTGCGGAGGCGCAGCGGCAAAACGGTGCGCTGCGCCTCCGTAAAAACTGCGCAAATCTACCCCAGTGTGTATGGGGCTTCAGAGAAAAGTGAGGGGATTGGACAAAGACAGCCACAAATGAACAAATAAATTAATAAAACACTGGCAAAGTTTTGAACCCCCCATTGTTCTATCCCAAAGTGAGATTTATTTATTTTTGCTTTTTGATGTAGTTTAAAAGTTTGCAAACACTTTACGATGTGATGCTATGTAGGTGCTCAGGGAATCCCCTACAATTGTCTGTTACCAGTGCAATACTATCTTTCTAACCATTTGCCCACACTCATAACAGCTTAACGCTTTCATAACCATAGCCCAGATTCCCGGGCCAAATTTAGCAGCATGAGTATACATTTTGGTTATCTTCTAAAATAATTCTATGATAAATATCTGTACCTAAATAAATAATTTTAACACTGTTTATTTGTTAAATTATTTTAATAAAGTACTGTAACTCTTATTTATTTTTTATATTATAAGATAACAAATGGGCACAGATTTTACATTTTTTTTTGCATCTAACATCTTTATTTAAAATATTTAAACTTTTTAATAGTTTTTTTTTTTATTATTACACTGTGACAGCCGCAGCCTGTCAGCTTCTGCTGTCACTGTGCCTCTGTCTGGATGGAGTACAGTGACAACTGAAGCCAGCAGGTTGGTTTGGCCGTTATGATGATCACATGACCAAAAACACACTAATAGTTAGTACACACAAGTGTATGCTTCTAGTCCAAAAAAAGAAATTAGATAAACATTATCTCAGCATTAATTGTACCTGCTTAGTGAATGTACCTGTAAATTGCGGGTGGGAACGGTTTCTTCTGTTAAGATTGGAATTCATGATATTAGGAGTTTATAGTTATTAGGGATGAGCTCTGGCGTGTTCGCACAGTCCACGTGCAGAGCCCGCCAGGAAGTCTGCACGGCGCTGCGCTAATCACAGGCAGGGAGACATTTCCAGATCTCTGCAGCTGAGCATCGGGACAATGTCTCCTGCCTGTGATTAGCACAGCGCCGTGCAGACTTCCTGGCGGGCTCTGCACGTGGAGTGTGCGAACACGCCAGAGCTTATCCCTAATATTTATGTGCAGTGTTGCCAACCTACCAGATTGAAATTTACTGGCACGACACCCGAAATTTACTGGCGCAGCCACGTTTTTACTGGCATTTCACAACAGTTACTAAATTACATTTTTAGGTGCACATTTCAGTATTTAGGCTACAAACAAGTACTCTAGGCAAATAGCAATGTGATTTAAGGTAGATATTAAGTTAAAAAAAATTTTTTTTGTTATTTTCTAAGGGCAAATTATTTAGTCACATTGCCCCCTGCCTCCATCCCCCTCTGCCACCAACACCCCCTGCCTCCATCCCCCTCTGCCACCAACACCCCCTGCCTTCACCCCCTTCTGCACTGTCACAATCTCCCCCTGCCTCCAATCTCACCCTGCCTCCAATCTGCCTCCAATCTCCCCCAGGCCCCCTGACTCCAATCACCCCCTGCCTCCATCCCCCACCCTCTGCGGTGCCACCAACAACCCCTCTCTCCATCCCCCACCCTCTGCGGTGCCACCATCCCCCTCTGTGGTGCCACCAACACCCCCTGCCTCCAATCACCCCCTGCCACTAACACCCCCTGCCTCCATTGTCCCCTGCCTCCATCCCCCTCTGCGGTGCCACTGCAGCCACCATCACCCCCTGCCTCCAATCTCCATGCGCAGTTCCATGCCAAACCGATTTCGGCTATTTTTACTGGCACATTCCCGCAACCACGGACATTTACGAACAGGGGAAAAAAGTGCCCGTTTTTACGAACTGTCCGTAAAAATATGGACGGTTGGCAACACTGGTTATGTGTTATTTTTCTTTTGTGGAATTTCCTAAGGCTGGGTTCACATATGTGCGAATTGGATGTGTTTTTCTGCATCCAATTTGCATGACATGCGAGTGTGACCAGCTTGCAAAGGAGCTGGTTCACACAGGTCTGGGGCAGCGGCGGTCCGTATTCCGTGCGTCTTTGGGTCCGATTCAGGTGTGAATTCAGTAAAAATTCGGACCTGATTCACACCTGAATAGGTGAACAGGGACGCACCAGACTCTATGCTGGGAATCGCGGCCCCACATATGCGAACCCGGCCTAAAGAGAAAAAAGCAGAGGTTCCCTCTTAAGAGTAATTCGTACTTCTGCACTTAAAAATGTTTGCCTTTTCATATATGTTTTTATTTACACTTTGGAAGCACCAAGGTGCATTTGTGCACACATTTTAGACATGCAATTATTTATTCTGGTTAGTGGAAAGTTACAATAAAACAAATATAAACCTCCTGTATACACCAGGGGTGTCCAAACTTTTTTCAAAGAGGGTCAGATTTGATAAAGTGAAAATGCGTGAGAGCAAACCATTTTTCCCAACATTTTTTGAACCATTAAAATTCGATCTAAGTGTGTTCCTCCGAGCAACTAATACACCGCCCAACAAGAATTATCTTGCCTATGTGGCTGTGTGTGGTGAATAGATAAGCTTGGGCGTATTATTTGGATATACCGTATTTATTGAGGTATAACACATGCCTTCATTGTAAGCGCGAAGTTTCAGGAAAAAATAAATAACATTTTTAATAAAGAACTGTGAAGCAAAATAAGGGTCAGTGCCCATCTGCAGCCTCACAAGTGCCCACCTGCAGATTCACCATTGCCATGAATGTAGCCTCACCATTGCCAGGAATGCACCTACCATTGCCATGAATGTAGCCTCACCATTGCCAGGAATGCACCCACCATAGCCAGGAATGCACCTGCCATTGCCAGGAATGCACCCGCCATTGCCAGGAATGCACCCTCCATTGCCAGGAATGCACCCACCATTGCCAGGAATGCAGCGCCATTGCCAGGAATGCACCAGCCATTGCCAGGAATGCACTCTCCATTGCCAGGGATGGACTCACCATTGCCAGGAATGGACTCACCATTGCCAGGAATGCACTCACCATTGCCAGGAATGGACTCACCATTGCCAGGAATGCTGCAACATAGCCAGGAATGCACTCACCATTGCCAGGAATGCTGCAACATAGCCAGGAATGCACTCACCATTGCCAGGAATGCACCCGCCATTGCCACGAATGCACCAGCCATTGCCAGGAATGCACTCTCCATTGCCAGGAATGGACTCACCATTGCCAGGAATGGACTCACCATTGCCAGGAATGCACTCACCATTGCCAGGAATGGACTCACCATTGCCAGGAATGCTGCAACATAGCCAGGAATGCACTCACCATTGCCAGGAATGCTGCAACATAGCCAGGAATGCACTCACCATTGCCAGGAATGCACCCGCCATTGCCACGAATGCACTCACAATTGCCAGGAATGAACTCACCATTGCCAGGAATGGACTCACCATTGCCAGGAATGCAGCACCATTGCCAGGAATGCAGCACGATTTGCCAGGAATGCAGGACCATTGCCAGGAATGCATTTACAAGCGACAAAAAATCATTACAGGAGACTCTTCTGTTTACACAGCAGCCTCTTTAATAGAGAATCCCGCCTCCTTTGATGGACAGAACAGCCGTCCAATGGCAGCGTGGGACTTCCTATTACAGAGGCCGCCCATAAACCGGAAATTCTCCTTTGTGTGTACGGCGGCGGTGCTCCTCCCACCTCCTCCCTGTCCCGTTCCAAGGCATATACATTTTTTGTGGCCCGGCGCTGGGAGATCGTCGGGGGCCACAAAAGATATATTTAAGTCTAAATAACCCGGTGGGCCCTTCAAAACCAGAACGCGGGCCGCGATTGGCCCACGGGCCGGACCTTGGAGAATAATTGTGTTGGCCCTTTTACTATAGATCCCTTGTTAATAAATATGGCAGAATTGTCTGTAACATAGGACCTCCACATTGCAAGACCCACTACTAGTGCATTCCGTCACCTAAGAGGATTAACACAATTTCTTGTAAAATATGCCATGATAGGAAATTATTCAAATAGTTCTGCCTATTTCTCTGTTATACTGGCTAGAAAGAACTGTAAAACCTCAAAGACAGGATGCATCTGCTGTCTGTCTCACTAAATTTCTGAATTGCCTCAAATCCTTCTGTTTATTCATGCAATCGCAGACAGACTGCATAATACATTTCTGGCCAAATAGTGTCTGCAGAGAACAGTGAAGTGTGGTGGCGTTTATTTGCAAGTTTGGAGTTGCATTCCTGCAAATAGAGTTGTAGATCTGATCAGGATTATGCCGCGTACACACGATCCGAATTTCCGACAACAAAACCGTGTATTTTTTTTTTTACAGAATTTTGGCTCAAACTTGTGTTGCGCACACACGGTCACACAGATGTTGTAAGAAATTCCGAACGTCGAGATCGCGGTGACGTACAACACTGCGGCGAGCCGAGAAAAATGAAGTTCAATGATTCCAGGCATGCGTAGGCTTTTTGTGCGTTGGTATTGCAAGAACTTTTGCCGTCTAAAAATTTAAGAACCAGCTCTCAAATTGTTGCTGTCGGAAATTCACAGCTGATGGGGCCTACACACGGTCGGAATTTCCGACCAAAAGCTCACATCGAACATTTCTTGATGGAAATTCCGATCGTGTGTACGCGGCATTAGTGGTATCCTCAATGCTGAGAAATACAGGCAGATGATTCTCCATCATGCCATACCATCAGGGAGGCTTGTGATTGGCCCCAAATTTATCCTGCAGCAGGACAACGACCAGTGGCGGCTGGTGCTCAAAATTTTTGGGGGGGCGCAAACAAACTGAAAAATACTGGGGAAAAAAAACATTGATTGCAGCCATTGTGCCCATCATATGCAGCCACTTGTGCCCAACTAGTTCCCATCATATGCAGCCACTTGTCCCCAACTTGTGCCCATCATATGCAGCCGCATGTGCCCATCATATGCAGACACTTGTCCCCAACTTGTGCCCACCATATAAAACCATGTGTGCCCATCATATTCAGCCACTTGTCCCCAACTTGTGCCCATCATATGCAGCCACTTGTGCCTAACTTGTGCCCATCATATGCAGCCACTTGTCCCAAACTTGTGCCCATCATATGCAGCCACTTGTGCCCAACTTCTGCCGATCATTTGCAGCCACTTGTGCCCAACTTCTGCCGATCATATGCAGCCACTTGTGCCCAACTTGTGCCAATCATTTGCAGCCTTTTGTGCTCAACTTGTGCCCATCATATGCAGCCACTTGTGCCCATCATATGCAGCCACTTGTCCCCAACTTGTGCCAATCATATGCAGCCACTTGTGCCCAACTTGTGCCCATCATATGCAGCCACTTGTCTCCAACTTGTGCCTATCATATGCAGCCGCTCGTGCCCAACTTGTGCCCATCATATGCAGCCACTTGTTCCCAACTTGTGCCGATCCCTTTAATTGTCGCCGCTGTGCCAATTGTCCCTATTAATGTCACTGTGCCCTTTGTCGCCGCTGTGCCCCTGTCCCCCCCCCCCGCCCGGTACTTACCTTTACTGGAGTCAGCCATCCACATCCTCGACCCTTGCCTTGATGTCTTCTCCCGCCCTCGATGACGCTTCAGCCAATCAGGTTACCGGTAGCCAGAACCGGCCAACCTGATTGGCTGAGACGCCTGTCAGTCTTATCCAAGGAGCGCACATACCGTGCGTTCCGAGGATAAGCTTCCGGGGAACCGAGGGCTGTACTCGGAAAGCCTATCAGAGCCACTGGCTCTGATAGGCACTTCCGTACAGCCAACCAGCTGCCGTTATTCAGCTGGCTCTGTGATACACAAAGATGAAACAAATCCTGTTACATAAGTTGTACCTGTTTATCTAAAGTCTTATCTACATCTATTCAACGTCCATAATTTTAAAACTTTGTCTGAGCTGTTGGGGTAGAGAGCTGAAATTACACACTGCAGAGCTCATTGAAGAGAGCTTGGAGAGCTGATTGGAGGAAAGGAACAAAACGATCTTCACACAGCACAAAGAAACAGAGCTGAAGCTGTCAATCATAGGCTGGAGCTCCCTCCCCTGTCACTTTTTTCTTTTGGTGCCAGGAAACCTTGTCAGACCGTCAGACGTGATTCATGCTGATAGCAGAGGATTGGGGCAGCAGACAGAAATGACACTTACGCCCTGTACACCCGAGCGGAATTTCCGCCAGCAAAATTCTGATGTGAGCTTTTCATCGGAAATTCAGAAATTCCGACCGTGTGTATGCTCCATCAGACTTTTGCTGTCGGAATTTCTGCCAGCAAAAGTGTGAGAGCAGGTTCTCGATTTTTCAGACGGAAAAAATTCCTATCGGAAAATCTGTTTGTCTGTATGGAATTCCGACGGGAAAAAAAACATGCATACTCGGAAACAATTTGACGCATGCTCGGAAGCTTTGAACTTCTTTTTCTCGCCTCATCACGCGTTCTTAACGCCCGAAAGTTCAGAAAACTTTTGTGTGACCGTGTATGCAAGCCAAGCTTGAGTGAAATTCCGTCGGAAAAAACATCTAACTTTTTTCGACGGAAATTGCGCTCCGGTGTACAGGGCATCAGTGTTCTGGATTGAGACACATACAGTACACACTATAGAGGGATAGGCTTTGTTCATATTTCATGTCTGAGGTTTACATCCACTTTAAGTCTTTTGATAGCAAAGTGGTTATAGGAGACTGAACAAACTAACAAAAACAAAATTGCCCAAATACTCACCTAAATCTGTGGTTATGTGACAAGCCAGGTCTCAAGTCTTCTCTCTTTTGTACTGTAGATTGGACAATTTCCTTCAGGTGCCTATGTTGCTGCCTAATGATGTTGGACACTTCCCATTAAATATCCATTGACAGGAACCTTACAGATCCTAAAGGTTTCAGTGCTGGCATGGTCACTTCATGAGGAGGGGAAACAAAAAAACCAGGACAGTGACAGGACCAGCATGACGCTTACTCCTGGAAGGAGTTCCATTGTAGGTCACATGACAGTAGGTTCAGGTAAATTAAATGGGGCTTCGATTTTTTTCTTTTTTCACAGGAATGGTAGGGAACAAGTTAAAGCGGTGGTTCACCCTCAGTGACACGATTTTACCATCGAGACAGGCATTGTAGCGCGAGCTACAGTATGCCTGTCCCGATTTTTTTACCCCCGTACTCACTGTGTACTCGTACATTATAGATTTCGGCTCCCGCGGGGAATGGGCGTGCTTATGGAGAGGGAGGATGATTGACGGCCGGCCCTGGCACGTCACTCTCCCTGAAGACAGCCGGAGCAGGTCTCGGCTCTTCACGGCGCCTATTTCGGCTATTTCCGGAGAAGCGTGACGCGCCAGAGCCGGCCGTCAATCATCCTCCGTCTCCATAGGCACGCCCATTCCCCGAGGGGAGTCGGTATCTTCGATGTACGAGTACACGGTGAGTACGGGGATAAAAAAATCGGGACAGGCATACTGTAGCTCGCGCTACAATGCCTGATTTTATGGTAGAAGAAAAAAAAATTTTTTTTTGGGGTTTATAGGGTGAACCCCCGCTTTAAGTGGACGGTCACGTGTGTGTTCCAATGTTGCCCAGACATGGGTTTTAAATGTGTGTCCTGTAGAGCCTTGATGTAGTGTCAACATTCTCCCAACTCTATAAGCAGTCAACATTCTGGAACATCCTTCAGAGAAACGTCATATCTTCATAGATGTGTCAGCTGAACTGGAACTGGAAATTCTGGTGGTGCAAAGTTGTCCAGAGCCGCCATCAGGGGGGTTCAAGCATTACACCTGTAAGGGGCCAAACATAACATTCCCAGGGGCCCGGCGCCGAAGGAAGAGGGAGAGATCCCCGGCTGGAGGAGGGAGAGGTGAGATGGCATTCAATTGCATTTTCGGCAGCAACCCCCCCCCCCCCCAGAAAATAAATATCCCAGAGGTGATCAAATACCACCAAAAGAAAGCTCTATTTGTGGGTACAAAATGATAAAAATTTAGTTTGGGTACAGTGTAGCATGACCGCGCAATTGTCATTCAAAGTGCAACAGCGCTTAAAGCTGAAAATTGGTCTGGGCGGGAAGGTGTATAAGTGCCCAGTATGGAAGTGGTTAAAGTCCACTTCACATACAGGTGCCTCTATATGAGAACACCTGTTTTTCTCTCTTCTTGGTTTGTTAGGATGTTGGCACCAGTGGCGGCCCGTCCATAGTGGGCGCAGGGGCGCCGCCCCCCCAAAGCTACTCATCAAAAAAAAAAAAAAAAATGAAAAAAAAAAATGAAAAAAAAAAAAAAAAATGTCATTTTTTTTTTTTTTTTATAACATGTCCCTTTAAGTGTGTGTGGGGGGGCGGAGCGCCGGCCACCGAGGTGCTGTGGGAAGCATGATGTCATCGAAATCGTGAGATTGGGCAAGCCGCAAGCAAATCTATCGGCTGGCTTTTATACTGCCCACGGAGCGCAAAGCTCCACGCTCGCACAACCACTCTGTGCTGGATGTGTCCTGTTGGTGGTTAGTGATTGGCTGGTCCATAGGACTTAGGGCGGTGCTTTTATCAGACCAGCCAATCACTTCCGGTTTTCTCAGTGACTCATCCTGGCTAGTCTGAACATCGGGACATCTCACTGAGCTGCTAGCAGGTAATTAGGCAGAGAACTCTTGTGTTGTGCTGTCAGAACGTGCAGCAGCAGTGTCCTGTGTGTAGTGGATCTGGGAGGTAGAAGGAGGGGGAGTGCAGTGAAGGGCTGAGAAGCTTTTAGCACATTTCCTGGGGACAGTAATATGGATGGGGCTGCTAGTGTTATTACACATCTCCAGTATGTGTAACACGAGGGCCCCCAGCTCTGCAACCTCCTAGAGTCATGCAGCTCATGCTGTGTGTATAGGTCTGTATTCTCTCATCTCTCTCTCTCTCTTCGATATCTCTCTCTTTCTATTCTAAATCTATCTATCTATCTATCTATCTATCTATCTATCTATCTATCTATCTATCTATCTATCTATCTATCTATTCTATATCTATAGCTAGCTATCTATTCTATATCAGCTATTCTATGTATTCTATATCTATCTATCTATCTATCTATCTATCTATCTATCTATCTATCTATCTATCTATCTATCTATCTATCTCTCTATATATCTATCTATCTATCTATTATATCTATCTATCTATCTATCTATCTATCTATCTATCTATCTATCTATCTATCTATCTATCTATCTATCTATCTATCTATCTATCTATCTATCTATCTATCTATCTATCTCTCTATATATCTATCTATCTATCTATTATATCTATCTATCTATCTATCTATCTATCTATCTATCTATCTATCTATCTATTATATCTATCTATCTATCTATCTATCTATCTATCTATCTATCTATCTATCTATCTATCTATCTATCTATCTCTCTATATATCTATCTATTATATCTCTATCTATCTATCTATTATATCTCTATCTATCTATCTATCTATCTATCTATTATATCTCTATCTATCTATCTATCTATCTATCTATCTATCTATCTATCTATCTATATATCTGTCTATATATCTATTATATATCTATTCTATATCTATATCTCTATCTATTCTATCTATTTATTATCTATCTATCTATTCTATATCTATCTATTTCTATCTATTTATCTATTTATCTATCAATCTATCTATCTATCTATCTATCTATCTATCTATCTATCTATATATCTATCTATTGATTATATATCTATAGCTATCTATCTATCTATCTATCTATCTATCTATCTATCTATCTATCTATCTACCTATTATATCTCTATCTATCTATTATCTTAATCTATCTATTCTATATCTATCTATCTATCTATCTATCGATTCTATCGATTCTATCTATCGATTCTATATCTATAGCTATCTATCTATCTATCTATCTATCTATCTATCTATCTATCTATCTATCTATCTATCTATCTATCTATCTATCTCTCTATCTATCTATCATATCTCTATCTATCTATTATCTATCTATTCTATATCTATATCTCTATCTATTCTATCTATTTATTATCTATCTATCTATTCTATATCTATCTATTTCTATCTATTTATCTATTTATCTATCTATCTATTCTATATCTCTGTCCGTCTGTCTGTAAGCCCAATCACGGGTGAGTGACGTTGGGGGAGGGGGGGGGTGTTTGTGATTTTGTTTGCGCCCCCCTAAAAAAATGGAGCACCAGCCGCCACTGGTTGGCACGCTCAGGAAAGCTTTCCTTTTCCATATACATATAATTGCTATTAAAAAAGGCTTTTGATGTTTTGATGCCATGTGTATGTACATTCTTTATGCATTACCAATGACTATTGCATTATTGTCTTCCTTTTTCTTCACAACAGAACTTGCTACAATATACAATAAGACAACTTCCTTGATGTGTTAGTTAACCTCTAGTCTTCTGTATACGTACTGACTCCAGTTTCTGGGAGAAAAATAAATGTTTTTTCTCCTTTAGCTCTCTGCGTTGTAGAAATTGTTGTTCATTTCACCATTTCCTTTTTTAAATTGATTTCCAAATTCTCATGAATTCTTAAGAACTTATTTACCAAAGACAAACTCGACTTGTCCACTAGGCGTCGCTTTAACTGACAATTGCGCGGTCGTGTGACGTGGCTTCCAAACAAAATTTACGTCATTTTTTCCCACAAATAAAGCTTTCTTTTGGTGGTATTTGATCACCTCTGCGTTTTTAATTTAAAAATAGAGCGACAATTTTGAAAAAAATTCAATATTTTTTACATTTTGCTATAATTAATCTCCCCAAAAAATATATAAAAAAACGTTTTTTTACTCAGTTTAGGCCGATACGTATTCTTCTACATATGTTTGGTAAAAAAAATTAAAATGCTTTATTTTCGTTTTCGTTGCGGTAAAAATTCGATATAGAGAGATTCGACAATATAGAGAAAAGTTTCGACATCATAGAGAAAAGATTCGACACTATAGAAATAATAGATTCGACACTATAGAAATAATAGATTTGACATTACAGAGAATAGATTCGACATTATTACTAGTCATACAACATTAGAATTCTTGTAGGCGGAATATTCAAACGGAAATGTACGATTCGACGTAAAGTTTCGACGTTCCGTCGAATATTCTTTTGACCATTCGACAGAAACCAAGTATTATTGGATTTTCGGACGAAAGCTATTCCCCAACGGAAAACAAACTAAATCAAAACGATTTTCGGGAGTAACTAAATACATTTATTTTCCAAACGAAAACGAAAAAACGAAACAAAATATTCCAGTCTGCACATGTCTAGCGATCAGTGCTATAAAAATGCACTGATAACTGTAAAAATCACACTGGCAGTGAATGGGTTAACCTGTAGGGAGCGCTGAAGGGGGTTCTAACTGTAGGGGGGAGGGGCTGTATGTGACACGTCACTGATTGCTGTTCCCGATGACAGGGAACATTCGATCAGTGACAGTGTCACTAGGCAGAACGGGGAGATGCATGTTAACACTTTCTTTTCCCCGTTCTGCAGCTCTGTGACCCGATCGCGGGACACCGGCGGACATCAAGTCCGCGGGTCCCGTGGGCACGGTCACGGAGCGTGCGACCACACCCCCCGCAAATTAAAGGGGACGTATATATATACGCACATTTGCCCAGCTGTGCCATTCTGTCGACGTAAAAGTGCGTGCGGCGGTCGGCAAGCGGCTAACCCAGTGTTTCTCAACTCCAGTCCTCAAGGCCCACCAACAGGTCATGTTTTCAGGCTCTATATTATTTTGCACAGGTGATTTGATCAGTTTCACTGCCTTGGTATTTACCACAGCTTTTTTCTCTGAGGGAAATGCTGAAAACATGACCTGTTGGGGCACCTTGAAGATTGGAGTTGAGAAACATTGCTTTAACCAAACATTTTCTATTCCAACAGATAGTGATAAAAAGGTGGAAGATTTAGTACGCAGATACCATATGATACCACTAGAGGGCGCTCCAATGCTACGTTTACTATAGGTCCTATTCTGCACACATTTCCTGCAGCCTCTTTATTACTGTGTTTCCCCTTGAAAGGTCTGCACGGCTCTGATAATAAAATTATCACTGAAAGCTGTGCAGGTTTATTCAATAAACAGTGCAAGGAACCAGAAGTGAAAAGAGCATGGATGAGATTTGGGTTAAGATCCGGGTCGGCTTAGCTCCCAACTGTCCCTGATTTCGAGGGACTGTCCCTGATTTGGAGCAATGTCCCTCTGTACCTCTTTCCTCCTCATTTGTCCCTCATTTTGGTCTGATCTATATAGATGTATATAAAATGCAGTATTTATCTTTTAAAAAGTGTTTCCCAACTTTCTGCATCTCTGCATTTTTCCATCTCTCTATCCCTATGCACACTCAGCCTTTGTTCACATTTATGCAATGCGGTGAAATGCAGCGACTCCTGTGCGTTTCCCACACTGCACTAAAATCGCATTGCGTTCATGCGATCTGCTGTGGGTGTCAATGTAAAATTAACACCACCCCGAAACAGCTCGCAAAACGCAGTGCAATTACCTGAAGCAGACTGCATGAGTCTGAACACCCAATGGAACACATTTAAGCTCTTCCTCGCCCCCTACTGTTACCCCTTTCCTGTCAGTCACATTTATACAGTAATCAGTGCATATTTATAGCACTGTTCGCTGTATAAATGTGAATGGTCCCAAAAATGTGTCAAAAGTGTCCGATGTGTCCGCCGTAATATCGCAGTCACGTCAAAAATCGCAGATAACCGCCATCACTAGTAAAAAAAAAAAAAAAAAAATCATAAATATATCCCCTATTTTGTAGGCGCTATAACTTTTGTGCAAACCAATCACTATATGCTTATTGCGATTTTTTTTTTTTTTAATTGGGATATTTATTATAGCAAAAAGTAAAACATATTGTGTTTTTTTCAAATTTACGCTCTTTTTATGTTTATAGCGCAAAAAATAAAAACCGCAGAGGTGATCAAATACCACCAAAAGAAAGCTCTATTTGTGGGGAAAAAAGGACACAAATTTTGTTTGGGAGCCACGTTGCACTACTGCGCAATTTTCATTCAAAGCGTGACAGTGCCGAAAGCTGAAATTTCCCCTGGGAAGGAAGGGGGTATATGTGCCCAGTAAGCAAGTGGTTAATCAGACAGAACCTCTTTGGCAGACTTTAAATAAGAGATTTCATTAGCAAAGCACAATTGTCATTACAGCAATTCTAAGCAAGAAGAAAGGCCTTGTGCATAATACATTAATATAAAAATGTATTTTACCATCTAGACTGAATTTGCTTAGTATCATCTTGTGAGACACTGTACACAAAGAAGATGGGTACCGTTCAGTAAAGAGCGAAAATAAATGATACCACATGACACTTGGCACACATCCCAGCTCCTGTCTAATGTTTACAAATTTAATTTGTGTATATTCAAGCTTTTTGTAATGACCCACTTGTCGCAGATTATGGGCAGCTTGTTCCCTCATACAAATATGTATATTACCGTATTTATCGGCATATACCACGCACTTTTTTGCCCTTAAAATCAGGGCAAAATCGTGGGTGCGCGATATACGCCGATACCCGTTTCCAGCGCCGTGTTTGAACCACTGCGCCGACATATACCGAGCGCAGTACACTCCGGTATACTCGGGCAGGCTCGGCTCCTCTCGCGGTCACGTCCTGTGCGTCCTGTACGTCCTTTACGCGAGAGGAGCCGAGCTTGCCCGAGTATACCCGAGTGTACTGCGCTCGGTATATGTCGGCGGAGTGGTTCAAACACAGCGCGGGAAGCGGGGATCGGCTGAAAAACACAGCGGGGAGGACACCACGATGGCCGCAGAATAACGCCGGACCGGACAAGGCCACCGATAGACGCGATGGACGCCGGGCAAGACACCGACGAGGGGCATCCAAACTGTAAGTATTTCTTTTTTTTCAGGAATTTTTCTTCTAGGTTGGGGGTGTGCGCTATACGCCGGGGCGCGTTATAGGAAGATAAATACGGGACTGTATTTATATATTAACTTTTTGAAGCCAATTAGAGCCTCTGGCTTTTATCATGTGCTTCGGAAGAAAAAAAAACATTGGAAACCCTGCGTCTGGTGCCCTTAATGTAGATTAGGGGCCAGGCGCATGGATTAGGATGGGCCGCCACTGGGCTGGTGCCTACTCTCCAGCACTGCTTTTCAAGCAGCACATTTCCTTCTGTAGGCGATCTAGGTACAATCTGAATTTACAGCTCCTTGCTTTCGAGTTGGACTCCATGTTCATACATCAAATTGTATAAATAATCTAAAATATGAAGACCCCCTTCGAAGTGGAACTGCAGTCAAAATGTTTGTGTGTGTTGGATACTGAGTGAAGGGTTATGGACATGTAATAGAATATTGTTTAGATAAGCAACACTAAGTACTATATTGAAGTTCTTCTATTGCCAAAAACCTTCTAACAAGTTTTAGCAAATTATTTTTTGTTAAGTGCATATTTAACTAATTCAGATTTATTTGTGCTATAAAAATATTTAGAAATACATACCATATAAAGTCCTAAATAATAACAAAAGGATGGCTGGAAACATTGCTTAAATCATAAACAGATTTAGAGATCTTTTCTGTTTTTGGAGCAGTAGTGTACAATTGTAAAGGGAAAAAGTTTATTAGCACTTTTGCTAAGGAATTTGTAAAAGTATTATTTTTATATAAATTTTTTTAACCACTTCATTACTGGGCACTTAAACCCCCTTCGTGCCCAGACCAATTTTCAGCTTTCAGCGCTGACGCATTTTGAATGACAATTGCGCGGTCATACAATACGGTACCCAAATTATATTTTTATAATTTTTTCCCCACACATAGAGCTTTCTTTTGGTGGTATTTGATCATCTCTGCGATTTTTTTTTTTTGCGCTATAAACATAAAAAGACAGAAAATTTTGAAAAAAAACACAATATTTTTAACTTTTTGTTATAATAATATCCCAATTATTTTTTTTTTAAATAAAAATGTCCCTCAGTTTTTACCCGATATGTATTCTTCTACATATGTTTGTTAAAAAAAATCGCAATAAGCGTTTATCGATTGGTTTGCGCAAAAGTTGTAGCGCCTACAAAATAGGGGATAGATTTATGATTTTTTTTTTTTTTTACTAGTAATGGCGGCGATCTGCGATTTTTTTGTGAGACCTGCGATATTGCGGCGGACGTATCGGACACTTTTGACACAATTTTGGGACCATTCACATTTATACAGCGATCAGTGCTATAAAAATGCACTAATTACTGTATAAATGTGACTGGCAGTGAAGGGGTTAACACTAGGGGGTGAGGAAGGGGTTAAATGTGTAGCCTGGGTGTGTTCTAACTGTGTGGGGGGAGGGGGGTGACTGGGGGAGGTGACCGATTCTGTGTCCCTATGTACAAGGGACACAGATCGGTCTCCTCTCTCCCTGACGTTGTTTCCCCCCAGCGGCGCGCACGGTGAAAGACAACAACAGGACGTCTAAAGACGTCCACTCGGCACTTGAGAGCCGAGCTGTGGACGTCTTTTGTCCATAGCGCGGATCCCAAGTGGTTAAGGGGTAAAGGAGTTCTATGGACACAGCATATACTTTCAGTATAATATATGGGCACCTTTAGTGTATAATGCATCCAGAAAGTATTCACAGCGCTTCACATTTTCCACATTTTGTTATGTTACAGCCTTATTCCAAAATTTATTATTTTCCTTAAAATTCTACAAACAATACCCCATAATGACAATGCGAAATAAACTTGTTTGAAATCTTTGCTAATTTATATTAAAACAAAATCACATGTACATAAGTATTCACAGCCTTTGCGCAATACTTTGTTGAAGAATCTTTCACACAAATTACAGCCTCAAGTCTTTTTGAGTATGATGCTACAAGCTTGGCACACCTATTTTTGGGTAGTTTCTCCCATTCTTCTTTGCAGGACCTCTCAAGCTCCGTCAGGTTGGATAGGGAGCGTCGGTGCACAGCCATTTTCAGATCTCTCCAGAGATGTTCGATCGGGTTCAAGTCTGGACTCTGGCTGGGGGCACTCAGGGACATTCACAGAGTTGTCCTGTAGCGACTCCAATGCAATCTTGGTTGTGTGCTTAGGGTGTTGTCCTGTTGGAAGATGATCCTTTGCCCCAGTCTGAGGTCCAGGGCACTCTGGAGCAGGTTTTTATCAAGGATGTCTCTGTACATTTCTGCATTCATCTTTCCCTCGATCCTGACTAGTCTCCTAGTTTCTGCCACTAAAAAAAATCCCCACAGCATGATGCGGCCACCACCATGCTTCACTGTAGGGATGTTATTGGCCAGGTGATAAGCAATGCTTGGTTTCCTCCAGACACAAGGCTTGCCATTCAAGCCAAAGAGTTCAATCTTTGTTTCATCAGACCAGAGAATTTTGTTGCTCATGGTCTAATGCCGCGTACACACGATCATTTTTTAGCATAAAAAAAAAGTTGTTTTTCAGCATGTCAAAAAAAAAACAACGTTTTTCCAACTTCATCATTAAAAACGATGTTGCCCACACACCATCATTTTAAAAAAATGATGAACAAAGCGCAGTGACGTACGACGGCACCCTAAAGGGGAAGTTCTATTCGCCTTTGGGCTGCTTAAGCTGATTCCGTGTTAGTAAAAGACGATTCGCACTTTTCTGTCTGTTACAGCATGATGAATGTGCTTACTCCATTATGAACGGTAGTTTTACCAGAACGAGCGCTCCCGTCTCATAACTTTCTTCTGAGCATGCACGGGTTTAAAACGTTGTTTTAGCCCATACACGATCATTTTTTACTACCCGAAAAACTTTTTTTTTTTCAGAAGCCGAAAAATGATGTGTAGCCCACCTGTCGTTTTTTTTCATGCTGAAAAATGATCGCGTGTACACGGCATAAGAGTCCTGTGACATCACGGGTTGACTCCTCCCCTTAGTTATTTAAGAAATGTCCTACAGTGGAGCAGGCAGTAGGTAGGCAGTAGGCAGGAGCCTTTGTCAGGGCTGGAGTCTTTTTTTTTCCTTTCGGGCCCGGGGTGCAGCAGGTATCATGATTAACGTTGGATCTACATTTTTTTTTTAGAAAAATTTAATAAAGCAAAACTGTGTGTGTGTTTATTTCTTTCTGACACTTTTTTGGTGACTAAGTAGGGGTACAATATGCCCCATACTCATTCACATAGGGGGGCTGGGATCTGGGGGCCCCCTTGTTAAAGGGGGCTTTGAGATTCTGATAAGCCCTCCGCCCACAGACCCCCACAACCACCAAACAGGGTTGTGGGGAAGAGGCCCTTGTCCCCATCAACATGAGGACAAGGTGCTTTGGGTTGGGTGGCAGAGGGCCCCCCAAAGCAACCCCCATGTTGAGGGCATGTGGTCTGATATGGTTCAGGAGGGGGGGGCGCTCGTACCCTCCCTTTCCTGAACTGCCAGGCTGCATGCTCGGGTAAGGGTCTGGTATGGATTTTGTGGAGAGCCCATGCTGGGTTTTTAAACATTTTGGCGTGGGGTTCCCCTTAAAATCCATACCCGACCCAATGGGCCTGGTATGCATTGGAAGGGGGACCCCATGCTGTTTTTTTTCATAAGTTTTAATTGCTGGCATGTTTTCCTTGCATTCAACTGTCAGCGAGGAACACGCTGACAGCTGATGAGTCATCTGTTGTTAAGGAAGCAGCAGCCGGTTTCCCGGGCCGCTCCTTAGCAACCAGCTCAATGCATTAAATTACAGCATGAAAATATACAGTAATACATATTATCAAAACTTTACCTTAGTAGTTATTTACCGCACAATTCTTTGTGAATCGAACATTTGTTTCTACATGCGTTATTTTACCACATTTTTTTCAGCGTTATTTAACTCAGTGAATTGACCCCAATTAGATCAAAAACTAATGCAATATTATAACACAATGTTACTAAGAAAAAAAAACACTATTTACAATCTTCATATACATATATACAGTATCTGTGTTTTACAAATAAACATTTAATACAAGGCAAAAGATTCCCAGAGCACCATGGTTAGCAACAAAAAAAGTTATGTACAAAAAGGGTGCGCTGACTGCTTAAATAGTGTAAACAAATTGAAAACATCCTAGGGGATTTAAAGACATAGGGGCAGAGTTTTGGTCCTGACATCATCAGGTATGCACGCCAGGACAGACGTCATGCTGTATTACTATAGCGATTGAATACATTCCCTTGTAAGTACATGGTATTTTAACCACTTCAGATCCATAGGACGTCCTGGGACGTCCTGGAATTTGAGCGGTGATATCTGAATGATGCCTGCAGCTGCAGGCATCATTCAGATATCGCTGTCTTCAGCTGGCGATTCTGTGCACCAGAAGAACGATCAAAGCGGCGGTTCCGCCGCTCGATCGTTCTTTTAGGCAGCGGGAGGGGACGTCCCCCCCTCCCGCCGCCATCCGGTGCTTCTCCGGGCTCTCCCGTGCCATCGAGGGCCCGGAGAGCGAATCGGCCGGCGCTCGTTGGTGAACCATAGAGATGACTGGTGACCAGATGGTCACAGTCATCTCTATGACCGTCGGAGGGCCGGGCGCGACGTTATGACGTCACGCCCGGTACCCAGAAGTAAACAAAGCCGCTATCGCGGCTGTCGGCATGTAATCGGTGAAATTTTTTCCACCGATTTCATGCTTGTAAGCCTGTAGGAGAGATGTGGGGTCTTATTGACCCCACATCTCTCCATAAAGAGGACCTGTCACACTGATTCCTATTACAAGGGATGTTTACATTCCTTGTAATAGGAATAAAAGTGATCAAAAAAAAAAAATTACAAAAAAAGTGTAAAAATAAAAAAATGAAGTAAAAAAATAAAATAAAATAATAATAAAACAAAAAATTTAAAACGCCCCTGTCTCGGTTGCTCGCGTGCAGAAGCGAACGCACATGCAGGTCCCGCCCACATATGTAAACACCGTTCAAACCCCACATGTGAGGTATCATCACGTGCGTTAAAGCACGTGCAACAATTCTAGCACTAGACCTACTCTGTAACTCAAAAATAGTAACCTGTAAAAAAAATTAAAGCGTTGCCTATGGAGATTTTTAAGAACCGAAGTTTGGCGCCATTCCATGAGTGTGCGCAATTTTAAAGCGTGACATGTTAGGTATCTATTTACTCGGCGTAACATCGTCTTTCACATTATACAAAAAAATTGGGCTAACTTTACTGTTTTGTTATTTTTTAATTCACGAAACTGTTTTTTTCCCTAAAAAAAGGCGTTTGAAAAATTATTGCGCAAATACCATGTGAGAAAAAAAGTTGCAATGACCGCCATTTTATTCCCTAGGGTGTCTGCTAAAAAAAAATATATAATGTTTGGGGGTTCTGATTAATTTTCTAGCAAAAAAATTGTGATTTTTACATGAAGGAGAGAAGTGCCAAAATAGGCCCGGTAACGAAGTGGTTAAACTGTAAAAAAATATCTGTAACCATTTTATTTACTCTAGTTGAAGGGGTTTTCCAGGTTACCCCAGATAGGGACCCCTGCGTCCAGTGGTGCTTTTTTTTTATTCAGTAGCTTTTTGTGAAGAAGGGGGAGCTAGGCAGTGTGGCGTGACAGAAAGAGGTTGCACAATAACCACTAAAGCCATCTCTGAATCACAATTAGCTATGGGAGAACAAACTCTGAATTCTTCATGAATTCTATGTCATCATATATTTCATTATCAATGCATACACAACAGTAAAATAGAAGGCAATCATTTACAAGATGAATTGTCTCATTTTTCAGAGCAGAGCAATGTGTGACACAGCCAAATGATTTGCTTTTAAATTATCTTCCAAGAGAAGGGAAAAATGTCAAAGACGCTTTTGTCCAACTGCTGACACCAAAGTGCCATGCTTTAAAAAAAAAGTCAGCGATTAAGCAGCTAACTGCTAAGCAACACAGTACTTTCCCATGGCAAATCATACCACGATCTGGATTTAAAATTAGCAATCCCAGTTTCTTGTAAACTGTCACAGCTTAAAACTGTTCTCCCTTTGAAGATGTTTTCCATCTTTTAATTAAGACAAGATGCAAATCTGCTTCCCAAGTTCCCATATGTACCCTGGGCGTTTGGAGATTTGTACTTTCTTTGTTTCTTATGGTAAAGACTTAAAAAATAAGAAATATGTTTCCTTTTTGACATTTAAAGTGTTACTAAACCCACAACAGTAAAATGAGTTTATATATGGAGTAAAGCATGCTTGTTCTCACTGTGGAACCTAAGGGGTTAATCTTCTGCATTGTGTAAAAAGGCTGTTTGATCCTGTATGCAGAGATCCTTCCTCCACTTCTTGCATTGCCCCCAAAACATCTCCCGATAAGACAGAGTTAGTGGAGTCAGTCTGCACATGCTCAGTTTGGTAGTGTTGTTAGAGAGTTTTCTGTTTCTTGGATAAGGGCATGTGATCAGCATGGGGCCAATTAGCACTGTCCAGACAGGGGTCAGTGGTCCTGCATCCTCATTGGACAGCCAGTGCAGTATGAAAACTCCTCCTTCAAGCTTTAACCAGGCACTGATAACAGTCACAAGATTGCTATATACCGCTGATAAAAAAAAAGGTATTTAGCAGTTTAAATTTTCTAAAATGGTTGCATTTCCATGTTCTGTGTACTGTGGGAGACCAGATTTAGCGAATGCAGGGTCCTAGGTTTAGTAACACTTTAAGTATGAGATGATATGTAATCCTCTCTCCAGCAGCAGGTGTGGTGTTATTCACCTTTTTATGTCATTAGCAGGACTTATCAAAATCCCCTGTTTACGTTATTTTAATGAGTCATGCTCTGATTCCTTAGATAAACCACAGTGCTCTGGGAACACTTTGTCATGTATTCAATGTTTATTTTGTATTTAAAAATGTGTATAAATTATCATAGTATATATAAGAATATATAAAATCGTATAGTATAGACTAAGATTGTAAATAAATTGTGAAAAAACACATTAACCAAAAAATAAATTAAAGTGATTGTAAAGCTTGGTTAAAAAAAAAAAAAAAAACAACAACAACAAACATGTCATACTTACCTGCTCTGTGCAATGGTTCTGCACAAAGTAGCACAGATCCTCTTCTTCTCATGTCCCTCGCTGGCTCCTCCCTTATGTGAGTGCCCCCATAAAGAGGTGCTTCTAATGTGGGCACTTGTGCATATGACCAAGGCCCCCCCCCCGTACACTGAGCCAGCCCAGCACTGATTCCGCATACAACTCTAGTCTGTCCTCCCTCCATGTATGTCTGTGTAGATGTCACAGCAGTAAAGGGGCAGAGCCCCTAAAACAGTTGCAGCAGATGTTCATCTATGTGCAGGCAAATTTAAAATGTTAGTTTCTTGGGTATTTGTCATGCAAGCTGACATTTTGTTTTAGTTAATGGTCTCTGGAATAATCCCAGCCTGTAACTGCCAGTTATGCAGGATCTACCACAGGGAAGGCCGCATAGAAAGGGAATTGTTTTTAAGTTAATTCCACCCATATAGTACATCACAGAAAACTATAAGCAATACTTGAATCTTTAAAAAATTTAGGGCCAGATTCACGTAGCCGCGGCGCAGCGTAACGTAACCCGTTTACGTTACACCGCCGCAATTTTTCAGATTTAGTGCCCGATCCACAAAGCACTTACCTGGAAATTTGCGGCGGTGTATCGTAAACACGTCCCGCGCAAGGCGGTCCAATTCAAATGGGGCGGGTACCATTTAAATTAGGCGCGCTCCCGCGCCGGACGTACTGCGCATGCTACTGTCACAAATTTCCCGACGTGCTTACGCGAAATTACGACGCGCCGACGTTTTGTGAATCGCGACGTCAACAAAACACTTATGCCGGGAAAAAGATATTTTTTTTAAATAATTCAAATGCGACGCGGGAAAGACGGGCATACTTTAACATGGTGGAGTACTTTTACACAATATTAAAGGTGCCCTATCTTTGCGACGGAAATCTAACACTCGCGACGACGTAACGACGGGAAAAATCTTTGTGGATCGCCGTAACTCCTAATTTGCATACCCGACGCTGTATTACGACGCAAACTCCCCCCAGCGGCGGCCGCGGTATTGCATCCTAAGATCCGACAGTGTAAAACAATTAGGGCTCTTTCACACGGAGCGGACCATTTCTGGGTCCGCTCTGTGTGTCTCCGTCGGCTCAGCGGGGATCCCCGCTGAGCTGTCGGCGGATAGGGCGGTCCCCGCACACAGTTCAGGGACCGCCCTGTCTCAGCTTCGCTCTGCCCTATGGGGAACCGGATGCAGACGGACCGTCTGTCCGTCTGCATCAGTTCCGTTCCGCCGGACGGAAGAAAAATATGGTTTTCTTCCGTCTGAAAACCGGATCCGGATAGACGCGGACACTAGCGGATGCTCCATCCGCTAACGGACGCGATCCCATAGGGATGTATTACAAGTCCGTTAACGGACTTGTAATAACGGACAGGCGGAGCGGACGTCTGAAAGGGGCCTTACACCTGTCGGATCTTCTGGCTATCTATGCGTAACTGATTCTATGAATCAGTCGCATAGATAGAACAACACATACGACGGCGTATCAGGAGATACGCCGTCGTATCTGCTCTGTGAATCTGGCCCATAGAGGGGGTGATATTGTTGTGAAATGAAACCTATACTTAAATGTATCCTCAAGTGATTCATCTGTAGGTAGTGCAAGCAAACACGTTTCAGCCAAAAATTAGAATAAAATATATTTATTAATCAATTGATGATGATAACAGAGAACACAAAATATTTCTAGGGAATGTAGAATACATGGGTAGTCCTACATCTGGATTACAGCAGAAAGGCAATTTTAAGACTTTGACTTGATGGTGAAGTTTATTGTCCCAGTATGGAGGAATCTTGGTTCATTGACTTCTCCTGCTGACTGTCCTTACCTGGGAAGATCTCAGGTTACTGAATGATTGGCATTTTAGCTATGGCAGCTCCACCCTCTTACCTACCCCTGTAAGCAGCTTCAACATCCCATACAAGCCTACAAGGGCTCTGTGGGCAAGTTGCACAGGACCTGGCTCGGGTACGGGGGTAATACATTAACTGTGGTGGATAAGGGAGGACTGGAAGCATGGCTTAGAGGGATTTAGTACATTTTTCCTTAAAAAAAAGTTATCTTCCCCCTAGATGTCCTCTCCTTAATTGAAAACCCCTTAAAGTGGTTGTAAACCCTTTACAACCACTTTAACCTACAGGTAAGATTAAAGCCGTGTACACACGATCAGTCCATCCGATGAGAACGGACCGATGGACTGTTTTCATCAGTTAACCGATGAAGCTGACTGATGGTCAGTCGTGCCTACACACTATCGGTTAAAAAAACGATCGTGTCAGAACGCGGTGACGTAAAACACAACGACGTGCTGAAAAAACGAAGTTCAATGCTTCCAAACATGCGTCGACTTGATTCTGAGCATGCATGGATTTTTAACCGATGGTTGTGCCTACTAACGATCAGTTTTGTCCTATCGGTTAGGAATCCATCGGTTAAATTTAAAACAAGTTGGCTTTTTTTTAACCAATGGTTAAATAACCTATGGGGCCCACACACAATCGGTTTTGACCGATGAAAACGGTCCATCAGAACGTTGTCCTCTGTTTAACCTATCATGTGTACGAGGCCTCAGGCTTACCTGTAGGTGCTTGAAATATCTCCCAGACCTGCACGGTCTAGGAGATATTTGCAAATCTCCGTACGGCGATTTGTTCTGCACATGCGCCAGACTTAGAAAGGGCACGCTGTGCCGTTTCTAACTTGGGTCATGCCGTGAGTGGAGGCTCCCGTGCGCATGTGCGGGAGTGACGTCACGTGACATCATGCGACTCCGGCCACTCACAGAGCCAGAGTTCACGGCCCCGGAAGAAAGAGGGGTGAAGAATGACTGCTCGCTACTCACGAGGAAGACGCGGGCTTCTCCTGCAGGTAAATGTCACATAATGGGCTACTATGCGATGCATAGTAGCCCATTATGCTTTACCTTTGCAGGGAAACAAAGAGGAAGTAACACCCATCAGGGTTTACTTCCTCTTTAATGGCAGCAATAAAATGTCCTGATCCTGGATCATTCCTGCAGGCAACAAAGTCAGCGTATGCCTTGAAGTCCAGGTGGGAGGGGGAGGTGGGCTCTATGGAGGATGAAGAATGGAGTGATGCCCTAGACACGTGCAAATTAGTGTCTTCCAAATTGTCAGATCGTCAAACCCAAATCTTTATAATGCACAGAGCATATCTCACACCGCTCTGAATCTCCAGATATAAGAGCAGTCAATCTGCCACGTGCCCAATGTGCAACCAAGCTGTGGGCACATTCTTCCATCTATGGTTGCAATGCCCCAAAATCCAGACATTCTGGGCACAGGTGGTATGGTTCTTACATGACACAATGGGCTCTCCTATAACACTTCAACCAAAACCGTGTCTCCTGGGAATTTTTCCGGACCCAGAGTTCAATAAATTTACCAAACTATTCCTGCATGAAACACTCTTTTCTTCGTGGAAGGTCATAGCTAGAGTCTGGATTAGACCCAATCCACCAGAGTTTTCACATTGGATAGTGGAAGTCAATAATGGTTTGCCTTACAAGAAACGTATATACTCTCATAGAGAGTGCCCATTTTCTTTTGCAGATTTAGCATTCTCCAGTTTTAGGAAATCTTCCGCAGTGTTCTTGAATTGAATTAAAGTCAGGCTTGGGTGATCAGATATTGGCCATATTGTTCTGCAACCTCAGGGTCTATGGGGTGGATTTACTAAAGGCAAATAGACTGTGCACTCTGCAAGTGCAGTTGATCCAGACCTTCATCATCCAATTATGTGCAAGAATAAAGCTGTTTTTTTGATAGTCTTTTTGTTTTTTGCATGTGATTAGGTATTCTTTGTAAAGTGAGGCTTTCCTTCATTTACTAAGCTCTGGAGCAACTGCACTTGCTCTATTTGCCTTTTGTAAATCAACCCAATTAAGACTACTAGCATTTATAGAAGGAGGGCAGTAATGGCCTCCATATTTCTCAGTACCATTTTTTTTTCTTGTCAAATTTGTTTATTACATTTTCAAAATTACAAGCATATATTGTCAATAAACATAGTCACTATAAATAGTAGCAGTTAAGGAGAACACAAATTAGATTTGTATATCAAGCTCCAGTGTATTTTAGAAGGCAACAAAAGAAAAAAAAAACAGTAATTTGAGTTTAACATATGTTGACCATTATCTGGAGACTTGCTAAAATATATGCTTAATGTTGAATTTAGTAATTACAAACCAGATATAGTAATAATATATAACAGTGTAAGGTAATATAAGAGTTTATAAAGAAACAATTAATTAACAATTTCTAGACCTCGTATAATGTTGGGGTAATATATAATGAAGATAAACAGGGATTTATTGTATAGACATTAGGTTTGTACTGTTTCAATGGAGCTCTAAAGCTGAAATATACTGATAAATAAAAACATAAAAAAAAGTAATGCTGCTACCATTTTTGCATATAACAACAATATATGCTAAGAAAGAAAAAAACAACAAAAAAAGAACCAAAGAGACAAGATAGAAGAGAGGGAAGGGTAAGAAAAAATAAAGATAGTAGGTAGATAAGATAGAAAAGGTCGAAAAGGTCCCCGGGGTATCTTATTTTGTTGGTCTTATGTTATTAGCATATTAACCACTTGACCACCAGGCACGTAAACCCACTTAATAACCAGACCAATTTTCAGCTTTCGGTGCTCTCACAATTTGAATGACAATTACTTAGTCATACAACATTGTACCCAAATGAAATTTTCATCCTTTTTTTCACACAAATAGAGCTTTCTTTTGGTGGTATTTAATCACCGTTGGGTTTTTATATTTTTTGCGCTATAAGAGAAAAAAGACTGAAAATTCTGTAAAAAAAAATGAATTTTTCTTTGTTTCTGTTATAAAATTTAGCAAATTTAGTATTTTTTCTTCATTCTTTTGCATAAATGTGAAAGCTGAAGTTACGCCAAGTAAATAGATACCCAACATGTCACCCTTCAAAATTTTAGATAAACAATGTTTTAAAGAGCCCCAGATGAACGCTAGTGTTTTGCGTTGAAGATTTCTAAGAAAGTATGTTGGAACTGGAATGGGCAAAACCCGAAATAGATATAGTATCTTGGGTAAAATAGTCATCTTTTTTAAGTTTATTTTACCAATCCATGAGATTGGTAAAGAGGACCATTGTTTAACCGCTTTAAAACCGCACGCCGTCATATGACGTCCAAAAAGGGGATCTGTTATCCCGAGTGGAGGTCATATGACGTCCTGTACTTTGTGGGTGGATATCTGAATGATAGAGTCATCATTCAGATATCATTTTCTTCCGGTGGCGATCCTGCGCACCGTAAAAATGATCATAGCGGCGGTTCCACCGCTTGATCGTTCTTATAGGCGGCGAGAGGGGACATCCCCCCCTCCCGCCGCCATCCGGTGCTTCTCCGGGCTCTCCCGTCCTACCGGGGGCCCGGAGAGATGATCGTCGTCCGCCGGATGTGCAGCATAGAGATGACTGTCACCAGTCATCTCTATGATCGTCGGAGGCCCGGGCGCGATGTAATGACGTCACGCCCGGGTACCAGTAAGTAAACAAACCGCAATTGCAGCTCGTATGAATGAGATCTGTGAATTTTTTTTCACAATCTCATTCTTTCCAGCCTGGAGGAGAGATGTGGGGTCTTATTGACCCCGCATCTCTCCTTAAAGAGGACCTGTCATACACTATTCCTATTACAAGGGATGTTTACATTCCTTGTAATAGGAATAAAAGCGATCAAAATTTTAAATTTTTTAAGTGTAAAAAATAAATAAATAAGTAAAATAAAAAATAAATAAATAAATAAAAGAAATTAAATGCCCCTGTCCCCGGTAGCTCGCGCTCAGAAGTGAACGCACAGGTAAGTCCCGCCCACGTATGTAAACGTCGTTCAAACCACACATGTGAGGTGTCGCCGCGCGCGTTAGAGCGCGTGCAACAATTCTAGCACTAAACCTCTTCTGTAACTCTAAACTGGTAACCTGTAAAAATTGTAAAGCGTTGCCTATGGAGATTTTTAACTGCTTAATTACCGCCTTATAGCCGAAATACGTCTAGAAGGCGGTACCTTAACTCTGGGAGGACGTCTATGGACGTCCTCCCAGAATCGCGCTCCCGCGCGCCCCTTGGGGCACGCACATAGCGGCCATTTACCACGTGATCGCTCCGTCCAATGATCCAATGGTTTCTCCCTCCTCTCTCTGTACCGATCAGTACAGTGTGAGAGGGGGGAGCGCGGGTGTCAGCAGCGCTGTGGCTGGATCTGTGACTATTGCAGTCACAGATCCATCCATCCCTGCTCAGCCATCCCTGCAACCCCAACCCCAATACTCAGCAATACACTCTGCAATACCCCCTGCAATACACTCTGCAATACCCCCTGCGCTAATACTCTGCAATACCCCCTGCGCTAATACTCTGCAATACCCCCTGCGCCAGTACTCTGCAATACCCCCTGTGCCAGTACTCTGCAATACCCCCTGCGCTAATACTCTGCAATACCCCCTGCGCCAATACTCTGCAATACCCCCTGCGCCAATACTCTGCAATACCCACTGCGCCAATACTCTGCAATAGCCCCTGCGCCAAAACTCTGCAATACCCCCTGCACCAATACTCTGCAATACCCCCGCACAATACTCTGCAATGCCCCCTGCGCCAATACTCTGCAATACCCCCTGCACCAATACTCTGCAATACCCTCGCACCAATACTCTGCAATACCCTCGCAGAAATATTCTGCATTACCCCCTGCACCAATACTCTGCAGTACCCCCGCACAATACTCTGCAGTACCCCTGCACCAATACTCTGAAATACCCCCCGCACCAATACTCTGCAATACCCCCGCACCAATACTCTGAAATACCCCCCGCACCAATACTCTGCACTACCCCGCGCACAATACTCTGCAATACCCCCCGCACAATACTCTGCAATACCCCCGCACAATACTCTGCAATACCCGGAAAATACTCTGGAAAAAATGCATTTTAACCACTTCCTGCCCGCCGGCCGTCATATGACGTCCTTGACTTTGTGCAGGGATATCTGAATGATGCCTGCAGCTACAGGCATCATTCAGATATCCTCTTTTTCAGTCTGCGATTCTCTACACCATTTTTTATGAAAAAATGACAACTTCAAAAAACTCACAATGCCTCTTTCTAAATACCTTGGAATGTCTTCTTTCCAAAAGGGGTCATTTGGGGGGTATTTGTACTTTTCTGTCATGTTAGGGTCTCAAGAAACGAGAGAGGCTGTCAGTACTTCAGGTGGGATCAAATTGATCAATTTTCAAGCTGGTACCATACTATGGCCCAGATCCACGTACCTCGACGCATCTTTAAGTCCGGCATAGCGTAGCTCAGATACACTACGCCGCCATAACTTAAAGCGTATTTTCCGTATCCACAAAGAATTTGCACCGTAAGTTACGTGGGCGTAGTGTAACTGTGTCGGCGTAAGGGCGCGCAATTCAAATGGATGAAATGGGGGCGTGTTTTATGGGAATTCCTATTGACCCCACGTAATTGAACATTTTTTTTTAACGGCGCATGTGCCGTCCGTGGGGGTATCTCAGTGCGCATGCTCGAAATTAACCCGCAACAAGCCAATGCTTTCGACGTGAATGTAATTCTACGCAAAGCCCTATTCGCGAACGTTTTACGCAAACGACGTACACAACGGAAAATTCTACGCTGGCCCGACGTCCATACTTAACATTGCGTACGCCTCATAGACCCAGGGGTAACGTTACGCCGAAAAAAGCCTTACGGAAACAACGTAAAAAAATGCGCCGGCCGGATGTACGTTTGTGGATCGCCGTATCTAGCTCATTTGCATACTGTACGCGGAAATCAACGGAAGCGCCACCTAGCGGCCAGCGTAAATATGCACCTAAGATCCGACGGCGTACTAAGACGTACGCCAGACGGATCAAGCCCACCTTCAGTCGTATCTTGTTTTGTGGATACAAAACAAAGATACGACGGGGCATCGTAGAAATTACGCTGAGTTTCAATAGATACGCCGGAGTAATTTCTTTGTGGATCTGGGCCTATAACTTTTACTCAGACTAAATAATAACCAATTTTTTTTTTACAAAGATATGTAGCAGTATACATTTTAGGCCAAATTTATGAAGAAAAATTACTTTTTTTGCAAAATTTTATAATAGAAATGAAGAAAAATTAATTTTTTTACAACATTTTCGTTCTTTTTTAATTTCTAGCGAAAAAAATAAAAACCGCAGAGGTGATCAAATACCACCAAAAGAAAGCTCCATTTGTGGGAAAAAAAGGACAAAAATTTAGTTACAGTGTTATATGACTGAGTTATGGTCATTCAAAATGTGAGAGCACCGAAAGCTGAAAATTGGTCTGGTCATTAAGGGGGTTTACGTGCCTGGTGGTCAAGTGGTTAAGTAACGAAGTTTGGCGCCATTCCATGAGTGTGCGCAATTTTAAAGCATGACATGTTAGGTATCTATTTACTCGGCGTAACATCATCTTTCATATTTTACAAAAAATTGGGCTAACTTTACTGTTTTGTTATTTTTTAATTCATGAAACCATTTTTTTTACAAATAAAAGGTGTTTGAAAAATTATTGCGCAAATACCGTGCAGGATAAAAAGTTGCAATGACCGCCATTTTATTCCCTAGGGTGTCTGCTAAAAAAAACATGTTTGGGGGTTCTGAGTAATTTTCTAGCATGATGAATGATGATTTGTACATGTAGGAGAGAAGTGCCAGAATAGGCCCGGTATGGAGGTGGGTTTTAAAGCCCGGTATTGAGGTGGTTAAGGAGATTGGTAATTTGCTTTAGTAAACCATTTTTTTTTTAACTAACAACAAATGAATCTTTTAGTCAGAACTTAGCAAATGCAGTTGCTCATTTCTGGCATATTAGCTAGTAGTAACTGTGATTCAGTAAAGTCTTGTAGAGCCATTTCTGAAATGTGATCCTTGCAAAGCTGAATCGTCTAACTTGGATTTGTAAGACTTTACGTAATGCCTAATACTGTGTAATGTTACCACTAAAGAAGACTAATGCAAAGTCAACTGGAATCATTTTTCTTTTTCTCCAAGAAGTAAAAAAAAAAAAAAAAAACCCCTTGGAATTAGGGTAAAGGTCACAAAGGAAAAGACCATGTCACAAATGTTTTCACTTCAAAGAGAATGACTAGCTTCAGACAGGGAAATGATGATAGCTTTTTGTAGTAACCATTTCATATAGTGCACCATGAAGTGTTAGAATTATTCATAAATAAAAGGCAGATGGACAATGCGTAATTAGAATATTCTAACAGGGGGCTAGGCTATGGTATAATGTTACTTCAGATTCATAGTAGAAAATTATATCAGTCATTAGAGGAGGATCTATGGAATTATAGTGTGGTAAGGTAGACGGTGGAGAGAGGAAAGGGAGAGGAAGCTGAGCAAAGGCAAAACGTGTGTGTATATATGTGTGTCTGTATAATATATATATATATATATATATATATATATATATATATATATATATATATACTGTATATATGCACATACAAACACTATATTACCAAAAGTATTGGGATACCTGCCTTTACAGACACAGAAGCGCATTTTTGAGGTTAGGCAATGATGTGGAGGAGAGTCTCCACTCTAATTTATCCCAAAAGTGTTTTATCGAGCTGGGGTCAGGACTCAGTGCAGGTCAGTCAAGTTCCTCCACCCCAAACTCGCTCATCCGTCGTGTCTTGCTTTGTGTACTGGTGCGTAGTCATGATGGAACAGGAAGGGGCCACCCCTAACTGTTCCCACAAATTTGGTAGCAAGAAATGTGTTAGTATTCTGACGCCTTAAGGCCTCGTACAGACGAGAGGATATCCGCTGGAAACGGTCCGCCGGACCGTTTCCAGTGGATAAATCCTCTGGCGGATTTGGATCTGATGGCTGTACACACCATCAGATCGAAATCCCCGCGGAATACATCCGCGGTGATGTGGCCTCGCCGCGACGATGACGCGGCGACGTGTGCGACCCTTCGTGCGATCGAATCATTACGACGCATGCGAGGGATGGGAGCGGACGGACTGATCCGGTGAGTCTGTACAGACGACCGGATGAGTCCGCTGGACTGGGGCCTTAGAGTTCCCTTCACTGGCACTAAGGGGCCATGCCCAACCCCTGAAAAACAACCCCACATCATAATCCCCCCTTCACCAAATGATTTGGGTCAGTTCATAAAGCAAGGTTCATAAAGACATGGATGAGCAAGTTTGGGGTGGAGGAACTTGACTGGCCTGCAGAGAGTCCTGACCTCAATCCGATAGAACACCATTGGGATGAATTAGAGTAGAGACTGTGAGCCAGGCTTCCAACATCCGTGCCTGGTAAAACCTTAGTTTGCAAGCATAATTCGTTCCAGAAACATGCTTGTAATCCAAAGCACTTGTATATCAAAGCATTTTTTGTACAGGCTATATAAGAGAAGAGAGGCACCTCTAAGTGTAGCAATAAGTTGCTAAATGTTGTACTTTTATTAAATGTAACCATATTGCTACACCTAGAGGCTCCTCTCTTTTTTTTTTTTATACTCATTTGTGACATGAAGCTACTCTTATATCAAGACATCTCTTGTGTATCAAGGCAAAACTTATTAAAACATTTTGCTTGTCTTGCAAAATGCTTTCAAACCAAGTTAGTCCCCTTTCACACTTATACGACTTGTACCACGATTTTGGACGGCAAAATCGTATGACAAGTCATTCTCCATGATTTTCAATTTGCACGACTTTAAGTCGTGCCGATTTCAAAGTAGTTCCTGCACTACTTTTTTTCTGAAGTCGGATCAAAGTCGGATTCTGTGTTAACAGATCCGACTTGTACATGACTTGTGCATGAAGGGGAACTTCACGCCAATTTTTTTGAAAAAAAAAAAACGGCATGGGTTCCCCCTTCATGAGCATACTGGGCCCATAGGTCTGGTATGGATTTAAGGGGAACCCCCACGCTGAAAAAACGCAGTGGGGTCCCCACCAAAATCCATACCAGACCCTTATCCGAGCACCAGCCCGGCCGGTCAGGAAAGGGGGTGGGGAAGAGTGAGCGCCCCCCCTCCTGAGCCGTACCAGGCCGCATGCCCTCAACATGAGGGATGAGTGCTTTGGGGCAGGGGGGGCCCTGCCTCTTCCCGACAACTTGGTGACCCCGCCCCATAGGACGTCACAGTCCCATCATTCCATGGGACTGTGACGTCCTATGGGGTGGGGTCACCGGGTGACTTCACCCAGTGACCACGCCTCATGCCTATATAAATCGTTGCGCACCGCACACACGGCATTACAGTGGGAGAGATAGTCGTGTCAACATCGGGACAAGAGAAGAGGGAAGAAGACGACGCAGAAGACCGGGCCGCCACTAGTAAAAGAGCTGCAAGAAGATAGCAGAGCCCAGCAGAAGGCAGAAAGCACCGGAGAGCGCGGAGAAGGCAGCGGAGAGTGGGAGAAAAGAGCGGAGAGTCAGAAGAGACCCCCGGAGTCGGAAGAAGACCCCCAAAGTTGGAAGAAGACCCCGGAGCTGCCTAATAAATTACTTTAAAAACCTGTGTAGTGTGTTTTTTTTTCTTGACACTTTTTCCCCCCCAGGTGAATGGGTAGGGGTACAATGTACCCCATACTCATTCACGTAGGGTGGAGGGCTGGGATCTGGGGGCCCCCTTATTAAAGAGGGCTCCCAGATTCCAATAAGCCCCCTGCCCGCAGACCCTGAAAACCAACGGCCAGGGTTGTCGGGAAGGGGCCCTTGTCCTCATCAACGTAGGGACAAGGTGCTTTGGGGTGGGGCTAAAGTATTATGGGCGTGTCCAGGCAGGGAAAGTATGCTAGTAGCAAACAAAGCCGTATTGATTTTAAAACATGGACGCCTTCCCTGACTCTGAAAACGCTCACAAGCTCTTATATTACCGCTGATAAGAATCCTTATTTTGCGCCATTCCATAGAATAACGCATATTCAGATTATACTATTATTTTAGGTGGAATGGAGACTATCTGCAGACGTGCGCTACGAATCCCGACCATGCTGATCAGACACAGCAGAGACAAGAGCGCACATCCGCCTATAACCAATAATGTCCTTGCGGAGTGAGCATATCCCCTCCTCAACGATCGTCCGTGCTAATTCACAGAGGGTCCCTCATTGGCGAACATATCCCCACGCCGCAAACATCACACTCCAACCTCAAGACATTCTCCACTACCAGACCGGATTCAACCAGTCTCAGACTGCCCCAGTCAGCTCTTTAGAGCGGGTTGCGGACGTACTAACACTGGGTGACACTATGACAATACATATTAAATACATCTTGAAATTTCCACAACAGTTGTTCCAGTTGTTGCTTTGGACAACACAGATGATACATACTGTAAGTAATGGGTACCAGGGCTCTACAGCTGCCTTACTTGCTGGAAACACACTGGTCATCATACACAATCCTTATTTCTTTACAGCATTCTTGGCTTAATAAACAATTCCTCTTTTGGATACATCATTGCCCCAGTGGCCCAAAGTGAATTAAGATCTTTATATTTTTGGGGGTTATTGTAATGACTTCATTTTGGAGTCCCCCTATGGAGATGAGGCATGCACAAGGACATAAGGCAGAAGTCAGGTATCTGTAAAAAAAAATGTGAGGGTAGGGGGCGCTGGTGTACTAAATAGATAAATAGAAAATATATAAATCATAAATAACTATATATTAAATGAACAATATCAAGTGTCAACAATGATATTCAAAATAGAAAAAACGTCCATGCATAATTATAAATTAAGTATAATTGGTGCAAATGTGCAAAAAAATTCCAGTGGTGAATGAAAGTCCTTGATAATATAGGTTAAATAGTTGCGTGATGGAAATAGATGATCAGAGTGAAACCTTCACCATATAGCAAATAATCCACCCGACATGATTGAATAAAAATGGCTCCTTACCAACAATATTTGACCCTTTAATTAAAAAGAGGTCATTAACGCTTGTTTTACACAGGGTAAATAATCTTTGCAGACCCGGAGGAATCCAATCACTCGATCAAAAGCCAAACGGTCATATTCCAAACAGCAGATGCCAAGTACCGCAGGATATAAAAGAAAGGGCCGCAATAGTGTAACACTGATATATTTAAAATAAATGTAAAAACAATAACAGCCGATTGGCTCCTTACTGTGTCCGGTGCCCAAGTCCCGACACTGAGGCTGCTGAGCGTTTTCAGTTATGAGAGATGATCTCCGTCGCCGCGTGGGTTGGCGTGCGTTCCACCACCAACATCCAGCTGACCCGGAAGTGACGTGAGTATGCGTGACCAGTATGCGCCTCGACGTACGTTTCGTGGATTACGTCATCAGGAAGCATCTATATCCTATAGTAAAAGAAATGTGCTGCCCAGGTTCCAGTTGTTGCTTTGGACAACACAGATGATACATAAGTAATGGGTACCAGGGCTCTACAGCTGCCTTACTTGCTGGAAACACACTGGTCATCATACACAATCCTTATTTCTTTACAGCATTCTTGGCTTAATAAACAATTCCTCTTTTGGATACATCATTGCCCCAGTGGCCCAAAGTGAATAAAGGTCTTCATATTTTTGGGGGTTATTGTAATGACTTCATTTTGGAGTTCCCCTTTGGAGATGAGGCATGCACAAGGACATAACGCAGAAGTCAGGTATCTACAAGGATAAGCGGTGTGAACCTACTTTGAGTTGTCTAGGAATTCTGTCCACAGCAAAATCAGTAGCAGCACAGCCAACAGCTTTGTTAACAATTCTGACATTTTCTGAAAAGTCTAGCATGCTGTATCATGAAAAATACACTGCACACGCCCTGGGAATTCTACAAATCCTCACTATTATGTTACATTATAGCCATGGGTCCATAACTCTAATTCTAAGTCATAACTAAAAGCCATGGGGCCTTGGTGTAAAATATGAACATATGTGCCTCATATGTCAAATATAAGCCTCTAGTTCTTTTTTTCTATTAAGCCTACTACCACAAGCTTAAACAAAGTAAAACAAATAGAAATAGGTTTTGAAGGACATGGCAAGGCTGATTTATTCTGTATAGAAGTAAAATAATCAGGAGGAGGTGTATCTTAGACCCTAGGTTTATACATCTGCTATGCGTAAACTGTAAACCTTAAAAGGAAAAAATATTATATGCTGAGCGAATGCTTATTTTATGTGGTTATAGCAGTGTATATTTTAACCTCTTGCCGACTGTGTGACGCATATACACTATATTACCAAAAGTATTGGAACACCTGCCTTTACACGCACATAGGCCCAGATTCACAAAGCACTTACGCCGACGTATAACAAGTTACGCCGACGTAAGTGCAAATGTGTGCCGTCGTATCTGTGCACCAGACCCACAAACAGATATGCGCCTAAAACCAGGCTACACCCCGCCGACGTAGCTTGCTTACGACGGCGTAGGGTGGGCACACATTTAGGCTAGGTGCATGGTGCCGCTTCCATTAATTAGCCATTCAAACATGCAAATGAGGGAAATACGGCGATTCACAAACCTGCGTGCGCCCGACGCAGGCTACGCGAGGTGCGCGTAAGTTGTACGTCCGGCGTAAAGTTATTCCCCATAAAGGAGGTGCAACCCAGCAGCAGACATGCAAAGGTCTGCACCAGGGAACACAAGCCGGCGTATTTTACGTTGGTTGTGTGTCTGGCTGGGCGTAGGTTACGTTCACGCCGTACACAGTGATCCGGCGTAGTTTAGGCAGTTGTTCCGACGTGGTTGTGAGCAGGCGCAGGGGGATGCATCCACGTCACGGCGCATGCTCAGTTCGTGATACGTATCTGTCTGGCGCTCGGCCCATCATTTGCATGGGGTCACGCCTCATTTGCATGGGTCACACCCACTTCCACCTACGCCGGCGTACGCCTTTGAATCCCACACCACGCTGGCGCAGCGTTGGGAGCACTGGCTTGCTGAATGCATTGCTTGCCTCTCTGCGCTGCGTTGGCGTAGCGTACATTGGTTACTCGCCGGCGGCGTTATGTGCGCCCACACTCTGTGAATCTGGGCCATAAACTTTACTGGCATCCCAGTCTTAGTCTGTAGGGTTCAATATTCAGTTGGCCCACCCTTTGCAGCTATAACAGCTTCAACTCTTCTGGAAAGGCTGTCCACACTGTTTAGGAGTGTCTATGGAAATGTTTGACCATTCTTCAAGAAGCGCATTTGTGAGGTCAAGCACTGATGTTGGATGATAAGGCCTGACTCGCAGCCTCCACTCTAATTCATTTCAAAGGTGTTTCTATTGGGTTGAAGTCAGGACTCTGTACAGGCCAGTCAAGTTCCTCCACCCCAAACTCGCTTATCCATGTCTTTATTGACCTTGTGGCAGCAAGAAAGTTGGGCTTTAATTCCCACCCACTGCACATATGGATCTATCACAGCAGGAGAATGTTGCCTGAGAATGGGCTCACTGCGTGCTCCCAACACATTGACCGAGCTGTCACGATTAGGTCTAATTCAAGGGCTAACAATCATGTGACAGCTGTGAGAGCCAGTCACAGCAGTCACATGATACAGAAGCCGCACCACCTCCCAGGCATTAAAGCCCACTTAAAGGACCACCAGAAGGCAGAGTTAAGGGGTTAAAGTAATTTTTACATGATTTTTACATTTTAGCAAGCTTTCTGTTCCAGATTTGAAGGTGTACCACTAGAGTACAGTTTTAGTGGTGCATTGTGTTTTTAAGATATCAGTCACAGAGATCTTTGCTTTTAATAAATCAACCAAATTATGAGGGATGATTTACTGAAGACTAGAATGTTAACATAATGTAGTAGAGCTCCAAGCTCTATTAAAGTCAAAGGGAACTGAATCTTGAAATTAGTACCATATTTTCCGGCGTATAAGATGACCTTTTGTACGTAAAAATATCCCCCAAAAGTCAGGGGTCGTCTTATACGCCGGTACCTGTAAAGCAGAGTCAGTCAGATTGCGGGCGTCCATTATTCAAAAGCCGTGCCTCCTCCTCGTCCTGTTCCTTGATAGGTGGAACACTCAGTTTCCTAGCAGAGCCTGTGTTCAGTGGTCCGCCTATCACGGAGGCCCTCTCATCCTCGGACGGGAACATCATTGAACAGGATGAGGAGGCGGCCCGGCTTTTGAACAATGGATGCCCGAAGTCTGACTCTGCATACAGGGATGAGGCATGGCGATCTGGAGATCGGCACGGTGAGGAAGGCAATGGGCACAGTGAGATATGCAGTGGGCACAGTGAGGTATGCAATGAGCACAGTGAGGTATGCAATGAGCACAGTTAGGTATGCAATGGGAACAGTGAGGTATGTAATGGGCACAGTGAGGTGTGTTGTAAGGGGGTCGTCTTATACGGCGAGTATATCCCAAAACCAAATTTTTAGCTGGAAAATTAGGGGGTCGTCTTATATGCCCAGTCACCTTATACGCCGGCAAATATGGTTCTGGCCATTTTCTAGGCTAATAGGCAAGGAATTGTCAAATAAATGGCATGAATGGTTGAGCACTGCCCTGAGGAACAAACCAAAATAAAATCCATTTCTTTTTTTTAAATCTTTGTGGCGGGGAGCAGCAATTTTAATAATGCTTAAAGTGAAACACTAAAAATGCAAAACTCCAAAGAAAAAATGCTGTTTGAATTTCCAGTAAATGACAGTTACCAGCTGCTTATGTCTGTTTATAAACAAATGCCTGGGGATTCCCTTCATCTATACCAGACAGACCCTTATTCAAGATGAGGGTCTGATATAGATGTTAATGTGGGACCCCAAACAAAAAGAAATGGGGTGGGGTTCCCCCTAAAAATACATAACAAACCCTTATCGTTGACAAGGGTCTGGTATGGATGTTAAGGAGGAACCCATGCAAATCAAGCAAAAAAAAATGGTGTGGGGTCCCCCTCAATTTCCATACCAGACCCTTATCCAAACACACATAACCCCTGATGATGTCAGATGCGCACACCAGCGAAACGCGTTGGCTGGGATCAAGTGTAACATGTCACATCCACTTTTTCTGGAATTCAGGGGGAGCACAAATACGGCGTCCCCTGTTTGTATATGGTTTAGCACATTTACATGCTGTAGTGTGCCTTTTTAAAATGTTTTTAAAGGTTTCTTTTTTACCTCTACATGAGCCGGTACGAGAACCTTGGAATCTAGGAGCAGTGTCAGCGACAACTTGCCCTAGGCTGTCTTTCCCTTCAAGTGGAAACGTCTAACCTTGCTGTCTTTGACAACCTGTAATGGGGGTCAATATGCTCTGGTGAGTAGGATGCACATGTGAATGTTGGAGAAGAGGAGACACAAGAAGTCATGGGTGTTCGTGGGACTTCACTTCTTGTTTTCATTGATATCCCTTGGAACTTTTTCACACTTTATTCACCTGTCACTTGACATTAATTGATGCATATGCACTTTATTGGGATCACAGATAATATTTTTTTTGTCTATTCATCCAAACATACATCCTGGATGGCCAGAAAAGAGGGTGACTTGCATAATGGTACAGTTTTAGAGTTATCAAAATAAAGTGATGAGCGCAAACTGAACTAGTAAAAGAAAACAATGTAGCAGTATTACAGTGATCACAATCTAAAATAAGAGGTTATAATTGTGATATAAATCACAAAAAAAACATAGAAACAAACGGTGAAAATAGTCCTTTCAATAAAGAGCCAAAAAATTAAGAAAAAAGTCCATAATAAGGTGAGTGCACAAATAGGTGTAACAGCTGATTCAGAAACTTCTGCCAATAGAAGATACTGCAACAATCTAGGATGGTCTTCACAGGTATTGAGCTCACAGAGTACTTACCTCCAAACAATAGGAAATGCGCCTCAACGAATTCCTCAGGCCACTGGAATGGGATTTGGAGCGTCCTCTGTAAATGGAAGCAGTCCCGGTCCTCAAAACGATAAGATCAGCTCACCACAACAACCACGAGTCAATCATAGATGGAGTGAAGAAATACAAACTCTCATTGTGAAACATGTAAGCTCAAGTGGTTTTAATGAAGCTAAAAACTTGCTTACATGAAAAACAGTTAAAAAACGCCAAACATAGGCACTTCCGGTCGGACGGTCGGGGTAAAGCGTCACTTCCGGTCACGTCTAAACCTTACGCGTTGCGTCACGTCACGTGACTTCATTAGAATTGTCACTGAAGTAAAGGAGAAAATACTTCCTTTTGCCTGACTTAGCCTAGGCAAAGCCACTGCACTTGGGATCAAGAATTACTTTTTAATAATAATAGGTACATTGTCCTATGGCAGTATGGTTTAGTCTCCTATAACCACAATTGCTATCAGAAAGCTTTAAGTGGTTGTAAACCAATATGAACAAAGCATATACTTCTATAGTGTGTACTAGTATTAATCCAAAACACTAAGGGGGTTATTTACGAAAGGCAAATTCACTTTGCACTACTTGTTGTTTGCACTCGTAGTGCAAAGTAGATTTGCCTTTAGTAAATAACCCCCTAAGTGTAATTTTTGTCTGATACTTCTTTCCTCTGCTATAAGCATAAATCACTTCTGACAAGTTTTCCTGACACCAAAAGACAAATTGTGACAGGTGAGGGCACAGACTGTTATTGACAGCCTCAGCTCTGTTCCTGTGTGCTGTGTGCTGTGAGGGGGGGGGGGGGTGTCCCTTCCCTCTATTTAGCTCTCAGAGCTCTTCTCTCTGATGTAACTTCAACTCTCTGCCCCCTGCTTTTTAGAGTTAAGAGATTGTGTGTAAACTTTGAATGATGTAGGGGAAATATTACTGTAGATAAATAGGTACAACTTGTAGGAGGATTTATTTAATCTCTGTGTATCACCTGAGGCCAGTCACTTCAGTGGGTATATGTAAAGGTTTACAACCACTTTAATGGATGTACTATCTATGTAAACGTTTGTCTATCTATTGTATACATTTTTTTTGTATCTTTTATATACAAAAATCTTATAGTACAAACTACTTGACAAGGAATATTAAAAGATACAAAAAAGACACTGTTATGACATGTGAAGGATTTATTCATGCAGACTTGTAAACTTACTAGAAGGTCCACTATAAATCACCTTTTTACAGATTTAAAAAAGGTTTACACGAATAGTTGCAAAATCCAATTAAATAAATAGTAAAATGGGCTCCACAGACTGCTAATCCTAAAGATTGAATTGTCAGAGAGACAGAATTTACAGCATATGAATCCAAGAAACAAAATCCGCACACTTGTGTCACTTTGGCACTGAAGTGAAAATTCATTAGAGAAAGGAAGAATGTTTCTGGGAACTGTGCTTATCAAGTGCACACCAGAACACAATAATCCGATGCTTAAAAAGTTCAGTGTCTGCCAACAACCTGAATCTCACATGGGCACTGCTTGGCTGTCATTGCAACTATGTAGACATTCAACCAGTTATTACAGGAACTTCATGTTACAGATGTAGGAACTCCCAAGTATTAGTTTAGGTCCTACAATGTATCAATGGGATATAGTTAAAATGTGTACATAGCACATCTCTCTGAAAATGAGACATCTGATCCCCATCAGAGTCCCCCCCACAGCAGGTTCCCCCATCAGAAGCTCCCCACAGCAGATGTACCCATAGATCAGTACCTGTCCAAAAGATCCCTGTAATTCGGGCATGCTGGGAGCAGAAGCACGTTGCAGGGGACAGGACATATGTGGCATCTTTGGTTACAAGAGGGCGGCACTCAGAGAGCATTTCTGGGAGTGCACAGTGCACTGGATGATTGGCAGCATCTTCGGCCAACCCAGACACCTCTCATCACACGCCTATGGGAGAAGAGCTGACACGCACAGAGGGGGCGGGGCAGACAGGAGCTCCACGCGTATCGGACAGAAAGACTAGTGCAGTCTAGTACCGGAACGTGTTTCGGTACTAGGCTCCGCTGCGGCACTCAGCACGGATTCCGGGGACAGCGAGAGCGGTTTGCGCTCTTGTCAGTTGCTGGCGGAGAGAGCAAGCGGGATGGGGAACTGCAGCAACGGCTACATGCGCTCCGAGGGGAGCACTCTGGAGCTTTCGTGCCCCCACCTCGGCGCCGCCGGGGTGCGGAGCAACCCACGCACCCGCCTAGAATCGGCCCTGTTTAAGAGATTAAATTTGTATGCAATTAGGCAGGCCCTTGCACTACATGGTTTTGGTAAATCTAAAGGAAACCAGACAACAAAAGTTGTATAGTGTGTATGTGGTCTTACTCTGTGTCAAGGCTAAAGAGAAGTAAAAAACTGTAAATTAACCGGTTCCTTGTTGAGTCATTGTAAAATGACATCGGCAGGAACCTTCCCTCCCTCCTGGTGGACGTCATATGACGTCCTGGGTTTCCCGGCCATCTAGGGGACGCGTGCGCGCCCGTCACATCTCTCTGGACCCGGTGCGAGTGCCTGGCAGCCATGATGTCGGCCAGGCACCCGCGATTGCCCACGATCACGGCAGGACCATGGATCTGTTTGTGTAAATACACAGATCCATGTCCTGTCAGAGGAGAGGAGACCGATGTGTGTTCCCATTACAGGGGAACACAGATCGGTCTCCTCACCTTATGAGTCTCCTCCCCCTACAGTTAGAACCACTCCATAGAGAACAAATTAACCCCTTCAGCGCCCCCCTAGTGTTAACCCCTTCCCTGCCAGTCACATTTACACAGTAATCAGTACAGTTTTTTATAGCACGAATTGTGTCCGATATGGTCGTCGCAATGTCACAGTCACAATAAAAATTGCAGATCGCCGCCATTACTAGTAAAAAATAAATAAAAATGCCATAAATCTATCCCCTATTTTGTAGATACTATAACTTTTGCGCAAATCATTATAGGCTTTTTTTTTACCAAAAATATGTAGAAGAATACATATCGGCCTAAACTGAGGGACATTTTTTTTTTAATTATTGTGATATTTATTAAATCAAAAAGTAAAATATATTGTGTTTTTTTTTTTTTCAAAATTATTGCTCTTCTTTTGTTTATAGCACAAAAAATAAAAACCGCAGAGGTGATTAAATACCACCAAAAGAATGCTCTATTTGTGAGGAAAAAAACATAAAGATTTCATATGAGTACAGTGTTGCATGACCGCGCAATTGCCATTCAAATTGCGACAGCGCTGAAAACTAAAAATTGGTCTGGACAGGAAAGGGGGTGAAAATGCCCTGTATTGAAGCGGTTAAATATGGTGATTTGATCAGTTTTCGCATATCCTCACTGCTCTTTGTACCAACTCACCAACTAAGGTACTTTATAATCTGTTTAAAGGTACAAAATATCCACTTTGCTTATTAAAGCGCAAATGTTACGTCATTATTTTCTATTAATATTGAGCTTGGAAAAATCAAGGAATCATCTACTGTATATTTACCAGGAACCATTTAAAACAAAGTTGTTTAAAAAGAACCAAGTACAAATAAAGAGAGAGATGGGTTGGTAGTCATCATGGAGGAAATAACCAGTTTTAATTACATAATGGAGCAGACAATTTCCTTTTTCAGGTTCTACCTCACATGTCACCCAGACTGAACTACTCACGTAAAAGAAAAAAAAAACTTGCCTCTCTGACCATTTAATTAGCTATTTATACTCGGGCCAGAAGCGACATAGCCATTTATCTGTCCTGGAGGATATTGAATAGCTGTCCAGGCAGACTCATTTGAGTCTCAGTCAACATATGACCTGTATATGCTTTCCAAAGGCATTTGATTACAAAATAGTGGATCCTTTCAGTTCATTTCTGGCACTGGGCAGTAAAGTTTCATTTTATGTGAGAATATTAACCACAAGCCTTTTTTTTCCCTCTGTGTAACTGCAAATACAAGCCTTCAAGCTTCGGCCTAACTGAAAGACGGCCATTATGCGTTCAACACTGTTTGCCTGTGTATATGTATCCTGGATTCAGGCCAACTGCATCCAACCCCTTTTAACATTTCCGAAGACCAGATGCTGATCTCAATCAAGAGACTTTCTTCTTAGTAACAATTTACTTCTCAAATTTAAAACTCTGGGAAGAATTCTCACAGTGGAAATATTAGATTATTCCACATTGCCTTCTTCTTAAAGGGTCACTAAAAGGAAACAATTTTTGTTTTTGTTTTAAATAACAAACATGTTATACTTACCTCCACTGTGCAGATTGTTTTGCACAGAGTGGCCCCGATCCATGTCTTCTGGGGTCCCTCGGTGGCTGTCTCTGGTCCCCCCCGCACAAACTACACACGTTCATGCGAGAGAGCTTGCATTGTGTGTAGTCCTTGCGGGCACGCTCCTGTGATACAGGGAGCGGCCATAGCCGCTCCCTGTATCACTCAGCCCCGCCTCTCGGCGTGCTGCGTCATTGGATGTGATTGACAGCAGCGCCAGCCAATGGCTGTGCTGCTTTCAATCCAAATCTGCTCTAGCCAATCAGCGGCCAGGCTGAGCGGCAAAGAGAATGTCGGGGCCGAGAGCAAAACTTTCGAGGGGTCAGGTAAGTATAACGGGGGGCAGGGGGGAGGGGGCGGTATGCACTGAAGTTTTCTAACCTTAATGCGTAGAATGCATTCCGTCACTTCCTCGATCCCGCAATGTCTCCTGGGAGCTTTTGTCATTGTTCCCAGGAGACATTGCGGAGGTCTGCCGCGAGTTATCGCGGGATTTAGGAAAAAAAATGCGGTTTAGTAATTATGCATTATGCGTATCATTTTTTTTTTTTTTTTGGTGGGGGAGAGGATCTTGGGTGGGAGTTCCCAAACTTTTTTCCCCAGGACTTGACCCCTGATGCGGCCCACAATGAAATTGAGTTTGACACCATTGAACTAGATGGACATGTGCCTTTTTTTTTCAACCTATGTAACTAACTATATTTTATATATACAAACATACACACACATAACCTTTATTGACAATAAACAATATTGGAGCTGCACAGATTTTAGGTATTTTTGAGACATGCAAAACCTATATATGCAATAGCAATTTAGCTCATGCATACTTTAGGAATTCCTTGTTAAAATGCCATGCATTAGATCATGTCAGAGCACTTCAGCAGTAATAAGAGCAAGACTGGTTTAGGAATTCTGAAATTTGGAATATCTTCTCTATGAGTCAGTCAATCTGTTGTTGATTTACTTCTAGGTTTTGAATCATTGTAATTTTGCATGAGCCAACTTATTTTCATTGTTGGATCACAGATACCCTGACATTCAGCTGTAGAATTTCCTGAAAGCATAAAAATTCATTGGTCCCATGGGTCAGAAAAACAGTCCCATCAAATTGTACTCAAAGTTTGGATGATGTTTTGGTGTTGGTATGCTGCATTGTGCTAATTCCAACATGTGTATACATGTGTTAACGTGTATTTTCACAATAAAGCTCTACTTTTGGCTTATCAATGAGCAAATCATGATTCCACTTGTGCAACGCAACATGAAGAAGATCTTTAGAAAGTCAGATATGAGAAGCAATGAGGGTTATTAACGAAAGGCAAATCCACTTCGCACTACAAGTGCAAACTACAGGCCAGATCCACAGATAATTAGATGGGCGCAGTGTATCAGTGATACGCTACGCCGCCGTACCTTACCTGGCGGATCTTCGAATCCTCAAAGAATTTGCGCCTTAAGTTACGGCGGCGTAGTGTATTTCTGGCGGCGGAATTAAAATCGGCGGGTAGGGGGTGTGATTCATTTAAATGAAGCGTGTCCCCGCGCCGAATGAACTGCGCATGCGTTGTTCCGAAATTTCCCGCCGTGCATTGTGCTAAATGACGTCTCTAGGACGTAATTTTTTTAACTTAGACGTGAGTTACATCCATCCCTATTCACGGACGACTTACGCAAAAAAAATACAAATTTCGACGCTGGAACGACGGCCATACTTAACATGGCAAGTCTATCTATACGCCGCAAAATACCAGCTTTAACTATACGCCGGAAAAAGCCGACTACAGACGACGTTAGAAAATGCGACGGTCGTGGATCGTCGTAAATCGCTAATTTGCATACCCGATGCGGAAAACGACGCGAACTCCACCCAGCGGGCGCTGAAGTATTGCATCCAGGATCCGAAGGCGTACGCCTGTCGGATCTTACCCAGATGCCGTCGTATCTTGGTTTGAGGATTCAAACTAAAGATACGACGCGGGAAATTCGAAAGTACGCCGGCATATCAGTAGATACGCCGGTGTACTTGCTCTGTGGATCTGCCCCTACAAGTGCAAAGTGCACCTGAAATTGCACTTAAAAAAGCTTTTCTTGCGAAACGCTCATTAACCACTTAAGGACCGCCTCCTGCAGATATACGTCGGCAGAATGGCACGGGGGGTCGCGGGCGCAGGACCCGGTCTGAAGCTCCGCGGCCGCAGGACCCGCCGACACGATCGCCGCCGGAGTCCCGCGATCGGTCCCCGGAGCTGAAGACCGGGGAGAGCTGTGTGTAAACACAGCTTCCCCGTTCTTCACAGTGGCAGCTTCATTGATCGTGTGTTCCCTAATATAGGGAAACGCGATCAATGGCGTAACACGTCCAGCACCGCCCCCCTACAGTTAGAAAAACATATGAGGTCACACATAACCCCTACAGCGCCCCCTAGTGGTTAACTCCCAAACTGCAATTGTAATTTTCACAGTAAACAATGCATTTTTATAGCATTTTTTTGCTGTGAAAATGACAATGGTCCCAAAAATGTGTCAAATTTGTCTGCCATAATGTCGCAGTCACAAAAAAAAAAAAAAATCGCTGATCGCCGACATTAGTAGTAAATAAAATAATCAATAAAAATGCAATAAAACTATCTCCTATTTTGTAAACACTATAAATTTTGCGCAAACCAATCGATAAACGCTTTTTGCGTTTTTTTTTTTTTTACCAAAAATAGGTAGAAGAATACATATCGGCCTAAACTGAGGAAAAAAATTAGTTTTTGTATATATTTTTGGGGGATATTTATTATAGCAAAAAGTAAAAAATATTGCATTTTTTTCAAAATTGTCGCTCTATTTTTGTTTATAGTGCAAAAAATAAAAACTGCAGAGGTGATCAAATATCACCAAAAGAAAGCTCTATTTGTGGGAAAAAAAGGACGCCAATTTTGTTTGGGAGCCACATCGCGCGACCGCGCAATTGTCAGTTATAGCGACGCAGTGCCAAATCGCAAAAACTGGCCAGGTCCTTTACCTGCATAAAGGTCCGGGGGTTAAGTGGTTAAACGAGTTACTCGCATTCCGAGGTTTCACTGTACAGGGAAGAAGTAAGTGTAGCCATGAAGGGACAGGAAGTGGGTTATTCACAGTACTACCAGTGTAGGAAGATAAACACGTTAAGCAATAGAGGGGAAAATAGAACTTAAAGCGGAAGTAAACCCATCCATAAAATTGTTTAATTTCCAGGACGTGGCGGAAATGTAACACTCCCATTGGTTGTGCTCTCAACCAAACTGTCAAACCATCCAATGGTCATAACTGATCACATGTGCAGCATCATGACAGTTGTAGATCAAACAGAGGCAAAGATGGCAGCTGCCTTGGCTGAAAACAATCGATGGGTTTACTTACTGTATACTTTAACAGTATGAGCCATGTGACTGATATAAGAAGGAGCTTAACATGTTACTAAAACCAGGACTCTGCATTCATTATATATGGTCTTCCACAGTACACATGATATGAAAAAGCAATTACTGTATTTTAGTAAATATAAACTGCCAAATACCTTTTCTCATCAGCAGTATATAGCAGTCTTGTGAATTCTATCAGTGTTGGGTTAAAGCTTGTAGGAGGAGTTTTTATTCTCCCCTGATTATCCCAAAAGGATGCAGGACCCCTGACCCTCGGTCTGGTTAAGTGCTGATTGGCCCTGTGCTGATCACATACACCCAAGCAAGAACAAAAAAAAAACCTCTCTAGCAATACACACCAAACTGAGCATGTGCAGCTTGTCCCGAGCCCTGTAATATGAGGAAATGGTTAGAGGAGAAGGGGAGGATCAGAGAAGACAGGATCAAACAGCCTTTTTACACAATGCAGATGATTATCCCCTTAGATACCAAAGCGAGTATAACGAGCATGGTTTACTGCATATACAGTACAGACTGATTTTACTGTTGTGGGTTTAGGAACACTTTAAAGGAGTTGTAAAGGAAAAAAAAAATTTGCCTAAAATTTATGTCTGCAAGGTAGACAGACAGAATAGTGTAATGATTCTGTTAAAAAACGATTAAATACCTATTAAATTCCTTCATCTACATCACCTCCGGCATTCTAGTTTCTGTTCTCTCATTCACTTCCTGGTTTGCGGCGCTCGTTCATGTAAGAACTACATTTCCCAGTATGCATTACGGCACGCCCAGTAATTCACACCTCCTTGAAGTCTCTAACACGTAGAGAGCGTCCTGCCGCACAGATGTAGTTCCCAGGAGGGAGCGAGCACGTCACTGACCACCGCAGTAAGTCCTCCTGTCACGGTGGTCAGTAACAATCAGACAAGCAGGAAGTGAACAGAACAGAGAAGAAATAGAGCAACTCCTGAGCAAAAATGAACAATGAAGTGAAAAGAGGAATGTCTGCAGGTAAAGGATGCTTATTATGAAAAAAATAATTTTCCTTTACAACCCCTTTAAGGCACGAGTTCTACAAAGTGAAAGCCAGGCTGGGAATAGGGCCAGGTACCATGATTGGAGACCAGGGAACACTAGAATGGATGTCAAGATACTATAGGACAAGCAAGGCACACACCCCAATAGTACATATTAAATGCTGGAACATATTGTGAAGTCTTACTTGGATGACACGGTTGGCTTTATTTTCAGATTTTCTTACCAGCTGTTGTAAGAAGTCAGTTTACCGAGCCCACGTAGTTCAAGCATGAATTACGCAGAAGTAAGGACTCATTCATTTTTGGATTAATCAGTCTGCAGTTTCAGGCAAACAGAGGTTTAAAGCAGAAGGTGTCTGCTGTCCCGTTAGCCAAACCATAGTGTTCTGCGAATACTTTGTCGTGCATTAAAGTTATACTAATGTCTTGTTGTGTTTTCCTTTAAAAATAACAAAATTGTTATACTTACCTGCTCTACGCAGTGGTTTTACACAGAGCAGCTTAGATCTTCTTCTCAGGCCCCGCTTTGGTGCTCTTGGCCTCTCCCTGCTGCCGAGTGCCCCCACAGCAAGCAGCTTGCTATGGGGGCACCCAAGCCGAGTCGCAGCTCTGTGTGTCCATTCAGACATGGGGCGGGGGTGAACTGTGGCTCCCTCTCTCCCCTCATTGGCTAACTGGCCCTGATTGACAGCAGCAGGAGCGAATGGTGCTTTTTATCTAATTGCAAAGAATGCATTAAAATAAAAAAACCTTGTGCCTTTATAACCAATTTAAACAGCTCACTACAGGGCACTTTCATCCCCTTCCTGCTCAGGTAATTTTTCAGCGCTGTTGCACTTTGAATGACAATTGTGCAGTCATGCAACACTGTAAACACATTTTTGATAATTTTCTTCACACAAATAGAGCTTTCTCTTGGTGGTATTTATTCACTGCTGGCTTTATTTTTCCCCCCAAAAAAAGACTGAACATTTTGTAAAAAGAAAAAAAAAAAAAAAAAAAAGATTCTTAGTTTCTGTCAGTTAATTTTGTAAATAAGTAATTTTTCTCTGTCAGTGATGTATACTGATAGGCTGCATCAATTAGGTGGCACTATTATGCCACACTATTAGGCAGCACTGATAAGCGGCACTAAAAAGGCAGCACTGACTGGTACCAGTAATGGGCATCGATTTGTGTCACTGATGTGCACTCATTGGTGGCACTGCTGCAGCTTTACTGTAATCAGGGGGAACCGATGATGATTACGTTCTTTGCGAAGAGATGCCGCTGATTGGCTCTCCTCACCAAACACTGTCCGTGTGAGGCGAGGAGAGACGATTTACAGAACTTCCCCATTTACATGTGACCGACTGTGATTGGACACAGCTGATCACATGGTTAAAGAGCCACGTCAGTGGTTCTCTACAGAGATCGGGGTCAAAAGCGGCAATTTAGGTGCGCTGTCACATGACGTCCCCCCAGAACGAGAGCCGCACTGCCCCTCCGTCATTTAACAGTTGGTGTGTGGCAACTGGTTAAAATATCTATGATACAAATTTAAAACCATGTAGTAAATTTCTACATTGAATTTCAATTATTTCAAGCCTAATCCTATTAATCTGAACGATCCTGAATTTTGAAAACGTACTGTTTGAAGAATCGCACACATTACCTTCTTTGAATTCTGTGACACATATATACCATGTCCTGTGAATAGGCCTTACTGTGTCTAACACACAAACACTAGAGTACACATGTATAGCAGAGAGACAGAATAGGAAACAAACTGGTAACAGAACAAACAGACAAGAGCTAAAGTTAATCCAAGACATGATTTCACCAAGGGAAAAACTGAAACTTGAGGTTAACACACAACACAAGCTGACTGCAGGAAGGTAGAAAGAAAGAAAGACACGAGGACGGTAAAATAGACACAGGTACCAAGTGACTGGTCATCACTACAGGACAATGAGAGCACTCTATAGGTATGAGGATAGATAGTAAGTAGGGTTGTCCCGATACTAGTATCGGTACCGAGCATTTGTCCGAGTACATTGTACTCGGGCAAATGCTCCGATGCTTCACCCAATACCAGCCTGTCCTTTCTCTCCCTCCCCCGCAGCTTTCAGCGGTGATCGGTGCTCCTCTCCTACACACGATCACCGCTGACTGTCCTATATCCTTCTCCAATCCCCCTCCGTTCTGCTGCTGTCCCTCTCCATGCTGCTGTCACCCTCCGTTCTCCTGTGTCCTTCTCTATGCCACTGTCCCCCTCCGTGTCCCCCTCCATGCTGCTCCATGTCCCAGTGATCACTGACTCTGTCCATTCACATAACTGAAACATTGTAACCTCCTGTGATTACAATGTCTCAGTTAATGAATGAAGAGGAGCTGCTGTCTTCTCTCCATTCATTTTTAGTGAATGAATGAATGAATGAAAAAATTTATAGAGCGCAACACATGCGAACTGAATCGCTTCTGGGCGCTAGTTGTTTGTGACTCATGACCTCAAAAGAGCAGAGTTTAGTGCAGCGGAGGCTGTTAAAGGGTCACTAAAGGAATTTTTTTTTTTAGCTAAATAGCTTCCTTTAGGCCAGGTTCACACCTATGCGAATTGAGTGCGGTTTAAACCGCATCTAATTCGCAGGACATTTCAAAATACATTGTTTTCAATGAGGCTGGTTCACATATGTGCGATGCATCCGCACTGCGTTTTGCCTCCAAACCGCATGCGGTTTTTATGTCTTGCGGTGCGAATTCAGTCCCATTATCTTCTATGGGTACGCATCTAATTCGCACATGTGTTCAGTTCTCTGCAGGAGTTTCTCTCATTCAGCTCAATACAATTCTCCCCCACTCTCCTCTCACCCGGAAGTTCTCCCAGGTCTCCAAATTCGCACCTGATCTGCAGCTAAACCGCAGTTGATCTGCAGAACACCCTCTAGAGAAATCTGCAACGACAACGCAGCTCAAAAAAGCAACGCACTAGTGTGATTCCGGCCTTACTTTACTGCAGTCCTGGTTTCATGTCCTCATTGTTCGTTTTTGCTCTGATGTTGCTGTAATCCTCTGTTCTGAACAGTCTGTTTCCTGATGAAAAAAGTCATGGGAGCTTTCTCTCTGTGGCACTAATCAAGGAGGTGTGATTACTGTGTGTCTTTAACCCCTTTAGAACCAATCACTTTAGTTTTACAAACCATCACTGCCCTCTATTGGCTCTGTACTTTACAGAAGCATGAAACTATATGGATAAACGAAATTGAAACTACAGGTACATTATATGATTGATTTTTATCTATTTTTAATCATTTTTAAAATGAATCAGTTAACTATTATGTCTCTATACCCTGTAAACAGTCATTCCAGCAAAACATTTTTTTTTCCTTTACAAATCCTTTAAGACCCCTGATATCTCACCATAGCCCCCCAACAGGGCTGATAAAAAAAAAAAATTATTGCAATAAATAATAATTAAAAAAAATAATAATTGTAAAAAATAATAATCATAATAATAAAAAAAAACACACACTGATACTGCTCATTCCCTGCTCCACCCCCCTTAAAAAAGAAAGCATTGTAAATAAATAGTCAAAAAAAAAAATGTAAAAAGAAAAAACTACTGACACGTGTCGGTAAGTATCGGTAATCGGTATTGGCGAATACTTGAAAAAAAGTATCGGTACTTGTACTCAGTCTTTAAAAAGTGGTATCAGGACAACCCTAATAGTAAGTATACACAACAGTAAGACCAAACTGAGCTAAATCCAGGCAATCCAGACACGTGTTTCCTTGTATAGAAAAGGCAAATCAATGCTTAAGAGATTGCTAGGAGATCTTATTTTCAAGTGAGGAGGGAAAGGACAAGTACAGGACAAAAAAAGAAGGACCATACATGGCCCAAATCCAATGGCTTATACATCAGATGAGTGAGAAATGGGCTGCATCAGGCTTCTCAGGTGGGTGAGGACCATCTGAGCAACTTAATCACTTATAAAACTTAGTAAAAATTGTAACATATGGTGTGGTGTGTTCCAACGACGTCAGAGGCGGGCAGATGTTACATCACTTATCATCATCATGTAGCCACTCACCTTGATTTGATACATTGTTATAATGTTGCAGTCTGATCATGATGGCAAAGGAGACTGAATAAATGCTTTCTTCTGCCTGCAGTAGACTGATGGAATCTTCTCATTGTAAGCAGTCACTGGACTGGAGCTCAGGTATTGCTTGTTAAAGTATATGTAAACCCTCACCTGGTAAAACAACCCATTCAGTTTAAAAAATCAATGAAAGGCAACGCAGTTGTGTATAGATGTAAGAAAAACATTGTAAATGCCATTTCCCCCCCTTTTATATCAGTGATCACATTCCCTCTGTGCTCAGCTGCATAAGAGCTGGGAGAGGGGAAACAGCAATACACTTGGTCTTGCCAGTGAATGGCTGTGCTGGGGGAGGGAGGGAGTGTCAGTACATCCGCACAAGCCTAGCCGAACTGACCACACTGTGCTCTCCTGCCTAGTGCGGTCAAATTTTAATAGGAAAGCAGAGGGACTGGCAAGAATACCAGGGTTTTCATACAAAGGATACAAAGAAAACAGGATACTTTCTCATACAAGTACATGGTACAGCAGGCACATATCGGGAATATGAAATGTTGGGTTTACTTATTCTTTAATGACGCATCTTTTTTTGATAAATGACACTATGGGGGTTATTTATGAAATGCAAAGGCAAATTCACTTTGCACTGCAAGTGCACTTTCAAGTGCAGTCATTGTAGCTCTGAGGGGGACACGCAAGGAAAAAAAATAAAAAAAATTGATTTTAGCTTGCACATGATTGGATGATGAAATCAGCAGAGCTTCCCCTCATTTCAGATCTTCCCCTCAGATCTACAGCGATTGTACTTCCAAGTGCACTTGTGGTGCAAAGTGGATTTGCCTTTCGTAAATAACCTCCTACATCTTGAAATGCAGACTTGTATAGTTACAGAATGGTTGACTTAAAGGAGGAGGTCCAGCTCCCCCAACACAAAAAATGTACAGTAAGCATGACTTTTAATATTAGGACACTTACTGTCCAGGAATCCAGCGATGTTGGCACCCCAGCCTATGTTTTCATCGGCTCTCGGGTGCTGCCGCCGCCATTGCCTGCAAAAGCAGCCGGCAGTGAAGCCGGTTCCCTACTGTGCATGCGTGAAGTGCGCTGCGCTTTCCAAATGGCCTTGAGGCGAGGGAAGGAGAAGAGGGGGCGAACTTACAAGAGATCTCGCAGGTCTCCCAGAAGTGGGGATGGGTACTTGTCAAAACCAGGTTCCTGTTCCTTCCTCCCAAAAGGGTGCCAATGGGGCACCGGAGGGGGGAGGCAGGTAAGCAGTGCTTCTCTATTTGGGTGGAGCTCAGCTTTAAAGATAATGGCATCCTACTGCAGCCACAGTTTTTTTGCATATTTTATATAGTGTCTAGACCAGTGGTCTCAAAGTACCGGCCCGCGGGCCATTTGCGGCCCGCGGACCAGTTATAAATGGCCCGCAGGCAGGATGGAAGTGGGGGGAGCATCTGGCGCCATCTGGTGGTGAGCCGTTGGTATTACAAGTTATTACCACCAGATGTGAGCTGGCGCCATCTGGTGGTGGCCGTTGGTATTACAAGTTAAGCATTACAAGTTAAACAGCAATTCTAATGTCATTTTACACTATTTTCATTGCCATATTTTTCCCTCTAATTAGAACCCCCAAACATTATATATATTTTTTATCCTAACACCCTAGAGAATAAAATAGCGATCGTTGCAATACTTTCTGTTACGCCATATTTGCGCAGCGGTCTTACAAGCGCACTTTTTTGGGAAAAAATTACACTTTTTTTAATTAAAAAATAAGACAACAGTAAAGTTATCCCCATTTTTTTTTATATTATGAAAGATAATGTTACGCCGAGTAAATTCATACCCAACATGTCACGCTTCAAAATTGTGTCCGCTTGTGGAATGCCGACAAACTTTTTTACCCTTTAAAATCTTCATAGGCGACGTTTAAAAAAATCTACAGGTTGCATGTTTTAAGTTACAGAGGAGCTAGAATTATTGCTCTCACTCTACCAATCACGGCGATACCTCACATGTGTGGTTTGAACACCGTTTACATATGCGGCCGTTTTTTAGCTGGCTCCTAGATTCCAAGCAAATTTGTCAAACCCTGACTTACACCAGTGCTGGTGGTAATAATGCGCTCGCTGACACCAGTGCTGGTGGTAATAATGCGCTCGCTGACACCAGTGCTGGGGGTTAATAATGTGTTCGCTGACACCAGTACTGTTTTTGAAGTTTGAAAGTTTGCATGCGGCCCCCCCATGGGATATGAAAACTCCTCTTGTGGCCCTCAGGTAATTTGAGTTTGAGACCCCTGGTCTAGACCTTTGAATTATGTTATTCAGCATCCTGCAGGATTCAAATATAAATGTACCCATCTGTAAGAGGATTCTAAACACAGTGCTTAATGCTCCCATAGAAAGAAGCATATGCCATATCATCTCCAGCTTGTTAAAGATGCCAGATGATTCTGTTTAAAATACTGCTGAGCTTCCTCACTATCTCCTAGCAAAATAAACATGCACTAATGGTGTTTAAGCAGATTACATTCCAGTGTGTGTTTGAATGTAACTGTAAGCTCCTAGTGACATAAAAGGTAATATATGATGTTTGGACGAATCACTAAAAACATACATATCACTTTGGCTACTAATGACGTATGACATTCTTAAAGCCAAACTACCAGATGTGAATAATAAAAGGAACGGTTGTGGATGGCATTTATGTTATCTAAAATAATGGCACAGTGGAACCAATACCAAGAAAGGTTAGCCTCAAAAAGAGGTGTTCATAGCAACAACACTTATGATGTCTCTTCCTAGCAGCTAATTGGATGATGTAGGTTATGACCGTTTTTTTTTTCTCTATTGACAGTAAATAATATTAAAGCACCATTCCTTGAACCCTCTACCTCGTTACTTTCGGTTTCAGAAACAACCGCCACCAGGATAAATGGAGATGGTACATTAGTGTGATGGTTATTTAGAAGAATGCTCCTTATATTTGTGGTCATTGGGAAGATTCACCCCTTACAGGTAGCCAAAAAGAATATTGTTGATAATGGTTACTCATCTAAGAAGCAGAAGTTGCTCATGGTTCAAGGACCCAATAGCAACCTCTAGAGCAGGCATGTCCAAAGTAAGACCCGGGGGCCAATTGCGGCCCCCGTTCCAGTTTAATGTGGCCCCCCTGGTAATTTGGATATATACTGTGTTTATCGGCGCTGCCTCGGAGGGGACGGGGGGGGGGGGGGGTAAACGAGTGTTGTCAAATTACATACAGGAAAATCTCATGTTTACCCGTTTACATCTGTATTAGGAAGTCCCGTCTCCTGGGCTGCCATTGGACGACTCCTCTGTCTATCATAGAAGGTGGGACATTGTATTAAAGAGGCTGCTGTGTACACAGGAGATTCTCCTGTATGTAATCTGTTGGCGCTCGTCCCGTCCCCGCATTCATGGCAATGTCGAGGCTGCATTCATGGCAATGGTGAGGCTGCAGATGGGCACTGATTAGGTTGCATTGATGGGCAATGACCCTCATTTTGCTTCACGGTTCTTTTATTTACATTTTTTTCCCTGAAACTTCCCTCCTAAAGTGAAGGTGCGTGTTATACGCCGATAAATACGGTATATCCAAATAACATGCCCAAGCTCATCTCTTCACCACAAGCGGCCACAAAGGCAAGAGAATTCTTGTTGGGCAGTGTATTGGTGCTCGGGCAAACACACTTAGACCAAATTTTAATGGTTCAAGGAATGTCAGGCAAAATGGTCGGCCCTTACGCATGTTCACTTCACCAAATCTGGCCCTCTTTGAAAAAAGTTTGGATACCCCTGCTCTAGAGGAACCCTGGTGGAAAAAAGATGCCGTTAAGTAACATCTGTCATCTTGAGATTGGGGTCCGCCATATCCTTGACATACAGTATCTCAAAAAAGTGAGTACACTCCTCACATTTTTTGTAAATATTTTATTATATCTTTTCATGTGACAACACTGAAGAAATGACACTTTCCTACAATGTAAATTAGTGAATGTACAGCTTGTATAACAGTGTACATTTGCTGTCCTCTCAAAATAACTCAACACACAGCCATTAATTTCTAAACCACTGGCAACAAAAAATGGGGTTACTTACCGGTAACATCCCTTTTCCAGGAGTCTTTCAGGACAGGTACTGTAGAGAGACACAGGCTCCTCCCCTCTTAGGAAACACCGCCTTCCAATTAAGGATTTAAGCCTCATCCTCCCTCAGCTCCTCAGTTTTTCCAGAGTACCTCCGGCCAGCTGGGGAGACACAAGAACACGTCAAATAAATATCACTTTTCATCTTACCTGACGGCCTTGTATGATGAGTTTTTCAGAAATACCCCTAGAAAAAAAGGGTGGGTACCAGTGCTGTCCTGAAAGACTCCTGGAAAAGGGATGTTACCGGTAAGTAACCCCATTTTTCCCTGTTCGTCTTTCAGGACAGGTACTGTAGAGAGGATAAGCGAGCACCTTACCCTAGGGTGGGACCACTGCTTGTAGTACTTTGCGTCCAAAGGCTTGATCCTTGGTCGAAAGCAGGTCCAGTCTGTAGTGTTTCACGAAAGTCGAGAAACTAGACCATGTTGCAGCCTTACAGATCTGCTCCGGGGAAGCACCAGCACACTCTGCCTGTGAAGCTGCTACAGCCCTGGTGGAATGTGCCTTAATACCCTGTGGAGGCTCCACCCCCTTAGATATATATGCCTGAATAATGGCCGATCTTAACCATCTGGCTATCGTGCGCCTAGAGGCTCTGGACCCCTTTTTGGACCCCGAAAATAAAACAAAAAGAGAATCAGTTTTCCTGACCTGCTCTGTGCTATTTAAGTATTGTAGGACACACCTCCTTACATCTAAACTGTGAAATTTGTGTTCCTGTTCCCTCACAGGATTCGAACAAAAAGAAGGCAATGTGATTTCTTGACTTCTGTGAAAATTAGAAGATACCTTCGGTAAAAAGGCCGGATCCGTCTTAAAAATAATGCGGTCCGGAAAAATCTGAAAAAAGGGCGCCCTAATTGACAGGGCTTCGAGTTCACTCACTCTTCTAGCGGTGGTGATCGCTACCAAGAATACAGTCTTGAGTGTGATCACCTCTAAAGTACTACTCTCTAGCGGCTCAAATGGTTCCTCTGTAAGAGCCTGTAGAACTAATGAAAGATCCCATACTGGGAAGTTGGGGGCTCTAACTGGTCTTCTTCTACTCAAGGCCTTAAAAAACCTAGAAACCCATGGGTCAGATGCTAACTGTCTTTCTAGGAAAACACTCAAAGCTGAGACCTGACCCTTCAGTGTGCTAATGGCCAGCCCCTTGTCTGCTCCTGCCTGCAGAAATTCCAATACTGCTATCGAGCTATGAACCTTGAAAGAGCTTTCCAAGCACCAGTTGTTAAAACGCTTCCAAACTTTAAGATAGATTGCTTGCGTCTCCTTCTTCCTGCAGCTTAGAAGGGTTGCTATTAGTCGTTCTGAAAAGCCCTTGTTTCTTAGCAGCTCCTCCTCAGAAGCCAGGCTGCTAGGTTCCACCTCTCCACCTGCGGACAGCAGACTGGACCCTGAGTAAGAAGGTCTTCCCGGATTGGCAAAATCCAAGGAGGTTCTACTGATAGACTCTTCAGAATGGAAAACCATGGTCTCCTGGGCCAATGGGGTGCAATCAGAATCAGCGTTGTGTTTTCCCTTTGCAGCTTTCTCAAAACTGCTGGAATCAGAACCGGAGGGGGGAAAGCATAACACCTGACGAACTGCCAGGTCTGTGCTAAAGCATCCACCCCTAGTGCTCCGTCCCACCTGTTCAGGGAAAAAAATAGCCGTGTCTTGGTATTTCCCCTTGAGGCGAACAGATCCACCTCCGGTATTCCCCACCTTTGAGTGATCACTTCGTAAACCTCTTGGTTCAGGACCCAATCGCCCTCCCTCAGCTTTTTCCTGCTGAGGAAATCTGCGACTTGATTCTGCTCCCCCCTCAGATGAATCGCAGAAAGAGATAAAATGTTGGTCTCTGCCCATTTGAGGATGGACTCTGTCAGCTTCCACAAGGACTGGCTCCTGGTGCCCCCCTGCCTGTTGATATAGGCAACTGCGGAGGAATTGTCCGAACGGATTCGGACATGATGACCCTGAAGATCTCTTTGAAAGGCTCTGAGGGCCAGATCTATAGCCTTCAGCTCCCTCCAATTCGAGGATCTCTTTGAGTCCTCTATTTCCCAGGTACCCTGCATCAGAGAAGAATTCAGATGTGCTCCCCATCCTGTGCCACTGGCGTCCGTTGTTACTGTCCTGGATATTGGACAAATCCACTCCAGCCCTTGTAACAGGTTCGCCCCCTTCCTCCACCACCAGAGGGCTCTCTTGACCTGAATCGGTACTGAAATTAGAGCATCCAGGGACCCCGGGTTGCGATCCCAGACACTTAAGATGTAAAGTTGTAAGGGACGAAAATGCAACCCTGCCCACTGTACCGCCGGAAGTGTGGAAGTTAGAAGACCCAAGGCTGACATGGCTTTCCTTATTGTGAGCTGAGAGCTGCCCTGAAGAAGTAGCATTGCCCTGTCTACTTTTTGTATTTTTTCTGCTGGGAGAAAGACCATCTGTCTGGTTGAGTCCAGTTCGTACCCCAGGAAGGTGACCCTTTGAGATGGCACTAGACTGGATTTCTCCAGATTCAAAAGCCATCCCAGGCTTTCCAGGACCTCTCTTGTTACCCGGAGATCCTGGGACAGCTGTTCCGGTGACCCTGCAAACAGTAACAGGTCGTCCAGGTACGCTATCACTGAGATCCCTCTGAGACGAAGGAACGCCAAGACCTCCACCATAACTTTGGTGAAGATGCGGGGGGAAGAGGAGAGCCCGAAGGGAAGGGCTTTGAACTGAAGGTGAAATGTCCCTTCCTTGGACCTTACTGCCAATCTCAGAAACTTCTGATAACCCTCTGCTATAGGGATGTGCAAATAGGCATCCTTCAGATCTATTGATGCCATAAAGCAATTGGGGGGGAGAAGGGTCTTCACTGAGTAAATTGAATCCATCCGGAATCTTTTGTAAGTGACCGAGAGATTCAGGGGCTTCAGATTCAGTATAAGTCTGAACTTCCCTGATGGTTTGCGAACCACAAAAATGTGGGAATAGAAGCCCCTGCCTGTCTCTTCTGTCGGGACCCGAACCACTACCTCCTGATCCTCCAACTCCTGAAGGGAGGAAAGAAGAGCTAATGATTTCTCCTTGCATTTTGGTAGCTCGGTGATCAAAAGTCTTAATGGAGGAGGCTTTGAGAATTCTAATTTGTATCCTCGCCTTATGATCCCCAGCACAAATTGATTGCTGGTGATCATTTCCCATTGTGGGAGAAAGGCCCCCAATCTTCCCCCCACCTTGACTTCGTCATTGTGGTTTTTGGGGTTGTTCAGGAGCACGAAAAATCGCTGCTCCGCGCCCCTTACCTTTCGGTCCCCAAAACTTCCTTTTCCCTTCTGGTTTAGGGGTTTCTACTTTCTTCTGGGACCAGAACTTCTTCTTTGCCTGTCCCCCAAACTTTTTCTTTAGAGGAAAGGCTTTCTTTTTGTCGGCTGTTCGGTCAAGAACAGCCTCCAAACCTGGTCCAAACAGCAGGTCTCCTGTGAGGGGAATACCGCACAATTTAACCTTAGATGCGCTATCCCCTTGCCATGTTTTGAGCCATAAGGCTCTCCTTGCCGAATTAGACAAGGCCGCAGAGCGCGCAGACATGCGTATAGACTCTGCTGATGCGTCTGCTAGATACGCTACCCCATTCAGTAGTGTAGGAAAAGAGGCCAAAACAGTTTCTTTGGGTGTCCCTGCTTCAATGTGCGCTTTCAATTGCGTGAGCCAATGTTCCATGTTGCGAGCTACCACTGTAGCTGCCATGGCAGGCTTGAGATTCCCCTGTGAAGAATCCCACGATTTCTTCAGAAGTGAATCCATTCTTCTGTCCATGGGGTCTGAAAGCACCCCCATGTCTTCAAACGCCAAGTCAGTGTGTCTGGACACCTGTGAGAATGCCGCATCTAATTTGGGAATTTTGTTCCAAACTAAGGCTTCTTCCTCAGAAAAGGGAAATCTTCGCTTCAATGCATTTGAAAGGAAGGGTTTCCTTTCCGGATCCTGCCACTCTTTTTTGATGGTCTGGACCAAGACCTCATGGACCGGGAAAACTCTTTTCTTTTGTTCCCCTAAGCCCATGAACATTCTGTCATGGAGCGATAGTGCTTTTTTCTCTTCCGGGATCCCCAACGTAGCGTGGATTGCCCCTAAGAGGTCATCCACTTCTTCAAGGGAAAGCTTATATCGGGAATTCCTTGAGGGTTCCCCCTCCTTCCCTTCCCCTTCAGACTCCCCTTGGGAGTCAGAAGCGGCACTATCTCGCTCTTCCTCAGCGTCCTCTCTGAAGTCCTCTGGGTTCTCTCCACTTACGGAGGGAAGTACCACAGGACCAGGTGGATTAACCTGCTGCACTGGAGAAGGGCTACTCTGTGGCAACTGAAAACCAGCAAACAGATCCTTAAAAGATTGAAAAGTGCTGGTAAGCTCTTTCACTGTAGTTGCTAGCTCAGAACCCTGCTCTGCCTCTTTCTCCCTGATTAACCCCTCAATACAGCGTCTGCACAGTGCTTTGTTCCAGGTCTCTCCTAAAGAAGTTTTACAGGAAGGACACCTCTTCTTGGAGCTATGACCCGATTTTTCTGTGGATTTCTGTAAAACACAGTAAAAAGCAAGAGCAGGTATGAGAGGCTATCAGCGTTTCTTTTAAAAACAGCAAACCACCAGGAGTGTTTTTCCCCCTAGCCAACCATCACCAAGGGACACACTACCTCACCCCCCGACCACCAGGAGAATACACCAGTGAAGCTGAAAAGAAGGTAAAGGAACACCACCCCAGGGTTCCTACCTTAGAGTGGCTGGTGCTGCTGTCCTCCGGAGGCGCGTGTGAAGCCTCTGCTTCCGACATCTCCGGTCTAGGCTGTGGTCGATGGACACGCTCCGAATGCCGTCCCCACGGCTGAAAAGCGTAGGCCGCACCAGCCTGGCGTGTGGTCCTTATCCTCTGCCGCGTCTGGGCCTAGAAGACGCGTATCCGGCGGAAGTGCCCGCCCCTTCCGGATCTGACGTCACCCGTCATCCGGCCGGTCTCAGCTCCTGACCTAACTGTGTGATTACACAGGGAGCCGACACGCCGCCTGCAGCGTCCCCCTGGACGAAAGGACAAGGACCCCCTCGGTCAAATACTTCCCCAAGAACGCCGAGGCACGCAGCGCAACAGGTACCTTCGATTTTAGAGCTCACTAGCCCAATCAGGTAGTTGCAGGACTGAGAAAAAGAGAGTCCAGGACCCCCCTCCTCAGAAAACATAGCCCCAGCCTCCCCAGCTGTCTGGCTCTCGGCCCCAGCGGTGTCTCCTGCCGGAGGAAACACCATAAACTGAGGAGCTGAGGGAGGATGAGGCTTAAATCCTTAATTGGAAGGCGGTGTTTCCTAAGAGGGGAGGAGCCTGTGTCTCTCTACAGTACCTGTCCTGAAAGACGAACAGGGAAAGTGAGAACACCCCTAAGTGAAAATGTCCAAATTGGGCCCAAAGTGTCAATATTTTGTGTGGCTACTACTATTTTCCAGCACTGCCTTTACCCCCTTGGGCATGGAGTTCACCAGAGCTTCAGAGTTTGCCACTGGAGTCCTCTTCCACTCCTCCATGACGACATCACGGAGCTGGTGGATGTTAGAGACCTTGCGCTCCTCCACCTTCCATTTGAGGATGCTCAAAAGGTTTAGGTCTGGAGACATGCTTGGCCAGTCAATCACCTTTACCTTCAGCTTCTTTAGCAAGCAGTGGTCGTCTTGGAGGTGTGTTTGGGGTCATTATGTTGGAATACTGCCCTTCATGGTTCCCTCAATGAACTGTAGCTCCCCAGTGCCGGCAGCACTCATGCAGCCCCAGACCATGACACTCCCACCACCATGCTTGACTGTAGGCAAGACACACTTGTCTTTGTACACCTCTCCTGGTTGCCGCCACACACACTTGACACCATCTGAACCAAATATGTTTATCTTGGGCTCATCAGACCACAGGACATGGTTCCAGTAATCCATGTCCTTAGTCTGCTTTTCTTCAGCAAACTGTTTGAGGGCTTTCATGTTCATCATTTTTAGAAGAGGCTTTCTTCTGGGACGACAGCCATGCAGACCAATTTATTGCAGTGTGGGGCGTATGGTCTGAGCACTGACAGGCTGACTCCCCCCTTCAACCTCTGCAGCATTGCTAGCAGCATGTCTATTTCACGCAGAAAGTCTCTGGATATGATGCTAAGCACGTGCACTCAACCCCTTTGGTCGACCATGACGAGGCCTGTTCTGAGTAGAACCTGGCCTGTTAAACCACTGTATGGTCTTGGCCACCGTGCTGCAGCTCAGTTTCAGGGTCTTGGCAATCTTCTTATAGCTTAGACCATCTTTATATAGAGCAGCAATTCTTTTTTTCAGATCCTCGGAGAGTTCTTTGCCATAAGATGCCATGTTGAACTTCCAGTGACCAGTATGAGAGAGTGAGAGTGATAACACCAAATTTAACACATCTGCGCTCCATTCACACACTAAAATGGCTTATTGGACCCAATTTGGACATTTGCACTTAGGGGTGCATTCACTTTTGTTGCCAGCAGTTTTGACATTAATGGCTGTGTGTTGAGTTATTTTGAGGGGACAGCAAATTTACAAAGTTATACAAGCTGCACACTCACTACTTTACATTGTAGCAAAGTGTCATTTCTTTAGTGTTGGCACATGAAAAGATATACTAAAAAATGTACATAAATGTGAGAGGTGTAAGCACTTTGTGAGATACTGTACCATGTGTATAATAACTTGTTTTGCACACTTGAATATTATTACTGTACAAATACCCTATTAAAATCCAGGTGGTTGATGGGTTGAGTGCCAAGTCTTTCCTCCATTACCATCAGAAGCCTGACAGAAGCTCTAACCCCTAAATACTCAATCCAAAATCTAAAGAATAGGTGGTCTTACTTGCCAAAAAGTTTTTCTAACATCCATTTAAGCCAGTATTGTAATCCATATATTTGCAGCCACATTTAATGGATCATGGGTGCAATGCCAGGTCTCTGCAGACTGTTTCTCTATCTCCCTGCTCATACCAAGGTGTGGGCTTTCAGTTGGAGAGCTAGAGGAAGTGTTAATGGATTATGAGTGCAGTGATTACCACACTGGTGCTCCATTGAGAACTACAAGTTCCACTGCTGCAGTGGAAAGAGGGGACTTGTAGTTTATTAATTCACAGATCTCAGTGAATTAATGACACAGTTGTGCAGGCGGAGCACCAATGCACCTAAATACGGATGTAACATGGTTCAAAAGGTGGAGTTAGCCCTTAAAGGCTCTCTGAAATTCAGCTTTAATCCGTTTCTGTTGGCAAGTATATGGTCAACGAATGCTTGTATTCACTCAATTTTTACGCCATAGATCAATTCAAATAACCTAGGTTCATCATCTTGTGTTTTATGAAGTAGTCACTATTTTGTGCACACTTAACTTTCCTTTCCATAGCAGTACAGGAAGTTCAATTGTAAAGATCCTGAAGGACACAGCAGGAAGTCAATGAAGTGTGACACGTCTATTCAAGTTTCAGAGAAAAAGATCATCAATAAATTTAGCATCAAGTGACAATATTATGAATGGGTGGTGCCATAATACTATGCTAATTCTTTTGACAGTCACAAGTTATTTAATGGGAGAATTGTTTATACAGAAACATAAGAAAGCCAGTAACTAAATTAGATGGCAACCTTTGTGTGATATTCATAGCTATGGAAACATAAACAAGTAAGTTCAGCCTGAAAGTAATGGTGCATTGTAAGACTAAATTAGATTAAGAGAGGTCATATTCCAGGGACACCACACTGTTTTATTCTAATCCAGAGAGTGTGATGAATGCCCATTCGTGTACAAATAAAACACCTACCTTTCATAGGATGATGTCACAGAAGCAATGTTGTGGCACTGAATAAACCCCTTTAATGCCAAGCAGCAGTTTCCAAGTCGTTCCCTGTATTGAGAAGTATGAGCCACAGAGAGCGAGATATAATTTTGCCCCTGTAGAAATCATTAGTAAGACCTCATCTGGAATATGCAGTTCAGTTTTGGGCTCCAGTTCTCAAAGGATATCGGGGAACTGGGGAAAGTGCAGAGAAGAGCAACCAAACTGATAAGAGGCATGGAGGAGTTCAGCTATGAGGAAAGGATTAGAGGAACTTAATTTATTCTCCGGGAAGAGGAGAATATGATCAACATATGCATAAGTGGTCCATATAGTTAACTTGATGTTGAGTTCACTTTAGGGGAACACAATGGGACATTTTTTACATCTGGAGTATAAGATTTTATCTCCAAATACAGAAGGGCTTTTTCACAGTTAAGCCTTCGTACACTCGTTTCGATTTCCAGACGCCCTAACATCCGCTTTTTATGGCATGCTAGTCTCATGTCGAAAGCGTAGAGGTTACTCACAATACGAAAAAAAAGATTTGTACGACAGAAGTGACTTAATGTGTTGAATAGTTTTGCATGTATTCTTCAGTTTGAGCATTTGTAGCCTTGCTCTTACGATTTTTTTTTTGTACAACAACCATACCGAATTAAATGAAAATGGGGACGTTGAGTTCACATCTGACAAAAATGTTATAGTCTACATATCCAGCTTTTGTCTGACGAAAAAGCGAAATTGGCTGTCGAAAGCACCGTACTAACGATCCGAAAATCGCCAGACAGCTCAGAGTACAAATTTTTCCATCCGGTTTTAGTATCGTGTGTACGGGCCTTAAGAGCTGTGAAAATGTGGAATAGACTTAGAGCTAGTTCTGGCCAGCTCAGTAGATGCTTTATATAAAAAATAAAAAAAAAAAAGCCCTGAATTCTTTCCTAAATGTACATAATATAACTGGGTACTAACATTTATAGTTAAAGTTGATCCAGGAAATATCCGATTGCCTCTCAAGGGATCAGGAATACAATTTTTCCCCCTGCTGGAGCAAATTGGATCATGCTTTGCTTTCCTCTGGATTAACTGTGGGTATAGGATTGTAGTTTTTCTCCTTTTGTTGGTTGAACTAGATGATATTTGGCAAAAACAAAAAATCCCTCTCAACTAAAACTATGTCAGTATATTAATAAGGAGTCCTCCATTTTGTTAAAGAATGCTTGCTTTTCTTTTCAAGCAACATATTTCATTGCCATCCCCTCTCCATCATGCAGGACAGGACATACAAAGCTTAAGATATGTGGGCCTGGCAACTCCTAAATGAGCACCCAGCTTTGGCATTTTTCCACTCGTGCAGTATGCGCTCTCACAGCTCAGGGAGACTGGGAAAAAAAAAAAATGGACTGCGCATGCATCGATAGGGAAAAAGGCCTAAATGCTTGTTGCGGAAGCCACGCATTCAATGCTCAGTGCATCCTGTCATCTGCGAGACAAAGAAGAGAATCTTTATCTAATGCAATGTTTTCTATTCAAGCTGCTTTAACAAAACACTTCATATATTATTGTACTGAAAAACCTGTAATGCATGGGAATTTTTTTTTGAGCGAATTTAATTAAGCCTGGTTTCTCACTGTAGTGATGCGGGAACCAGTGCAATTCCAGCGCCGGTTCCTGCATCACATCTCTCCCACAGGCAGTTCACACTGCCCCCTGTGAACCGCTGCATGTGTCAATACAATGCTAATGACACCCCCAGATCGGTTCACAGATCGGAGTGCAAACAATGGATTCGGACAGGAATCTGATCAAAAGGGAAGAGCACCCAATAATCTGGTGCGCGGGGGGGGGGGGGGGGGATCCCTGCACCTTTTTTTCTGTGAATCCAATGCGAGTTCAGCCATACAACTGCCATTGAGAGTGCTGATTGGGAGTTGGTCGGCTGCTGGTTTTTCAGCATGCTTTTGGACCGGCTGGCATATATACATGGTCCAAATGTCGGCCATGTGTACAGGGCTTTACCTTACTGGTAGTCTATAGACAGTTGAGACACTAGGTTTAAAACAGACACCTGTAGGGATATCACCAAAGCAAAGCACTTTTTACTTGAGGAAGAATGGATCCAAATTACAGCTGTGGCCAATTTTTTTTAGAATGACACAAATATTACATTTTCACAAAGTCTGCTGCCTCAGTTTTTATGATGGCAATTTGCACACACTCCACAATGTTATGAAGAGGAATTGCAAAGTCCCTCTTTGCCATGAAAATTAACTTAATCCCATAAAAAACATTTCCACTGCATTTGTGAAGAAGTCTTCAGGGCCGCTCAAGAAAGTCCAGCAAGCACCAGGAACATCTCCTATAGTTGATGCAGCTGTGGGATCGGGGCACCGCCAGTGCAGAGCCTGCTCAGAAATGGGAGCAAGCAGGTGTGAGTGCATCTGCACGCACAGTGAGGCAAAGACTTTTAGAGGATGGCTTGGTGTCAAGAAGAGCAGCAAAGAAGCCACTTTTCTCCAGGAAAAATGACACACTGATATTCTGCAAAAGGTACAGGGATTGGACTGCTGAGTACTGGGGCAAAGTCATTTTCTCTAATAAATTCTCTTTCCGTTTGGGGCATCCAGAGAAAACCTTGTCTGGAAAAGGTGAGCGCTACCATCAGTCCTGTGTCATGCCAACAGTAAAGCATCTTGAGACCATTCATGTGTGGGGTTGCTTCTCAGCCAAGGGAGTGGGCTCACTCACAATTTTGCCTAAGAACACAGCCATGAATAAAGAATGGTACAAAAACATCCTCCGAGAGCAACTTCTCCCAACCATCCAAGAACAGTTTGTGAGGAACAATGCCTTTTTCAGCATGGAGCACCTTGCCATAAAAGATAAAAAAGTGATAAGTGACTTGGGGAACAAAACATCAAAATTTGGGGTCCATGGCCACACAAATCCCCAGGCCTTAATTCCATTGATAACTTGTGGTCAATCCTAAAGAGGCCGGTGTACAAAAAACAAACAAAAAGAAAAAACACAAAATTCTAACAAACTTCAAGCATTGATTATGTAAGAATGGGCTACCATCTGTCAGGACGTGGCCCAGAAGTTGACCGACAGCATGCCGGCAAAAATTGCAGGAGGTCTTGAAACAGAGTGGTCAACACTGCAACTATTGACTCTGCATAAACTTAATGTAATTGTCAATAAAAGCATATGACACTTATGAAATGCTTGTAATTGTACTTCAATATACCATAGTAAGAAAAAAAACAAAAAAAAACACACACACTGAATCTGCAGACTTTGTGAAAATGTATATTTGCGTCATTCTCAAAACTTTTGCCCACGGCTACACTAGTGGTCCCAATTTCAGATAGCATACACTTTGTTCTATATATGATCCTCTACCTGAGGCATGGGACCAAAAATCATGTTCGTAGTTCCTTGGTTGAGAAGAGTCAGAAACTTATAGCATCTCTCTCATGTGACCAGAACTCCTCAGAGTTCACCACTGGAAAGTGGATGTCCACAGATACATTTTTGAACTCTATTAAAAAACAAACAGACAGGAGTTAGTTGTTGAGAAAAAGTCCTTCCATTAAAGAGCTGAGTGCCACCAAAACTTACATGCTCACGTGCCATGTTGGGCAATCTGCAATACAACCACTGTGCAAGCTTAGCTGTGCACTAGGGCCAATTTGTATGTAAACCAGAAATGTTCCACAAAGTAGATCAATAATTCCTCCAATGATGACACCCAAAGGTGAGCGGTTAAGATTTTGATCACTCCTTATTGCTCAATTAAAAAAATAAATAAAATAGACTTCTACTTTATAAGTAAAGGTCTGCAAATATAAGTATCTTCTGCATTGAAAAACCTGACATGAGAACAAAATGCCATAGATTTGCTAAAATAAAAGCATATTTTCTTGCCCGTCCTTTCCAATTTAGAGAATCAAATAAATAAATCAAAATACCCAGAACATAGTATATGACCATTTTTTTCACATTCAAAATGCCAAACAGTATAACAATGTCAGGGGAACACATACATCTACAATACTTTTCGTTGAATATTTACACACAAACAAAACCCCAAAAAAACATTAACACATCTTTTTGTGAACAAACCACACTTGAAGCTTTTTACAGTATACAGGGTATTTTCTAATTAAATTAAAACTATCTTTATACACATTTATACCATCTATAATACTGACCATGAAGCTCAAAAGCTGTCTTTATAAATTAAAGTTCCAGTCACTAGAGACTTTTGTATTTTATACTAAAGCACAGATTTCTAGTCCTTAAAGTTTGATTCTGGAATGAGCGCTCCTCCATTGTTAATGTTCATCTGTTCAGTTAGATCCTCTTGCATTGCTGGAAAAGCAATCTTTGCCGAAGAATCTACCTTAAACAGGGTATCCATTTTTATGAGAGGGTTCATGTTAAATGATTTTTGAAAGGATTTGGAAGTGAAGTAGTAGATAAAGGGGTCAAAACAACAGTTTGTTGTTGCAATGCAAAGGGTTATAGGGTACATTGTCCTGGCAAATCTCTCAACTGAACAGTTTGCTATTGCCTGTGACCGAACCAAAGCATAAAGAAAAAGGATGGAATTATATGGGACAAAACACACAACAAAAATGGCAATATGGACAACAATCATCTTCAGAACTTTTTCTTTGTTGGTTCCAATCTGGCACAAAGTCGCAGGCTTTCTTAATGTCCTCAGAACTAGCGAGGAGCAAGTCAGGTTCAGCAGTAAGGGAATAAGAAACCCAACCACCTCTATAAAAATGGTAATCTTCGACAAATAGGTCTTCCATATGTTTTTGGAGAAGCCTTCAAAACATGTGGTGCTTTTTGTGGACTTATTGGTGGTGGAGAAAAGCGAAGCAGAGATGCCTCCACTGAGGACTAGAATCCAAACGCCTGCACATACTATAGCAGAATTCCTTCGTGTTCTAATGGTTCGAGACCGGAATGGGTAGACAATGGCCAAGAACCGATCTACGCTGATAAAAGTCAGGAAAAGCATGCTTCCGTAAATGTTGGTCAAAAATGCTGTGCCTGATATCTTACATAAAGTGTCCCCAAAGGGCCAGTGGCGGTTAAAGTTATAAAATATTTTAAAAGGAAGGGTGAATACAAACAGTAGGTCAGACACAGCAAGATTGGTCATGTAAATAGCAGTTTCATTTTGCATCTTCATTTTGAAGCAAAAGACGAAAAGGGAAGCGCAGTTTGTAATTAACCCCAAGATAAATACCACACTGTAAACGGATCCATAGAGGTTGTATTTAAAGGAGTCATCAATGGAGCAGTTACTATTGTAATAGCTGTAATTTTCCATCCCAGGTCTGGAAGGTTCCACTAAATCCTGTATGGGTTTTGACAGCATCCATAGAAAACTTTAGGAGCGATAATGCCGATTCTTTCCTTTGTGCTGAAGTCCGTTGTTAGTATCTTCATTTCCATTGTGCATGTCATTATCCTAAACAGAAACAAACCAAAACTGACAATTAGGTACGGTATTTTCTGACAGTCAACAATTCAATACTAATGAGAACACATTGTTACCAAACTAAAAGTATTAAGCAAGGAAATGGCTTAACCTTAATTGTGCAAAATGTGATTTTGGAAAGCAGGATGCTAAATTTAATGGGCAATTAAAGACACACAGGCAGAAATTTCAAATATATAAAGACATCAAGTACACTACTAAACAATTGTATGCTTTATGCAAGATTTCCCGAAGGCCTAATGATATTTTCCATGGTCAGAGAAAAAAAAAAAAAAAAAAAAAAAAACACATTGGTAACTAAGTGCAGGTTGTCCTAAAATATGGCCTCTTTGAAAAGTAGTGCGTTTATAGCTGCAGACAAAGAAAGCCAGTTACCCCAGAGGAGAATTAGCCTCAGAGCTGCTAATGGCAATATGAAAATGTTTTTTTTTTCTTATTAAATAAGGTGACACAAAGTGAGAATTCACTCTGATTAGTTTAGATGACTCGGGAGATTTACTAAAACCGGAGCACTCAGAATCTGGTGCAGCTCTACATGGTAGCCAATCAGCTCCTAACTTCAGCTTGTTCAATTAGTTTTGGCAATAAAATCTGGAAGCCGATTGGTTACTATGCAGAAGCGAGCCTGATTTTGCACGCTCCAGTGTTAGTGAATAAACCTCACTGTGTTAGGTGTACTAAGCCACTTGAGGCTACCCTTAAATCTACAAATCTCTACATTTAGGGCCCATTGATACCACTGCGGTACATTATTGCATGTGTGTTAACATGTGACGCGCTGTGCATTAATGCATGTTGAAGTAAAGAAACCCACCTAAAAAAAAAAAGAATTACATTTATATTTAATTTTTTTAACTACAAAAAGGTGCATTTATTTATTTTCACACTATAGCCGGCGCAATGCCAGGATCCTGCAGGTTCTCAGTCAGGTGTCTGGCCATATGGGCAGACAGTTACTGAACTGCTGGTAGAATGAATGAACTACGAGAATGCTCATCAGCACCCCTGCAGTTCATTGAGAACTAAAAGACTCTGCTGCAGCAGCTGACAGTACTTGTAGTTCATTCACTCACTGTGAATGAACGGTGCAACTGTGTGGCTGGCTGCAGGATGTTGGTGTATAGGAGCATGTTACATGTTACACCCATGTTTACTAAAGGTGAACTTATTCTTTAAAGGAACATTAAAAGGCAGATTTTTTTTTTTAAATAACAAACATGTTATACTTACCTCCACTGTGCAGCTCGTTATGCACAGAGTGTCCCCGAATCCGGTCTTCTGGGGTCCCTCGGCGGCTGTTTTGGCTCCTCCTCGCAAAAGCTTTCCACCTTCATGCAAGCGAGCTCGCATGGTGGAAAGCTTTTGCGAGCGCGCTCCCGTGATGCAGCGGCGGGCATAGCCGCCGACTATCACTCGGCCCCACCCCCCCCGGCACGCCAGCCATTGGCTGCGCTGCTATCAATCCGTCCAGCCTAGCCAATCAACGGCCAGGCTGGAAACCGAAGAGGATCACGTGGACGCGCGCAGGACTTTCGAGGGGTCAGGTAAGTAAAACGGGGGTTTGGGGGGGGGGGCAGGTACCGTCGGATGTTTTTTCACCTTAATGCATAGGATGCATTAAGGTGAAAAAACATTTACCTTTACAGCCCCTTTAAGGCAGACATTTCATTTAAATAGGCTGCCTAACCCAACAGAACCATCCAACAAAGCCACATAAAGCATTACCAACAGCGCAGCATAACACATTAGTGCGTCACTCTTTGCGCAGTGTTGCTCTCGCAAACACAAATTTGCATTGCAGCACATTGTGCGCATTACAGCACTGCAATACTGTGAATAGGTAAAAATCGATAGTTCTAAAAAAAAAATAATGCATTGCAACAACTAAAATTGTGCAGTTAATGAAAATACAATATACACTTGCTTTACATTTTTCACCATATCGCTCAGTTGCCAATGACTAGGTATACACGTGTCCAACTATAACCCAGTATGACCAGATGGGTGATATAAATAAAATGACAGAAAGCCACAGCAAAATATAATAATAGGGGAACTACGTTTTTGTGGTAAAGTGTGATATCAGTAGGGCGTTTAACATGAAAACCTGAAGGCATTTCAGGATAGAAGAACATGAGCTTTGGCACAGCTTTAAAAGATCTTAGCAATTAAAAAGACACAAGAGGCTCTATTCGCTGGAATTACCATATGGGCTGGCTCAGTGTCCTTATATAATTGAAAGTTGTCCATCAACATACAACAAAACAGTATAATTTATGGCCAGAAGGGTTCATTTCCCAGACATGCACTTAAGTTGAAACTTTGTGCCAAGTATGGTATGGTAATCCAACATTCATTTTTAACTTTTGTCTAGGGCTACTTAAATTGAACTGGTGTACTCATCTCACCTTCTAAAATGGCACCAAAGTTTACAGAGCAGATGGCTCCTCCAGGTTCCTGATCACATTATTAGATGATCTTGAGAGCATCTCAGAAACCCCAAATTCCCAGCACTCTAATATGTAAATATAGACAAAAATTTCCATGATTTACTTCTAGTCCATCACCTCCCATTCCCAGCATCTTATCAGCGACCACCAAATGTGAATCAATAGGAAGCAGAAGTGGGTGGAAGGAAGCTAGGCAAAGTGAAGTTATGAAATATGGGACCAATATTTGCATACAGTATTACAGCACTAAAAGGTGGTCTGAACATGTTCCAAACATGTCAATAGGTACCCAGACTGCTCTATTAACCTGAAGACAAAATAGCGGAGACTTTGGGGCAGATCCACGTAGCGCGGCACATTCTTCCGTCCGGCGTAGCGCATCTCTGATACGCTACGCCGCCGTAACTTACAGGTTTTTTTTGTATCCTGAAAGAATTTCCGCCGTAACTTACGGCGGCGTAGTGTAACTTAGGCGACGTAAGGGCGCGCAATTCAAATGTATGTGATGGGGGCGTGTTTTATGTTAATACGTCTTGACCTGACGTAAATGACTTTTTTTTTAACTGCGCATGCGCCGTCCGTGGGGGTATCCCAGTGCGCATGCTCGAAATTAACCCGCAACAAGCCAATGCTTACGACGTTGACGTCATTCTACGCAAAGCCCGATTCGCGAACGACTTGCGCAAACGACGTAACATTTTCAAAATTCGATGCGGGAACGACGGCCATACGTAACATAGGATACGCCTCATATAGCAGGGGTAACTATACGCCGAAAAAAGCCTTATGGAAACAACGTAAATAAATGCGCCGGCCAGACGTACGTTCGTGGATCGCCGTATCTAGCTAATTTGCATACTCAACGCGGAATTCGACGGAAACGCCACCTAGCGGCACTGTAAATATGCATCTGCGATCCAACGGCGTACTAAGACGTACGCCAGTCGGATCGAGCCCAGATTCAGTCATATCTTGTTTTGTGGATACAAAACAAAGATACGACAGGGCATTTTAAAAATTACGCGGCGTATCCATAGATACGCTGGCGTAATTCGTTTGTGGATCTAAAAAGGTTTACTTTTGTCAGTGCATTCTTCATTCACTCATTGTGCAACAGCAGACCAAAAAAATTTAAGATTGGTCACCAGTCAGCAAACACAGCTACAGTCCAAGAAATAATAATTCTGTGTTACAGCCTGATACATGCCCATACCCAAGTCATCCATTCGTACATATAAGCTTAAAAGGGGTTGTAAAGGTAATTTTTTTCCCCCCAAATACCTTCCTTTACCTTAGTGCAGTCCTCCTTCACCTACCTCATGCTTCCATTTTGCTTTTAAATGTCCTTATTTCTTCTGAGAAATCCTCATTTCCTGTTCTTCTGTCTGTAAATCCACACAGTAATGCAAGGCTTTCTCCCTGGTGTGGAGTGTCGTGCTCGCCCCCTCCCTTGGACTACAGGAGAGTCAGGACGCTCTCTATGTTGCAGATAGAGAAAGGAGCTGTGTGTTAGTGGATGTCCTGACTCTCCTTTAGTCCAAAGGAGGGGGCGAGCACGACACTCCACACCAGGGAGAGAGCCTTGCATTACTGTGTGGAGTTACAGACAGAAGAACAGGAAGTGAGGATTTCTCAGAAGAAATAAGGACATTTAAAAGCAAAATCGAAGGATGAGGTAAGTGAAGGAGGATTGCACTAAGGTAAAGAAAGCCATTTAGGGGAAAAAAAATTGTACCTTTACAACCCCTTTAAAACAGGATCTTCATAATAGAACATTTAATAGCTGAAGCATACATGCCAAACCCTCCATTACACTTGCCACTTAAGTACCGTATTTATCGGCGTATACCGCGCACTTTTTTGCCCTGAAAATCAGGGCAAAATCGTGGGTGCGCAATATACGACGGTACCCGCTTTCCCACGCTGAGTTTGAATACTGCGACGGCATATACCGAGTGCAGTACATTCGTGTATAATCGGGCAGGCTCGGCTCCTCTCGCGCTCACGTCCTGGACGTACAGGAGGTGAGCGCGAGAGTAGCCGAGCCTGCCTGACTATACACGATAGTACTGCGCTCGGTATATGCCGGTGCAGTATTCAAACTCGCGCGGGGATCGAGCGAGGAGGACGCCGGACCCGACGAAGAGGACACCCGAACCTGCAGATGGACCAGACGAGGCCGCCGCGCAAGACACCAAAACTAAGTACTAAAATGTTTTTTTACAGGAATGTCGGGTCCACTTTATAACCCGATAAATACGGTATCTCTATCTTTTCGAAGGGATACATTTGAAATCTTTCAACCTGATCCAAACTCACACCTAAACTTATGCAATTATTATTTAATTCATAAGAAAAGCTGTTGTGTGATTATACAGTTATTTTATGCTATTATCCCCCCCCCCCCCCCCCCCCCAAGTGTTTTTTTACAACCTGGTTTATGAGGGCTGTGTCAAGGGGTGAGGTCAAAGTGAAGTTTTGTCATACATCTTTAATCTACATTAGGATAATTTTAATCTACATTAAGATAATTTTATGTGGTCAACTGACCCTAGCAGAATTTTTCTTTATGCCGATGCTCATACTGTACTTGTACTCTGCAAATATTTGCAGATCAAGTCAAACAAAGGGAATATATGAGGGAAAAAACAAACCATCCAACAGAGTTAAAAGAATAAGAATAGAATATTCCTTTCTCTGACACCATTTATGTGGCACTAGTTCTTCCACTGAGGTCAATGACTGGCATTATTCCAACCACTGAAGCCAACCACGTGACACAATTCCTTCTGCTCACCCCAACGATTGGCCATTATTCCTCCCACCAATACCAATGATGGGGCATTATAACAACCTGCCACAGATAGTAGGTTATTTTTTACTCCCGTTGATGAACCCAAGGCATTATTTTATTTTTTTTAGTCAAAAAAGAACCACCAAGACGGGGGCAAAATAAACGTACACCGACCACTGATGTCACAGTATTTTCTACTCCCATTGGCCATAGCTGGGGGTCCTGTAGAACCTGAAAGACCATAAAACTGGTCCTTTGTTTAAACCTGCACTAAACAATCATTTATTTTGTCCATATCAGAGTAAACCATCATTACACTAATCTTAAAAGGGTACTGTTTGTATGGGAAAAGGGAAATCAAACTTTTCCAATAAAATTAGGTCTTTCAGCTTGGTGCAGAAAAATACAGCTAGCATGACTAGGTGAAAATTATCTTATGCCTGTTAATACCTTGAGAGACCATTATCAATAACCTGTCCATTTTAACTATGCTATGGTGAACTTGTTTTCCCCAACAAGTGGACAGTCAGCACAAAACCAGTTTGCACCACATCCAGTCTTCTGTATGGGCAATGAAGGAGCAGCTCCATTCTGATGTTACCACTATGCAATTTCAATCTATTAACAATGCTGTAGAGCCGAATGGTTCACAATGACGCACCTACCTCCCACAGTTTGAATTCCACTGTGCAGTGGATTACAGAAAGCCAATAGAAACATGGATCTGGGCACTCACATACTTTCTGTATCCAAACATAAATGTAATGTTTTTAAAAGGAATTGCTATCTGGATTAAATAATGGTTTTGCACATTTGTAAGAGGTTCAGTGGTAAATGTGTGTTCAATATGAAGCAATTCTGTGTCTAAAAAGTAAAAGGAGTCCCGACACCCGACTCTGCTGCTGCCATGCGCAACCTTTTATTGATGCCCTTTGTTTTCATCAGAACTGTAAGTGTTTTTAACCGTTAATACATTTTCATTAATATTACGGTATCACACTATGCGACCTCGTTTTCTTTCATGTACCTTGGATACGGTCTGATCCCTTGGGAGTTACCATCAAGACGTTGTCACTCCCCCTGCTCTGGTTTATAGTGATGCTTTCAAGCCATCGTTTCCTTTATGTATCCAGATGCGATTGATGTGGTTCCACCAACTTACATACAGTCTATATTGACCCTTTAAGCGTATGCTTATTAGGGTTCAATACTTCTGGTAAGCCTCCCTTCTCGGTGGTGGTTACTCTTTCACACAATTATCCATTTCCATTTCACCGTGGTGTTTACAATCGTCCATCATTGGAGATCATTTACTGGCGGTGCACCTTTCCAGTGACTCACTGTTTTTTGATTATATATGGACTTTTTATTTGTTCACATTGTTGTACGATTCACTTTGGTATAATATTTTTCATTATCATAATTTTCTAGCGCCACTTAATTGTTTTTGTATAATACCATAAAATAAACCACATGCACAGTGGTAATGGCCATTAAGAACTTGGACTACGAGCCTTCGTAACCGAAACCATGTTTTTTAAATCATTATCAAATGTACGTTATATTTTGTCAACCTACAATTCAATGTAAACTGCATATTAAATAGGCAGCGGCTCCAGGGTTATACATTTACAGATTAAAATTGCTTATAAAACTGAATTAAGCCATTAACTACCAACATTTCCGATACTCCATCTATAAGGGGGGCCTTCAGACAATTATGTAGCTGTTTACATTAGAGCCTTTAGGTCATAATGTAGCTGAACATTTGCTAGGCTAGCAACAAATGCTAAACATAAAGTAGACATAGGCTCTATCCATAAAAATTGCATCTATCTACTGTATATGATGGATTATAGGAAGCCAGCTGTTTACGGGTATCATTTTTACATTTAAACCAGAAGTTCAAACATGAAGGTTGATTAAAAATCCCACGAGACAAGATATTTCACTTAACATTCCAATAGGATTAAAATGTCAGAGTTGCCTATAGCTTTTATTGGATTACACTCCTTGTAAAAATCTGATTTGTCAACAAGGAAGGGCAAAAGGACAAAAATTAAACAGAACATAGTATTGAGCTCCATTATCTGTCGATTGCTTATAAACTCCATGGAATCATGGAAAAATGCAACTCCATCAAACACAGATTTTTGCATTGACCTGCATGACTGTTGGAGCTTGGCTTTTCAGATGAATTACATTTATCACTGGGCTAAATGATACATTTATAGAGACTTTCCAAAGAGGGAAGACAACACATGCCAGTCACAAAAAAAAAAAAAAAAAAAAGAGAAGATGTGCTGTTCCCCATGGCAGGTCATGTATGCCAGCTGGAAAAACTGTCTTCAGTCAGATCCACCAGCTCATATTGATTGGCTGTCTTTCCAACGACAAAGGGATTTAGCTTGTTCTTGGGCAGGAAAACCTAGGTCACAATGGGCCTAGATAAAATGAAGAGTGAGATATGGCATTTAGCTGCATTTGAAAATATAGTTAAAATGTATGGGAACCCATCCAATGTGAAGAAACCCTGAAAGCAAGAATAGGCACTCTGGAAGCCAAATTAGTGGCACACTGCAGTTCCTTCCATGCATGCGTTTAATGAATGTCAGGTAAAGCTCTACTTTTTACCACTCATTACTGCAATGCAATAATGTAAATGTTACTTATCAATGGAAAAACCTGAGCCTGGGTGGAAATTAACTTCACGTCAAAAGACTCCCTTCAGAGGCCCCCCCCTATCAATACCAGAGCCCTACCCTTTGGCTCCAGCATAGCGGCAGAGGACGGCGGGTGAGGTGGTCTGATGGAGCCAGACTTTCATCATCTCCTGAATTCTGGGGGTTGACCTGCATGCCACCTGTCCTGGATCAGCGTCATGCATTGTCATGGTACAGGAGGCCGGTCCGCCAGCACCAAACAGTGCACTGCCCAAGAGAGTCATTGGTTGTTATATTGCTTGAGACCAGCCCTCCCACACTAAGGCAACTCATGATGCTGAACCAGGACAAATGGCTCACAGCATCCCAGGGGAACCCAAACGAACCCTGGTTGAGACAAACTGTTCTAAGCACTTGGTGATTTTGACCATTGGATTGTCACACAGTCAAGGAAAAAAGCCAGTTTGGACAATTATCTAAATGTCTTTGGGTATCTTTATTCCCAGTAAAATAATCTTTATTAGCTGCCCATTCAATTAGGGAGAACAGTATAGGCACCATGACAATTGTCTTCCAATCCTCACCTGCCCAAAAAGGTGTCTACGTGGGAACAAGGAGAGGTCCCAGCACTCTCCCAACCCATATTGTATTAAATGGACCCAATACATTTCTCCATTTTACAGTCTGCACACATTGAGGGCCTATCCCTGCATGCCTGTGCACACAATCACACCGGCCAGTTCTGGGGAAAAGACATGTAAAAGCTATCTTTTTTTTTGGACTGTAGGAAGGAAGAAATCAAACTGTATGAAGGAAAAATAAAGTAGGCAGCAGGGTCCTTGGTAGGTATTGAATCAGAACCCAGATGGTACACCATTTTTATAGATAAAACATATTTTTATCACACACAAACATATGGCTCTAATGCAAGAGGTTCTATATTTTGAAGATCAGATTTTGGGTCCTGTGTTTTAATTCCTTTGTGTCTATCCCTGCTTCCCCAGGAAGACAAAAAGCGACAAGGATGAAAGGCTGATGGATTATGTGTCAACTGAAAATTAAACCAGCTGTGTCTCTAGTGTACTGGTTTGTCTTTATTATTCCGTTACTCTCTCGGGTGACGAGGGTCTAAATTGCTTTTTAATAAGTAATGTTTTTCGCCTCCCAACAGGACCTATATTCCAGTTTTTATTTTAATATTTACTACTAACAAAGTTTATTACAAAAAAAAAAAAATTACATTCAAGTCTGGACTTATGGGAATGATGTATAGTAGCTATGGGGAACAAGATTTTGGGGCTACCAAGCTTTCCCTTGTTTGATCATCCTTTTATACAGTTTTTACTTTATGGTAAGACTACAAGGAGGAAACAAGCAATCAGTATTTCTGCAAACAAAGTTACACTTTGTTATGCCCCGTACACACGATCGGAAATTCTGACAGCAAATGTAAGCTTTTGAACCGAAATTCCGACCGTGTGTATGCTCCATCGGACTTTTGCTGTCGGAATTTCCGCCAACAAAAGATTGAGAGCAGGGTCTCAAATTTTCCGATGGAAAAAATTCCTATCGGAAAATCCGATCATCTGTAGCAATTCAGATCTGCAAAATTCTGACGCATGCTCGGAAACAATTCAGCGCATGCTCAGAAGCATTGAACTTCATTTTTTCAGCTCGTCGTAGTGTTGTACGTCACTGCATTCTTGACGGACGAAAGTTTAGAGAACTTTTGCGTGACCGTGTGTATGCAAGCCAAGCTTGAGCAGAATTCCGTCGGAAAAAACATCCAAGGTTTTTCGGACGGAAAATCCGATCGTGTGTGCGCGAAATTAGACTTGCTATGTACTTGTACTCTCTTTAGATATTTATTTTGAGCAAAGAATACAAGAACAAATACAGGAGGAAAAAAGTTGAAGGAAGTTATACTTGATATAAAGGTGTATGGACCTGCACAGCTAGTTCTTTTATACTCCTGTAACATTTGCTTCTTGTCATAAAAATTGTATTTACATAAAAAACCCTAAGGCTGACCCAACATCTGTGTGTTGCGGTAACTCGCAGCCACCAATCCAATTCAAACATGCCTGTGATTGAATTTATATTCTGTTACAAGGGTAGAAAAAAAAAAAAATTATACAATTCATGGTTTAGGAAGCACCGTCCAATAAACATGCGAACAGAGGGCCAGATTCACAGAAGAGATACGAGAGAAACACCGTCGTATCTCTCAGAGTATCTATGCGACTGATTCATAGAATCAGTTCCGCATAGATAGCCCTTAGATCCGACAGGTGTAATTGTCTTACACCGTCGGATCTTAGGATGCAGTACCTCGGCCGCCGCTGGGTTGAGTTTGCGTCGTATTCCAGCGTCGGGTATGCAAATGAGGTTTTACGGCGATCCACGACGGTTTTTCACGTTCGTTACGTCGTTGCTTGTCTAGTTTCCCGTCGCAAAGTTAGTCGTCGTTTTACCTGCCCTAACTTTACACAGCCCATGTTAAAGTATGGCCGTCGTTCCCGCGTCGAATTTTAATTTTTTTTTTCTTGCCTAAGACGTCCAGGAATACGAAAGTACGCTACGCACGTCGCCGTTCGAAAAAATGACGTCACTTCGCGCAAAGCATGGCAGGAATTTCAAAACGGAGCATGCACAGTAGGTCCGGCGCGGGAGCACGCCTAATTTCAATGGCACACGCCCCTTTGAATTACACGGGCTTACGCCGGAGGCCGCCGACGTAAGTTTTCACGCAAGTGCTTGGTGAATCAGGCACTTGCGATGAAAACCTGCGGCGGTGTAACGTATATACGATACGCTACGCCGCCGCGATTCTACGTGAATCTGGCCCAGAGAGTGTACTCTGTAGCTACAGTGGATTACAAAAACTAATTTTCCATAGTTGCCGTGTTGGCTAAATAGCATTAAAAATTAAACTGGTTTTTCACTTTCTACCTGGAACTTTTTGGAAATACCACCGTGGCCAAGTAATGTTTTCAAAGTGCATGCGCAGCCATCCAGATTCTTCCTCTACCATCTGTATCCCCAGCACTCATTCCATGCAAATATATACAGATACTCTTCGTTTAACGACTTACCTGTTCAACGACTGCTCGGACTTACGACCAGCTCTCCCCACCTTACGACGCGATGTACATCATTGTGTTGTAGAGTACAAAATAGATTTCATGTTCTTTCCTATTGCAAATTGAGAACAACTTTATTGAGCTGAAGTTTTGTGTTTAGACTTTTTTCACAATACACTACAGCAGTTAAGAATGCTTAAAATATTGATTTCTTGGGACTCCTCTTTCAACAACCAACTCGTTAAACGATCTGATCTTTTGAACAGAAACTGGTCGTTAAGTGAGGAGTGCCTGTACTTTGTGTGACGCGCATCATGCCCCATTAGCACCAGTCCATCGAACTGCCTGTGACACGACCCCTAATGGGAATGAGGGTGCATGGGCTTTCATAAAGCCCAAAGATCAAGTGCAATGGACTCTTTTGGAGGTTGCACAATTCTGCCACTCATACTTGTATATTATAATAGTGGACATTTTGCAGAACAATACATTTAGCACACACTAGGGGAGATTTACCAATACTGGTTCACACATAATCTGTGCATAGTAACCAAACAGCTTCTAACTTAAAACATCAGCTTGTTCAATAAAGCTTTGACACTCACATCGGTGGTCAAATCGGAGCCTATTGCCGGTAATATAACCATCCCAATTGGTGGGACGCTGACTTTGCGGTGCAGCACTTATTTCCAAAAGTAGATCCTGCACTACTTTTGGCGTCGGAGGCAGATTTCAATAGACATCTGTGCATGAACCCACACAGATGTCTTTCAAGTCGCTCCCCAAAGTTGGACTCAAATGCGGCTTTGAAATTGTGCGAGTTCAGATGAACTTGCAAGATTTTAAAGCCATGTTTTGTGTGAACGAGCGCTATAACCAAGAAGCTGATCGATATGCATGGCTGCTCCAGATTCTGTGTGCACTAGCTTTAGTAAATTTCACCCACTATGTGGGGGCTAGTCAATTATAAAAACAAATTAAAACATCAGCAGCTACAAATACTGTAGCTGCCGACTTTTAATATACAAACACTTACCAGCCCAGGGATCCAACGCTGTCATTACCCCAGCCGGTTCTTAGCCAATCTTCGCGGCTCTACCATTACCATCAAGCTTGTGGAAAGTCGGCTCCGAGATCATGGGGTTCAACAGCGGACTTCCCATGGCTCATGTGCAAGATGCACTGCACTCTCGCAATGGTCCCGCAGTCTCCTGCAATGTGTAACATGCCCCAGGAGGTTGAGGGGGCTAGAGGCAAAACTTTCGCCCTGCTCGTCTAGGTGAGCAGAATAGGAGTGGGCAACTGTCAGAAATAGGTACCCATTCCCAGAAAAAAAAGTTCACAATGAGAGAGGGAATAGGGAGAAGGATGAGTACAACTTCCCTTTTCAGCTGAAGTTCTGCTTTAAATGGGACATGGTTAAATTTTAGTCCCAAAATGCTCCCCGGTTACTGAGTCACAAGTGAAGTCTCACAGACACACAAACCTCAGCACATATGGTAATAAAAAAAAAAAAAGGAAAATTCTTACACTACCTATGCTTTTTTGCACCCACACAACTCTCACCAAGCTAGCACTTTATCTAAACTTTCTTTAACCCCTTGCCACTGGCCCTTTAAGGGGTTAGTTTTTTATCTTACTTTAGGCTAGTGCATTGTTGGTTCACTTACCTTTTCCTTCGATTTCCCTTCTAAATGTTTTTTTTCCTTTGTCTGAATTTCTCACTTAGTGTTTCTCCTCAGTAAGCTTGCCCCCATCATCCGAGCCATTCTGGCTGGGGGTTAGTCAGCCAGAAAAGCTTTACTGAGGAGGATCAGGATGTGAGAAATTCAGACAAAGAAAAAAAACATTTAGAAGGGAAATAAAAGGAAAAGGTTAGTGAACCAACAATGCACTAGCTTAAAGGAACCCATTTCGAAAAAAAAAAAACAACCCCTTTAACACTGGAGGGAGCTAGAAGTGGGCTTCTCAAGCATGCGATTACTTTGATTGGCTTTCACAGTGATCACACGGTCAAGAGCCCATCCCTGACTGCCGCTCTGAAAAAGTGACTGGGAGACATCAATGACTGCTCAGTCACTGGGAGCACTGAGTGAGTGAGCCTTTCCTGGCTGACAATAAAAACACAGAAACTATGCAGACACGGTCTGGCTGAAGATTACTCCATGTTACATTGCTGACATCTTGCCATTGCTGGGTGGTGGAAATGGTGTTCCTGCACCTGGCAGCAGAATATATCCTGGGATGCTGGGATTCTGCACAATCTAGGCCAGTTGGGTATAAGGCTGCATTCACACCTAGGCGACAAAACGCCTGAAGCGCGATGCTACAATACGCTGGAGGGGAGAAATAACATGATTCTCTATGGAGATGATTCACATCTCCACGCCGAACGCCGAAACACCGAACGCCTGAAGCTCAAACAAGTCCCGGACCCTTTTTTGTCACGGCATATCGGGCGGCTTCGGCGTTCTCCATACCAGACAATGACCTATACAAAACCACGGTTGAAAACGCCGCGTTTTGTCGCGGCAAACCGCGGTAAAAAACGCTGCCATTTGTCGCGGCAAATCACGGTAAAAAAGGCCGCAAATCGCCTACGTGTGAATGCAGCCTAAAATCTGGGATAGCTGGTGGTATGCAGCTATAAAATAAAGAGACCCAGAGGTGCCTGCGACACACAAACTCTCAACATGTCTGGGTTGTGTCAGAGCGTGTCACCAAATCCTGCCCCCACATTCCTACTGGCCCATCACATTGATTGACTGCCTTCACTTGTTGGAAAAAAAGAGGTGGGCAAGCTCTGACTCCTTCAGGATGTGCCAAAGTTTTGTCTGTTGGAATGTTTGGCTGTCACTGGAGGGTTTGGGAGGCTGCTGGCACCTCTTGGTGCCAGTACTTTGTAATGGAAACAACCAATTTTTTTTATTTATTTTTTTATGATAGGATACAGCCTGTTATCAATCTTGAACCAATCTTAAATCAGTTTAAATACACCCTTTTATTATTGGACTTGAAATGTTGCCATAAAGAAAAGGTGTAGGCCAGAACATCATTTATGTAGATGTCTTACAGCAAACAGGCTGTGAAAACATGGTACATTGCAATACAAGAAAAAACAATAAAATAACAAACTCTCTGTGATGTTTCCAAATGTATGACTTCACAAATGCTGATTCAATGGTCTTTTGCCATCGATATCCTGGAGGACTTTAAGGCATTTCCTGGCCTAGTGTACACTGCCGTGAAGGATCTGTTTTGGATTCAGTTAATTATCTTCACAGTGATGTCTTGACCAGATCTTTGGCCTGGGGGGAAGGGGGGCACATGTTCCCTTCAGTACAGATAATGTCAGCCAGCCCACCATCATGCATGCATGCAAAACACTCAAGACAATCGGCCAGCCATATGTTCTGCACACTCGCCTGACTTATAGCACATGGATATCTGTTTTGTTGTACTTTAGTCAGTACATTGGAATTTTACTGTAAAACCAGAGTATTAAACACTAGCGTGTTCCCACTTTCACAATGTACAATGGAATGTCTAATGCTGCGTACACACGATAATTTTTTGGCATGAAAAAAACATTTTTCAAAAACGCAATTTAAAATGATCGTGTGTGGGCTTCACATAATTTTTCAGGTTCTGAAAAACGAAAAAAAAAAAAAAAAATTCGAACATGCTGCATTTTTTAACGTCGTTTTAAACAATGTTTTTCGTGTGTGGGCTTAAACGACGTAAAAAACCTGCGCATGCTCAGAAGCAAGTTATGAGACGGGAGCGCTTGTTCTGGTAAAACTACCGTTCATAATGAAGCACATTCATCACGCTTGAACAGAAAAAAAAAGGAAAATCGTCTTTTACTAACAAGGAATCAGCTAAAGCAGCCCAAAGGCAAATGGAACTTCCCCTTTATAGTGCCGTTGTACGTGTTGTACGTCACCGCGCTTTGCTAGATCATTTTTTTAAAACGATGGTGTGTGGGCAACATCGTTTTAATGATGAAGTTGGGAAAACGTCGTTTTTCGACATGCTGAAAATGAAGTTTTTTTTTCTATGCTGAAAAATGATCGTGTGTACGCGGCATAATTCTTCCCATACTCTAGGCATGTAGATTAGTGGCCGGGCGCATTGATTAGGGGGGCCCCTGCACCCATTATGGACTGACAAAATAGCCCTATCTGTCCCACTCCATGTGCATACATAATTTCTTTCCCAACAAGCAATGCTGCTGCCTTGACCCCCAAGAGCCTGTCCATGCAATGGAGGTGTTGGGAAATATAGTTTTGAGGGAGGTGCCTATGTCGATAGACAATGGCCTCCCAGCAGCTGAGCCCGCTAAAAGTTTACAAGCCTGGTGATGTGACAGGGAGTAACAAAAGCAGTCGCTGTCAGTAATAAAAGCTCAAGGTAAAGTGACAGTGTCTTCTAAATGCCAAAACACCCTTCAGCACCCCAGGGAAATTTTTTCTCGCCCATCCATGCTCCTTCACGCCCATCCCTCTTAATTATTCGTTAAGTGGGGCTTCCAGGATATGTGACCTCCCCCATCTTACATGGTCTAGCCTGTGTGGGTAATCACAAGGTTTGAACTGTCAGTTGGGAAGGGGCAGTGACATAATTTACCAAAAAGGAAAAGTACACATGGGCCAAATTTCGGGCGGTATCAGCCAGTTTAATAGAGACTGGCCAACATTCAGCCTGTGTGTACTGCAGCCAGTCTGACAGAAGCTGACCATTTGGCTGGCTTCTGTCAAAGGGGCATGACCGAAACAGGTCTGCCGACAGACTCCCGTCAGAGCGCAATAGAACAGCAGGGAAGATCGCTGTACTAACACCAATTTTTTTCCCGTTCAGCCTGCTCGTGTGTATAAGGTTACAGCTTTGACACCAACACTGCATCACTGGACCTATGCAGCGGGAAAGAGGTGAAGAAGCACGGATTACCGAGTATATTTTGCTTGACAAGGGTGGGGTGTTATTTTGCATTGGAATGGGAAACATTACAGTATCGCTTTAGAAATCTGGAATACCTGGATTGATTTCTTTGGCTTAAAGTGACATGAAACCCTCAGTTTTTTAAACAGTTTTAGCAGCCGATTTAATATCTCATGGAGTATACAGCTTCTTTATCTTTTAATCCTTGCCTGATGCCATGACTGCTGCCCCAGGATTCTTGTTTCAGGATGGCTCCTTTCTCTTGCAGAATCCTATGGAGCCACTCATGTATGCAGGGACTAGGGTTGTGTTGACCAAACCAATATAAAACAGTGTTGTAGCCTAGGATGGCAAGACATGCATCTGCTCCTTCTTTCTCCCTCACCATTCTTACCTTCTAATGCGACTGCACTGACCACTGTTAATTTTTTTTGTGCAAACTTTGCATGGATTTTTTTTACAGCTGATTAACTCCTTTTGAAACGTACTAGATTTGGGCATTATTGACAGCCAAAAACAGTTGATAACAGCCTATGTGTGCATGGACACATAGGATAACATGATGGAAAGTTTGACGGTAGAAAATAAAGTCTGAAGCCAAAAACAGCAGCTGTAAAAACGCAAGTTGTAAAAGGCAAGTGCTGGAGTAAGAATGTTAACAGTTTACTGGGGATGTTTTTTCTCAGTGTGTTAGGCTTCATGTACATGAGACATTTTTACAACCTCTCTTCAATGATTTAACTTGACAGATATTAACCAATGTTTAACCACTTCAATACCAGGCACTTACACCCCTTCCTGCCCAGGACGATTTTCAGCTTTCAGCGCTGTCACACTTTGAATAACAATTGCGCGATCATGCAACACTGTACCCAAACAAGTAGAGCTTTCTTTTGGTGGCATTTGATCACCTCTGCAATTTTTTTTTTTTGCTAAACAAACTATAAAAAGACCACATTTTTGGAAACTTTTTTTGTTTTCCCGTTCACTGACTGGCACTGATGAGTTAGCACTGATACAGTGGCACTGATAAGGAGGCACTGATCTGTAAAATTTATGGGCACTGATATGTAGCATTGATGGGCACCAATAGGCGGCACTGATGAGGTACTGACAGGTGTTACTGCTGGGCAGTGATTAGCAATGTGGTGGGCAATTGCAGAGTTTACTATTGGGCCACTGCACTGGTTGGCAGGTGATTATCAGCACAGCCCCCTCAAAGTACAAATGTGCTGATTATCAGCACAGACCCCCCCCGACAGGGAGAGCCGCCCAACGTCTCTCCCTGCCAGCGCAAACCAAGGAATGATGTTTACCAATGACCTGTCCTTAATTTTCCCCTAACGGGGAAGTTCCTTCAATGACTGCGCAGGCGCAAACTTGCCGACGGAAATCTCTGAACCTAGCCCGGCATCCAGGCTCATTCTTTAACATCCCCGTGGATTGGAGGATGTTAAAAAAAAAAAGAGCCAGGAGGCCAAGCGAGCGGAAAGCGAGCCGTCCAAGCGCAGCGAGGACGTGAGGCCGACTGGCCACTTACCTCGAAATCCACGTCGCCCTGGATGCCGGCCGCGGTTCAGAGATTTCCGTCAGCAAGTTTGCGCCTGCGCAGTCCTTGAAGGAACTTTTCCGATAGCTGGAACCATCTCAGCACTTCCACGATAGCTGGAACCAGCACGGCAGATCACCGGCACTTCCTGGTTCACGCGATGATCAGCTGTGATTGGTCACAGCTGATCACGTGGTAAGACGCCTCTGACAGAGGGGTGTCAGACGTTCGCCGCGAGCCGGCATGTTATCCTGCTAGACGTCATATGACTTCCAGTCAGGCTAACATGACCACTTCCCGGACGTCAATAAGCTATCGACTGGCGGGAAGTGGTTAGATGTTCGTTTTTCCACGTTCAAGGAGTATTTATATATTTATTTATTCGCCCAAATAGTAAAAAATTTAAAAAGCCTGTAAACGAATGTGGCTAAAAATGCGTTTACAAGCCGTTACAGGAATTTGGCGTTTCAAATGCCTCCCTCCTGAGCGTTTTTTTTTGCGTTCCAAAAAATGCTTTTAAACTCAACTGCCTAGAAACGACTATAAACGACCCCGTGTACAGGGTATTGTGTATTGTTTTGCCTCTTTATATTAAAATGTACAATATAAATATAAAACACACATACAGTATAATGCCTAGTTCACACTGGTACGACATATGCTCCAACTTTGGGGGCACAATGTAGCATGACGTGTATAAATCAATGGTTCCCTATGAGAGCCGTCTCAACTGGTCCGACACAAGTCGGTACAACTTTGAAAAAAGGTTCCTGCACTACTTTGGTCCATTTTCAGCCCATTGACCATCATTGAATTTGGATCCCTGTCCTAACCATACGACTTGCGACACCCGACATGGTGATTACAGCAGCAGAAAAAGACATTTACAGTATGTCACACAGGGATTGTTTTGATTGGTTAAAAGGACAAGTTGGACTATCTCCCAGTTGGAGCAAAATCGTATCCTGTTCATTCAAGTCGGATGGAAGTAGGACCGATGTAGCAGGGTAAAGTCGGATCGACAGTCGTGTCATACCAGTGTGAACCCGACTTAAGACAGGTTAGCAAAGTAGTATTAACACTATACAGTAGTAGTCTGACTACATGGTGCGTTAATGAGTAAATTAACTGATCCCGCCCAAAACTCCCAACAGGACATTCAGTCCACATATCAATTTTTCCAACCAATAGGGAGTTGCAGTAAGGAGTGTGCCAGCCATCCTTGCTTTTTCCAACAAATTTAAGATTTTCATACAGTATATGTGTGCTCTAAGTTTTTTGGGGTCCCAAAGCACTGAAGATGCTGTCTAGACATACAGAAAGTATTTTTTTTCCCTTTGCTCAACATTTTTTTTTTGCATCTACAGAAAATACTGTAAGAAAGAAAATCTAGCTTTTCCACTTCTTTGTAACTTTAGGCTTTATATCTGTATTTTATTATTCAGCGCAATAAATTTATCATTGCAACATTATGGTATTATGAAAGCTAAACAGATTAGAGAGAAACATGAACAAAAGCACCTTGACATTTCTGGCACAAGTCTACATGTCAGCAGAGTGTTAATAGCAGAGAGAATACAGATGCTGAGCAAAGACCTCAGCTCCACAGAGAGTAATTAAACAGCCTGAATAACTAAGAACAATCTGTCCAAAGCTACAGACCCCCATATATCAAGAACATGCTGGAGCTTAGGATTTCCAACAATAGGGCTACAACCGCTATCAGTTTTGATTTGTGAGAGAAAGATTATAGGGAAGAAACAATAAGCAGAGCAATGCTTACATGCCTAAAATAAAGCCGATCATGCATGTTAGCCTGCTGATCAGGAGAGACATCCAAGAGGGACATACAATTAAGAGGGACGGTCACTGCCTAGGAAGTGTCTCGTGCATCCTCAAATGCTTTGCTCTGTTGTAGGAATCCGTTTCAATAAATATCCTATGGTTGTAACCTCAAAAAAAAAAAAAAAAAAAAAGAAGATTTTGGGGATTTTTATTCAAATATATTTTAATAAAATGCTCTTGGAGTAAAAATCGATCTAAAAAGATATAGTTAAGATACATTAATTAGTTTATTCAGCATGAAATAGAGCTTAGTTATGTAGCATGAGGCTGTATATTCTGCAATGAAGTTCAGGAATATTCCTTTATCCCACTTTGCAAGTCACTACACTACAAACTGTATAATTGAATGGGTTCTTATATCGCCGTTTTACTAACCTGACAGCTTATTATGCTAAATAGGAAACCTTTGTTTTGTTTGCAAGTATTAAAGATTCTAACTACCGGTAAGAATGATTTCTTACATTAAAGAGCACCTGTTATTTCAGATTTATCATGGCATCCACTCATCTGCTGCCGCCTCATCCCTCACCTTGTTGTGTCACTGCCGCATCACCAGCCGTCTCATTAAAGTGAATAGGACTGTCGGTGAATCAACAGTGGGTCAGAGGAGGAGCTGCTGCGGGACAGAGATAACAGTTGCTCTTTAAAAATGATTTAAATCGAATTGATTTAAATCAAGCTATAAATCGCTAGTAAAAAGGCTTGATTTAAAACAAATCCACCCTGCTTTAAAGCATGATCATTAGCATAGTGCTGTTGTAGCGTAATTTGTCTCTTTCTTTGATCTAAAATACCTGGTTGATCCTCTGTTCCTGTGTTCCCCTGTGTGTCCTGACAACAGCAATCGTGGCTGCTGATCCATGATACTGTTGTCAGTTTACATGCCTCTGTGATCCCGCTGTGTGTACACAGCCTCTCCTCTCTCCCCCTTCTTTCCTGCCTGTCATTTCCTAGTCTGAGTGTAAGAGACAATCTCCTCCTGCCTCTATCACGATGTAATACATAACAAAATTACTTGTATTGTCTCCGTTTTAGCAAGATATTCGGTAGAGCAGGGCTCAAAATTTCAAGTCCTGAGCTACTAGCCAGGCCTCAAGAGTTACTCGCCACCAGTTGCCCCACCTAATTCATACACTGCCCTGCGCCTAATTGCACCCGTAAACACGCCCTCGTAGATTATCTCATGGAATGACAATGTTTTATGCAGAATCAAGTTACAAAATTAAATATTACCAACAACAAAAACAACTTCAACAAAATGGGACAGGGCACTGGGGGCAGACCAGAGGGACAGGGCACTGGGGGCAGATCAGAGGGACAGGGCACTGGGGGCAGACCAGACCTTTTATTCAGGCTGGCAGAGAGGAGCTGCAGCACAGCGGGAGGGAGTACAATCCAGCGCTGAGATCCACACAACTGCACAGCCATTGACACCATAGCACAGCGCACACTGACAGCGCACAGCACACATTGAGACCAGTCTGTTCACAGTGCTCAGGCTAAACTTACATAGAGCACAAGGAGAAGAAAACTGCACAAACTAGAAGGCTGCGGCTCTCATGTCAGGGCAACTTTCAGTGAGCGCTGCACCGGAGTGGTAATTTTTGCAATCCTCCACCTCACTCATTACTTTCTGCTCTCCAGCTACATTGGTCGGGGCCCGGGGGAGGGGGGCAGGCTCAGAGAGGTCATACTGTTAGGTCCCATGGCTTAATGAAAATTGTAAGGAGAGCACCTGTGTACTGCTCTGCCTGTGCGCGGCTCACCAGACTACTTTTCCCGAGCATGCACGTTTTCTCTTCGGCCGCCAATCTCATCGGGACTCTAAGTGTAGGCACAGATTGGAGGGAGATTGGTCATGCAGCCCTGTCATCACTCGCCCCCAGCTTAAATCCACTCGCCAAATGCTAGTAGGCGAGTGGAAATTTTGAGGGCTGCGGTAGAGTATGTCCGTTTTTTTTTTTTTTTTATTATAATCCTAAACACCTTTTTGCACAGCGCCTCTGTGTGGTCACATGATCTCCCTCTGCTGGTTGACATCACTGGGGAATCTATTCCCCTCCCACTGCTCTTCTTGAGGAAGGAGAGCACAGGGTGATCACGTGACTGCACAGAGGAGCTGTGTAAAAAAGGTATTTAGGATTATAATTGAAAAGAAAACACACACACACACACACACACACACACACACACACTGCACTTTATATCTAGCTAAAAACAAATAAAACACAATTGTGTTATGTGACTTTACAACCTCTAACTGCTAAAGTATATACATTGCATTAAACCTTTCATCGATCGTTCACATTATTGCATTGTTTAGAAGGCCAATATAAAATGGAAAAGTAATGGTAAAAGGCATAAGCCAGGGGTGATTTTTAACAAGTACAGAACAGGTGGATGACCCCAGACTCCAGGAGGGCCCATGGGGTTGCCAAGAAAGTTCTGCTCTACTGTGCCGCCCCAATGGGGCATAGAATATATATATATATATATATGTTTCTCTGAACCATTTTTCTATGGACGTTATGTTTAGTTCACATGCTGCCATCTAGTGACCTTTTGTGGTAATTCACCTATTTATCCCATGTCTTTTCTCTGGTGTATGACACACTTCCTTTGTATGTAATGCTCCACCTCCTCTTCTTGTGTTTGGTACTTCCTGTGTAATGGAGGCAGCTAACAGGCCACATGTAACAGGGCACATGTATTCTTCATAGTAAGCTACAGACAATATCTTTTGACCGCATAAGTACCACATCTGCTGTAACCGATGTTTGGAATAAAAGCACCTCTGCGAACAGAATCGGTATTGGTGAGTTCAAGCTATCTGATGAGGATTGTGCTCAGTGATTATATCTGCTTATACAGGCCAGGCATAGAGGTCTCACAAGGGATATTGCTTCAACAATCGGAGTCAGAATATCTACAGTGTTCTTTAGGCCCAGTTTATACAGGCATATTTAGGCTTACACCTCTGCGAGGGCTGCCTGCGTGTGATGCAAAAACCATGCGTGTTCCATGTCGTGAACCTGCATGGATGTCATCTAGGGTCTGTGCAACTGCTGTATCCCAATAGACATGAATGGGACCGACTGCATGCTGATTAATGGAACGCCTGTGCATCCCGTGTGGGAAAACACAGCTCTCTCACAAGTATACGCTCCTGTTTTTTAGCTTTAAAGTCTTCAGACTTTTTCTTCAGAAGTGATCAGCATTGACATCCTTAATATTCCCTTTAAGATTATCAAATGATCATACACAATATACTATGCATGCTTCTAGTACCTGGAAGGTATCAACCACCATATGAGTAAGGCCGACCATAGATTGAGCAAAATTCTTTACTGCAACCAGAGTTGCAGGAAAGAAATTAGCTTGATTCCTTTATTAACACAGTGTTAAAAGGGGAACCCCCCCCTGTGGAGCCACTAAATACTAGTTAATCGATCAACTTGGGTACATTCAGCCTGCCCATACATGGTTTGAAAATAGACTGGTACCTGCTGATCCAGCCAAGATTAGAATGGTTCAATCCAAAATCCAAACATCACGTGCAAATTCTGCAGACATGTTCTGCAACATATGTCAGCACCAAATCACTGATGTCTGCGGGTTATGAGGGTTATGCATCATCCCTCTAAACTAGAGGGAGGCGGATGACATTAAAAACAGCCTGGGGTTCACGGTACAATTAATCCACCATAGGGCTAAAAGGGAGGTCAGCTTTTTACTATAATTTACCAAGGTAAGTGTTATTGTAGTTGTTCCAGGGGTGGGTCTATTGAATAAATATTCAGATGGCGGGATGTTCTCCAACCATCTCTATGATCCTCAGAGGTCAGAAGCGCTTCATGACGACACTTCCAGCTCTGGCAGATGTAGACACTACTTTTGCTGGAAAGCCTGAGATCGATTTATTTTTTATCTCAGGCTTTCCAGCATAGAGAAGAGATGTGGGGGACTTATAGACTTCAGATCTCTCCATAAAGAGGACCTATGATGCCATATTTCTATTACAAGGGATGTTTACATTGCTTGTGCCCAGCTGTGCCATTCTGCCAACGTATATGTGCAGGAGGCAGTCCTTAAAGTGGTTGTAAACCCCACTTTCTGACTTTTACCTACAGGTAAGCCTATAATAAGGCTTACCTGTAGGTATAAAGAATATCTCCTAAACCTGTACGGTTTAGGAGATATTCCCCCCGCAATGTGACGTGGGGGGGATCCTCAACTAAAGGACCGGCAGCCGCCGGACCTTGTCGAATTGAAGTCTCTCGCCGCTCCAGCCAATCACAGCGCTGGAGCGGCGATACCCGGAAGACACGCCAAAGCAAGATGACATATCGCTCGGCGTGGACCAGGTAATTTCTCTTCACGTGCCTTGTTTTAAGGTAAGTATTTCATAATGAGCTAGTATGCGGTGCATACTAGCTCATTATGGCTTTTCCTTTACAGGTGTAAAAAATAAATAGAAAATTTACAGGGTATACAACCGTTCGCTTTAAGTGGTTAAACGACCCTGTGTACATGTGCACATAAGCCAACATTGGATGAGTTCAGGGGCAGCTGAAAAAAGCATCCAACTGCCTCTGAACGTCCGTTTTCCAGCAGCAGTGTACACGAGGCCTTAGGAGAAGGTTTGCGGTTTTTTTTTCAGCTGCCCCTGAACTCGCCTCTGTTATGTTATCAGTGCATGTACACAGGGTCGTTTATAGGCAGTCGAGTTAGGAAGCATTTTGTGAGAATATTTTTATTATATTTGAATTCGAACGTTCGAGTCCCATAGACGTCAATGGGGTTCTAAATGTTTGCGCGAACGTTTGGTCCGTTCGAAGGTTCTGGTGTGAACCGAACGGGGGGGGGGGGGGGGGTTGGGCTCATCCCTACTGAGGAACAGGAAGTGAGAAATTCAGACAAAAAAAAACATTTAGAATGGAAATCGAAGGAAAGGGTAAGCGAACCAACAATGCACTAGCTTAAAGGAACCTATTTAGAAGAAAAAAAAAAAACCTTTAAAACCCTTTAAATTGCATACACGTGAAGTCTATGGGCATCGACTGAGCAGGGGCACCCAGCCCCTTGGGATAAATGGTAGATATTTTATTAAACAAAAACACAGATTTTTTTTCTCCAACTTTACTTCGCCTTCTGTTCCTGTAGGCAAGCACAAACCTGCTCCATCGATTTGGGCTTTGATGGGATTGCGTGTTAAAAGAAAAAACGTTTGGACCTTCAGATCCTGCGAGTCAGCCATATTTGCATTCATTAACAATGTGTCAACTCCCAGCTTCCTCCCTCTGTGCTCCGTCCCCCTCCCCCAGCATTTCTCCCGATTGAAAGCCCTCCACTCCATCCTCCCAGCATCTGCATCAAAGTTCACAGTTCAGTAAAAGCTCAAGGTCACACCCAGCTCAAACACAGCTACAAATGGAGAGGATGTATGATGGCATCATGTGAAGGACCTGGAGGGTCCCACTGAAATAATACAAAACAGGCCAAAAACAGCACATCAAAGCAAATGTGGCCTTGTGGTGGCCAAATACTCCAAATTTTATTAAATTGATCAATCTGTTATCAGATCAAATCCGCAAACTAAATAGCTATAACTTCCATTTCGATCGACACATACTACAATTCTTTTGGGTTGCACAAGAAAAAAAAAAGAAAAATGTTCGCTGTACCAGTGGCTGCTGGTGCACAATTTTTTTGGGGGGGCGCAAACAAACAAAAAAAAAAACACATCACTTGCAGCCACTGTGCCCAAACACAAGAGTTTGCCCAAACACCACCAGTTTGCTGGAGAGGCATTTACCTTTCTCGGGTCAGTGCCATCCTCCACGTTCCCTCCGAGTCCTCGATGTCTTCTCCCGTCCTCATCTCTGCTATGATTGGACACCTGATAGGTGTCCAATCACAGCGCCTGTCGTTTCAGCCAATCAGGTAACCGGTAGCCAGACCCGGTGCACCCGATTGGCTGAAAGGCGGGTCAGTGTTATGGAAGAGATTCCCTAACACAGCACTACGTAAGCAGCGAACGCACAGCAGTGCTCCTTACCAATTTGGAAGCCTATTAGAGCCCATGGCTCTAATCAGGCACTTCCAAAACCTACTGCTGTCATTTAGATGGCCGGCACTCGACAAGAGGCTGGACACCTGAATAGTGGGCGGCATCGGCGACAATAGATAGATTCATGCATTGCATGAATCTATTGTTGATTGACGGGTGCAGGAGAGAGGGGGCGACGCTCCTGTGCCCACTATGGACGCACCGCCACGGCGCTGTACTAACCATGCAAGGTTAGTCCAATGATCTTCCCTGCTAAGCTGTTGAGTTCTGATGGGGGGGGGGGGGGCGTGCTCCCTTGCCAGAACAAGCTGATCAGCGTTTTCTGCTATTAGCTGAGAGCGCTGATCCGGAGTTGGTCGGCTGCTGGTTTTCCAGCATGCACGAACAGCCGTCTTCTTTTGGACAGACCAACATACATACATACTAGACATGCGCACTGCTGAAAAATTTGTTCATTTTAGTTTTTTGTTTTTTGGGTCATTTGCTATGATCGCAACTCGAAAATTCGAAAGACAATCTGAAAATTCTAAAATGAGAACTAACAACTAGCTATTAAAATTATAGGTATTGGAATTTCCTTTCAAATTTGTTTGTTCGTGAACATAATGAATCCGAAGTTATGAATTATCCAAAATAACAAATGCTAAACAAATGGAACCAAACAAAATTGATAAATAACATTTTGGGATTTTTTTTATATATATCTTTCACTTTCAACGATAGCGAAAAAAGAAAAAAAAAAAAAAAAGGGAGGGGGTGAATCTCCCTCCACTCCATCCAAAACTTAAAAAAAAAGTTTTGCCTTGAGTTATAGTTAAAGCTGCCCATTCATAGACCGAAATTTGGCCAGCTCAGAAGGAACCAGCTGAATTTCAATCCATGTATGGGCACCCTGGCTGTACACAAGTTGGTCCATCAATCGACTTGTATACAACCAGTCTATTGTTTTTTTCCTGAATTAGTGCCACCAGCTATTGCCAGCAACACTAATCGTGTTCTTCTGGCAGGGAAGGCTCCCCACTAATGATGGGCTCAGGCGTGTTCGCAACCGCACGTGTAGAGCCTGCCAGGAATTCGGCACTGCACTAATCACAGGCAGCGAAACATTTCCCAATCTCTGCAGCCACGGATCGGGAAATGTCTCCTTAACCGTGTGGGTTAAAGCGGAGTTCCGGCCACAATTTCACTTTTTAAATATAAATACCCCTGTAATACACAAGCTTAATGTATTCTAGTAAAGTTAGTCTGTAAACTAAGGTCCGTTTAGACACTTTATAAAATAGAAATTGACTGGGGCCATCTTAAGTGTGGGCATCATGAAGCCAGACTGTATGACTTCCTGGATTTCAGCCTTGCATATCTCGCACATGCTCAGTGCTGCACAAGCGGTGTAATAGGTTTCAGATCAGGTTTCAGCACCTGTACTGTCCAAGTCACATGATTCTTCGAGACTGGGGAGTGCACAGACTCCTGGAAAGTTACACCCACTACATTCCCAGGAGTCTGTGCGGTGTGGGTTAGGAAGCTTAAGCACCTAGGTGCAGGAAGAGGGAAGATTAACTATTCTGCCTAGCAACAACACTTTGAAGGCATCTAAAAATAAAAAATTTTCTTAAAGGACTAATGACATTTTTTTAAAACTACTGATGTAATGTTTTATTTATGGGTGGAACTCCACTTTAAGGAGATATTCCTTGCACCTACAGGTAAGCCTTAATCTAGGCTTACCTGTAGGTGCAAGTTGTGTGGTTGGGTTTACAACCACTTTAAAAACCAGCAGTTGCCGGTTGCCCTTGGCCTCAATACATTCAGAGCCTGTGACTCGGAACAAGCTTGCAGATAGCAAACTCAGACTGACGTCAGAACTTCCTGACCTGTATATGGGATTCCGGTCACTAGCACAAGTATTGAAACTTTTGTATTAGCTGTTCTCCCAGGAAACTGGCATTTTCAAAATGGTACTTTTTGCAATGGCAGCATATATAGTTTGTTAGCAGGCACGCCTTTTACGCTGTGATGTAAAGTGATCATAGAGGGGAGGGGGGGGGTCTTATTTTTAATTGCAGAAACATACAGTTTACACTTGCGCTTAAACACAAAAGCATTTGCCATTATCATGCAGATTTGTGCATTTTAAATGTGAATCAATATGTGTTTGGTGTTCATGCTGTATGTAAACAAGACAAGAGATTCCCCAGGGTGCAAATGTAGAATATACTGTATTTGTGTGCCTCCCTCAGGCGCTATCATTAGACATGTGCAATTTGTTTAGTTCCAAATTAGTTTAAATGAATTTCGACAAATTCGGAAATATCCGAATGAAAACCTGATTAACAATTATAAATAAGTATTGGAATTTCCTTTCAAATTTGGCTGTTAGTGAACGTAACGAATGTATCTGAAGTTACGAATTACCTGGAATAACGAATGCTGCATCTAAACAAATAGAAAATAACAAAATAATAAACAACACAACAATAATAAAAACGTATTATTATTTCCATTGGTTCAGATGCAGCATTCGTTATTTCCGATAATTCGTAACCTCGGATAAATTCATATTCATTACGTTCACCAATTCCAATACCTATAATTTAATAGTTAGTAATAGTTAAGTTATTATTAGTTAGTTGTTATAAGTCAGAAAATTTGAAAGAATAAAGATTTGTGGATTTTCTAATTTACGAATTGCGATTATAACGAATAACCCAAAAATAAAATACAGAATGAAATGAAAACAAACACGTTTTCCAGCCATTATGGTACATGGCAGAGGTACCCACAGGCTCTGCCCAGCCTTTAGCCTGGTACACACTAGGCTGGGTTCAACAGGAAAAAAAAAAGCGCTAAGGAGGAGCCACTGTACTAAGTATCCAATATTAATACAGCGATCTCCTCCACTGAGCTATTGTGTTCTGACAGGGGACAACCCCTTTGCCAAAACACATTGGCCAGCGCTCGCAGCCAATGGCGATGGGCAAACCTTTTTTTGGTCATGCCCCTTCGACAGAAGCCAGACATTTGGCTGGTTTCTCTCATACCAGCTGCCATACACGCCAGTTTCTATAGAACCGCCCGATGCTCGGCCCATGTGTACGGGGATTTTGAGTCCTTGCAGCAGATCTGCGTGTGTGAAGTTGATTTGCTATGCATGCACAAAAGACAGGGAAGGCGTCGCTGATGACCGGGAAAACAGAGCATCTGCAGATATGCCGCGGGGCTCTCTCGGGCCCCAATTCCTGCGACACATCTGTGCATACGAATAGGCAGTGGGTAGAAATTTTCAACTAGGCGGGAATTGTGGAAATGCTGCTTTGCTACACAAATAAATTAAATCACAAAAAATAAATAAAAAAACACTTAATCTGCTAGTTTAGGTGGTTGTAAAGCCAACCACACAACTTGCACCTACAGGTAAGCCTAGATTAAAGCGGAGGTACAACCACAATTAGCATTTTTTAAATGTATGTCCTTTCATCCTGCGTTTTTATAATATAAATCTGGTCACTTACTATTTTACAATCCGCCGCCGATCCGCATAGATAGTTTATAAAACTATATCTACACCATTGTCATTTTGCTTGTGGGCATTGTGAAGCCTACAGGCACTTACTTCCTGGAAGTCTTGGATGGGGAGTGATAATTGGACAGCGCACTGCATCCTGGGAAATGATGACACATTTCCCAGGAGCATTAGAGGGAGATGATGTCAGAATCCTAGGTGGTTTCAAAGACAAATTTCGTGGGACCGCATAGCAACAGGCATTTCCAGATGAGTAAAAAAAACATTTTTCTTTTTTCTTTTTCTTTTTTAGTCGTAAGCTACAGTTTAAAGCAAAATTGTTTTTTTGATGGAACCTCCACTTTAAGGCCCCTTTCAGACTGGGGCGGGAGCTGCGGTGGCGGTATAACGCCGCTAAAAATAGCGGCGCTATACCGCCGGAATTGCCGCGGGTATCAGCCGCTAGCGGTGCAGTATTAACCCCCGCTAGCGGCCGATAAATACCGCCCGCAATGCGCCTCTATAGGCGCATTGCGGGCGGTATTGCCGCGGTTCCCATTGTTTTCAATGGGAAGGAGCGGTGAAGGAGCGGTATACATGCCGCTCCTCTCACCGCTCCAAAGATGCTGCTGACAGGAGATTTTTTTTGTCTCCCGCCAGCGCATCGCCTCAGTGTGAAAGCCCTCGGGCTTTCACATTGAGTCTGCAGTGCAGGAGTTTTTCAGGCGGGATAGCAGCGCTATTTTTAGCGCTTTACCGCCTGAAAAACTCCTCAATGTGAAAGGGGCCTTAGGCTTACCTGTAGAGGTGCAAGTAATATCTCCTTAACCTACGTGGTTTAGAAAATGTTTACAACGGCGCAGGCGCACTGAGAGTGCCGTGTTTGTGAATGGAAAATTCGGGGTTAATGCCAAATTTTCGCGCATGCGCGGGGATCGGCCAGTCCAGCTCGCATGCGCGGGAGTGATTTAATCGCCGCTCTGGCCAATCACAGCGCCAGAGCAGCGATAACAGAAAGAAGATCGTCGGAGACATGGCGGAGGGCACGCAGGAGAACTTCAGGGGCTTCGATCTCAGGTAAGTCGATCATAATGAGCTAGTATGCTATGCATACTAGCTCATTATGACCTTCTCTTGCAAGGTTTTTTTTTTTTAAACTTAATGATGGCTTTACTTCCGCTCTAATCTAACTCTCTCATCCCCCTGGATTGACAATGCTGCTGTCCAAAATGTTTGGTTTGGGGCTTAATACCGCTTTAACGCCTAAAAATGGTTGGTCAAACCCATAAGCACTTTTTCAACACTACACTAACTTACCTTTACACTGGCTTTTTAAAGAGGAAATAAACCCAAACACAAAAATGTATTATATTGCAGCTTACCAATTTTTGACAAGTGTGCATTAGTTTTATTTTTCAACACACTTTAAAGCGGGGGTTCACCCTATCGACAGGAAAAAAAAATTTTTTTTTTCTTTTACCTTTAAATCAGGCACTGTAGCGCGAGCTACAGTATGCCTGTCCCGAATTTTTTCCCCCCATACTCACCTTGTAGTCGTCCATCGAAGATACCGGGGAATGGGCGTGCCTCTGGAGACGGAGGATGATTGACGGCCGGCTCTGGCGCGTCACGCTTCTCCGGAAATAGCCGAAATAGGCTTGGTCTTCACGACGCGTGCGCATAGCCTGTGCGCACGCGCCGTGAAGAGCCGAGACCTACTCCGGCTGTCTTCGGGGAGAGTGACGTGCCAGGGCCGGCCGTCAATCATCCTCCCTCTCCATAGGCACGCCCATTCCCCGCGGGAGCCGAAATCTACGATGGACGACTACGAGGTGAGTACGGGGTTAAAAAAATCGGGACAGGCATACTGTAGCTCGCGCTACAATGCCTGTCTCGATGGTAACATCATGTGGGTCAGGGTGAACTACCGCTTTAACAGACCAAGCTGTTCAGCAAAGGCATCTTTTAGAGGTTTTAGACAAACCATTTATTCATTTATGCTGCAACTGCTTAAAATGTGTTCAGCTTCATCTTGTTAGTCATCCATCTAAATTTGCTAGCGTATCTAAACACTACCCTCTCCCCAAATGGACAATGCTGCTGTCCAAAGGGTGACTCCAATGCTCCTCCATCCAGAGTGGAGACACCCTAGACAGGATGTGTGACAAGGACATTCAGCCACTCAAGGCTGTACAGATGCTGTGGCCAAGATGCTTTGCTTCATGTCCATGGCAAAATTCCACACCTCTGTCGCATTTGGCAAGCAGTACCCCTGCAAAACATGACCCATTCAAGTAAATAGGGCCGCATTTCACAAGGTTTCAGCTTTTTAAAACAGAAAATGAGGAGGCCTTTTCCTTCACAGCTGCCTGTTAACTGCCTCTTGTGGGCTCGTTCACATGAATGGTACTCCCTGAAGAGCAAACCACATTCAGATCGCTCTTTAGAGAGCATTTGACAGGTGGTGTTGAGGCCTCCTCACCACCTGCTTTAACCACTAGATCCCCACACTAGCGTGCTTCAATTGCATGCGGTTCTATGGCACTTCCGGTGCAGCCCCATTCACTTGAATGGATCGCATTCACCAAAAGCGTCATTTTCGTTGCCGCAGCCATGAAGTAAAGCATCGCGGACGCAGCATGTGTACACCCCTGGCCACTACCTCTGCAGCTAAAGGGGTATCAATTGAGGGGAGTGATAAAACCATGGAGTTTCACTGCTTCCGACTTCACATTTGAGCGAGTCATGAAATGCAATTTACCACCTGAATGACCTTAAAGTAGAGTTCCACCCAAAAGTGGAACTTCCGCTTCTCCGTCTCCTCCCCCCTCCAGTGCCACAGTGAAGAAATGATACCGCTCTGAAAGCTGCCGATCCCTCGGATTGCTCCTGCCCTACTGAAACCGACAGATGCTGGCTCTGCACAGGTGCATAAGATAAGAAAATATCCTGGACTGCCGCATTCCGTTGAATGACGTCTATTGAATAAAATAAAAACAATCCAAACTGTACAGTCAAGAATAAAAAGTGAACAACAGGAAAAAAGGGTGGCCAGCGCATTTCACATCGTGAGATGCTTACTCATAGCTAAGTGAACAATGACAAAAAAAGTGGAACTTCCGCTTCTCCGTCTCTCTCCTCCCCCCTCCAGTGCCACAGTGGGACCTGTTTGACAGGTATTGTTCCCCCACTTCCAGGAGACAGGGACGCGGCGCGATCTTCCAGAAGTTCAACCCCCCTCCCCTCCTTCCTCAGCCGCCGGACCAATTAGAAAGTGCAGCGCGCTTCGTGCATGCACAGTAGGGAACCGGCTGTGAAGCCAAAAGGCTTCACTGCTGGGGTCCCTTACCAGGAATGGTGTCGGCTGCACCCGACAGCCGATCCAAAGATCGGCTGGGGTGCCGACATTGCGGGCTCACTGGACAGGCAAGTGTCCATATATTAAAAAAGTCAGCAGCTACAGTATTTGTAGATTCTGACTTTACATTTTTAGTTGGGGGGAGTTTGGGCCTCCTCTTTAAAGTGGTTTTAAAACCTAAAACATTTTTTACCTTAATCCATTGCTTGCATTTGGATGAAAAACATTTAGGCATAGATTCCGATTCCTCAACCCCCTTTATACGATCCAGCGCTGTGCACTCTTCTCCCCCCTCATTTTGGCGTCTCCCCGACTGTGCTAGGGCATCGGGAGCCATTGGCTCCCAGTACTGTCAATTAAAGCCATGATGAGGGAGTGGTGGGGGGCAAAGCACAGTCCCGCTGTCAACATCAATAGTCACAGCAGCGGGGCTCTGAAGTGAGCACAAAAGAGTGCCCCCCATGGGGGCACTGGACAGAGAAGTGGAGCCAGAAGCGCCCAAGAGAGGGGCCCTGAGAAGAGGAGGTTGCACAGAGCAGGCAAGTATAGAGAGGTTTGTTAAAAATAAAAAAATAATAATCCTTTGCAATCACACAGATTGGTAAGCTACAATATAAAAATGTTGGGGTTTTTGGTTCAACTCTGCTTTAAAATAAAAACAAAATCATTTTGGTAATTTTTTTTTACAGAAGAGGGACACTGCAGAGAAAAGTAGGGCAGAGGGATTTGGTTCCAAAAGAGGGACTATTGGGAGCAGGGCTGAAACTAAGGAGGGGGGGGGGGGCACATGCCCCAGGCACCATGCATGTCTCATACATGGTTTATTGCATGGACACATGTTGTGGCTCATTAGCAATGACCATCCACAAGACACGTGAGCAACGCATGCCTTCAATGCACGTCAACGTGGGCACTTAGGCATAAATCCAGCACTAAAAAGCACTGCGCCAATGTAAAAGGTAGTTGCATTTTCCTGCAAAAAGATTCAGCGTTAGCACCCCTCAGAGAAGGCCCACCACAATAAATAAGCGTGAATTTCTACTTCTATTAGCATTGTTGCTGAGGCTTATTGTTCTCTTGCTGGTCTTCCTTATCGGCACCACCGGTGAGCTCAGACCTCCAGTCCAGAGTACCAATTTGAAGAACAAGTGTTTTTTTTTTATATATTGAAAAGCCTGTGGTGTGCATAACACAACCCAAAAACTCCACCCAGGGCAAGAAAAATGTGCACACACATAAAGAGGTGCAACAAAAAACTGACGGGTGCTGCGTCAATTGGTCCTTCGAAAAGGACCCAGCTCTGATGCCCCGGGGCGTTAGGCTCCTGGCAGGGAAAAGAGTAAACAGTGGTCCATGCAGCCAAAGCCACATGGACCCAACATCCTTGGAGGGACTGCCGAAACAGAACCCTCCTCGGTGGGGCTCCCCCTGAATGGAGACCCCATGAGAGCAGGCAAACTAAACCAGAAGGCCATGTCCACCCACTCCCAAGACTTTCAGAGCCAGCCCGAGGACCTGCACCCTACTCATCACACTAAAAGTGCTGTGCACCAACAAAAAAAGACAAAAACGTGACAAACAAAAGGGGTAAAATAATAAAAGAAAGTGGGGGAGAAGGAAGGTGGGAGAGGTGAGTGGAAAGTGACCAACGTGCAATACGTTGGCCGGCCCTCCGGCCAGGAAACAAAAATTTCCCTGGTCCTAGCCAAAAGGCTCGGCCCTAGAGGCAGGTGTCAAAAAGGTGTATGTGGAGATCAGTGACCCAAGATGCCACACGATGAGTTCCTCTTTCAAACACTCGTGCAATGTATGGCACCCCTGGACTGCCACTCCAGGGGCACCATCTCCACAGGCTTTTCAACGGTCCCTGACCCCCGGTCTGGACAAACAGCACCCTTCCCAGCCAGGAACGTAGGAGAAGAGGTCAGGGAGAGCCCACCTAAGCAGGCTACTGCCCACAACCCCCATCCCTCCCACCTAAATCACATTCGGGAAATACTACCCGCTCCTCCCTACGAAAGGAGGAGCAAGGGTTCTCTCCCGAACAACTGACTGGGGCAGGTGTAGTGTCACAGTTTGCTGCCTATCCTAGAATGCTGCGGAAGTCACGTGGCGGCCAACTGCGCATGCGCGATGCGTTCCAAACGCAAGTGCGATGCGTTCCAATGGATTTTCGACAGTACACACCAGCGAACCCGGCATTCAGGGCGACGTGAATTTAGAGGAAAGTGGCCAGTCGGCCTCACGTCTTCGCTCGGACGGCTCGCTCCGCTCGCTCGGCCTCCTGGCTCTTTTTTTAACATCCTCCAATCCACGGGGATGTGAAGGAAAGAGCCTGGATGCCGACCGAGGTTTCACTGGTGTGCACTGTCGTGAATGCATTGGAACGCATCGCATTTGCGCTTGGAACGCATTGCGCATGTGCAGTTGGCCGCCACGTGACTTCCGGAGCATTCTAGGATAGGCAGCAAACTGTGACAATACACCGGCACCACCAAATCCAGGCCAAAGGCCAGGGGCCCAGCCCTCCAGCTTCAACCTCATGCCTCTCTGTCCAAATCAGAAGGCTTGGGTTTGTCGTATAATACATTGCATCTCTGACAGAATAGGGTTAGAGATTCTGGTTCTCTCCCTACTCATCCTTCTGTACCCAATGCATTGACATCTACTTTACACCTCCCCATTGTAACCTGAACCCTCAGTAAACATTGCTCCAGACGCAGCACTGGGGGAGCGCATTTAAATGAAACACATACAGCACATCCAGACTAAGATAATCAGGTTTGCAGCCTTCTAGAAACATATGCAGCATGGCTTGTGCGAACCTTTGTCTGGATCCCAAGGGAACTGGCAGCTTATCAACACACTATCAATCTTGATAGGCTTATAACTAGAAGGCTATTTATCTACAAACTGCAACAAACACAGGATGTAATCCAAATATGCATAACAAAAAGTAAGCAGGAGAGGCAAACAGCTACAATGCAAAATAAATAAATGTATACAAACTGCAAATTAACTCCTTACTGCCTTAACTAGTACTAGCAAGCCAATGCCAATGAAAAATACATTGTGCCTAGTCACCGTACACAATGGCATGAACTAAAGCGGACCATACATGGTTAGGTTTTTCATTCGAATGTTAGTAGAAAAATCACTCTTTTGTCATGGAGTCAACTCATTTCATTCAAAAGCAAAAACAAAACAAAAAAACAAACAAAAAAAAGTGCAGATTCTGCTTTTTCAATTGAATCACTGATGCCATAAACTGGTTTCATTACAATTTCTTCCCAACGAAAGCTACATTAAAATTTTCCATCCTGTCCCTTTTGAATTTTCTCATCACTATGGTCAAAAACGCATCATCAATTTTATCCCACTAACCATTAGAAAAATCAAACAAGCATTACAACAGACATGGAAAGTCATTACAACAGACATGCCTATCATTTGTATCTAGCCGAGTACTGTCCGTTATACTTTTTTATTTTATTTGCACCAACATACAATTTTTCAGGACAAGCTTTGAGGTACGTCCCCTTCCTCAAGGTCCAAGCAGTACCGATTCACAATTTTTTATTTTTTTTATATTTTTATTTACGGCTACAATCACGTCAAGTATTAGCTATAATTCAGTGTCTTAAACTGGATACACACTATACCACTTTCTTAAGATTTTTTTTTACCAAAACCATATAATATGGAGGTCAAACCTAAAAACACGTTCAATTTGTATGCAATCAGGCAGGCCCTTGCACTATATGGCTGAAGGTAAATCTAAAAGGAAATCTAAACAACAATAGTCATATAGCGTATCCAGCTTTATGTCCCTGGAAATGTTTAAATTAACATTGAAGGAGACACAAGATCACTTGCAATTAGCTAAAAAATCAATGGCTCAATACCAAAGTTTAAATTTTAAAATTGTTAACGAAGCATGCAATCACTTGTACTTAAAACACGCTTAAATGATTTTAAAATAACTTTGCACAAAACAGTATCACTTACGATTATCTGAAATGTAGTGGCTCAGCAGTAAAGTCTCCATGGAAATGATTTTAAATAATTAACATTGCATAAAACAGAAATCGCTTGCGATTCTGAGATTTGATTGGCTCAGCGGCCCCTGGAAATTATTTTAAAATTGTTGCATAAGAAAGCCATGCAACATAAAATGCTGTGAGCAATGTATTATTCACATTTAGGGTCTTTACAATGAATGCAGTTGCAAAACTTGAGTAGTAACTGTAATGCTTACTCACCCCGGTACGAAACCAGATCCAGTGTTTCCTGTAGCTGAGTCACATATGACAATGATTAAACCCCCATATGCATATCCATCCTTGCAGGGAATAATATTTAGGGCCCATAGAGGACAGTTGTCCACTTTCTTATAGTCCACAATTCAGCTAATCCTCCCAATCTGAACGTAGCAGCTGTTATCCCCACTCTTTTGTTAGGCAAAACCCAAGCTGAGCATTACATGCCTTGCAGAGAGGGAGGAAAAAAAAAAAAAAGCTAGGAGAGAAGAATAGGCCTTATGTCTGGGTTGGACATGAGAGCAAGGGGACCCTTGGGGGTCTCAATAGGAAATGCATTTCATTGGATGAGGGTATTCTTAGACTGTGAAATCCCTCCCAGTCCCCTGTGTTTTCCCATTCTTTGAAAACCAATCACAAGCTTTCTAGAGTTTATAAAGAGAACTGCCAGAGAACACAGCTCCCCCACAAAAGAATTAACATTTTAAGCTCTGCTTTTAATGAAGAATACCCATTTCCTGCTCAATTAGTTTGCAGGAGGGGTGCGAAGGCTAAAAAGGGTCTCAGCCCAAATATAATGGTGTGGTTTCATAGCATACACATGAGCTATTTTTGTATAGCTCCTGAATTAAAAAATAAATAAAATCAAAACAAGGGGAAAACATTGGTGGCTAAAAAGTGTTCCCCCCCGATTACCCAATGAAGAAATACGGCAAAGGCTTAACCCTTTCATGCCTAATGCCGCGTACACACGGTCGTTTTTTGTGATGAAAAAAAAAAACTTCATTTTTTCTCATGAAAAAAAACAAAGTTTTTCAAACTTCATTTTAAAAAACGACGCTGCCTACCCACCATCATTTTTTCAAAATGCTCTAGCAAAGCGCGGTTACGTTCAGCACGTACGGCGGCACTCTGTTCCATTCAAGCTCGCGTCATAACTTGCTTCTGAGCATGCGCAGGTTTAAAAATGTTGGGGTAGATTCAGGTACCTTTGCGCATTTTTTACAGAGGCGCAGGGCAACGTTTTTGCAGTAGCTCCGTAAATTGCGTGGGCGCTCCGGCAAAATGCCCGGCGTAAGCGCGCGCAATTTAAATGATCCCGTAGGGGGCGGGAATCATTTAAATTAGGCGCGTTCCCGCGCCGATCGTAGAGCGCATGCTCCGTTGGGAAACTTTCCCGACGTGCATTGCGGCAAATGACGTCGCAAGGACGTCATTTGTTTTAAAGTGAACGTAAATGGCGTCCAGCGCCATTTACGATTCACTTACGCAAACTACGTAAAGTTCAAATTTCGCGACGCGGGAACGACGGGTATACGTAACATTGGCTGCCCCTGCTAATAGCAGGGGCAGCCTTACGCGAAAACCGTCGTACGCAAACGACGTAAACTGCGTACGCAGGGCTCGCATTACGTTGTGAATCGGCGTTAGTATGCAATTTGCATACTATACGCTGAGCACAACGGGAACACCACCTAGCGGCCATCGCAAGAATGCAGCCTAAGATATGCGGGCATAAGAGCCTTATGCCACGCATATCTTAGGCTGCAGTCGGCGTAACGAGGTTCCTGAATCAGGAGCATTCGTTACACCGGCGCAACTATGGTTACGCAGGCGCAATTGCTTTCTGAATCCGGGCCGTTGTTTTAAACGTCGCTTTAGCCCACACACTGTCATTTTTTGAGACACAAAAAACAACGTTTTGAAAAACGACATAAAAAAATTGAAGCATGTTCGAGTTTTTTTTTTCCGTTTTTCAGAAAACATAAAACGTTTTCCCCACACATGGTCATTTTAAATGACGTTTTTAAAAATGTTTTTTTCATCACAAAAAACGTCCGTGTGTACGCGGCATAAGCCTTTTTCTGACATGTGTTGTTTAAAAGGTAAAATCTGTATTTTTTGCTAGAAAAATGGTGATCGTTGTAATATTTTATGTCACACGGTATTTGTGCAGCAGTCTTTTAAACGCACTTTTTTTGGGAAAAAAGTCACTTTTATGAATATATAAAAATAAAAAAAAAACAATAAAGTTAGCCCATTTTTTTTGTGTAATGTGAAAGATGATGTTACACCGAGTAAATACATACCCAACATGTCATACTTTGAAATTATGCATACTCGTGGAATGGCGACAAACTACGTTACCTACAAATCTCCATAGGCGATGGTTTAAAAAAAAAAAAATAATGGTTACCAGGTTAGCGTCACAGAGGAGGTCTTTTGCCAAAATTACCGTATTTATCGGCGTATACCGCGCACTTTTTTGCCCTTAAAATCAGGACAAAATCGTGGGTGCGCAATATACGCCGATACCCGCACCGTGTTTGAACCACTGCGCCGACATATACCGAGCGCAGTACACTCGGGTATACTCGGGCAGGCTCGGCTCCTCTCGCGGTCACGTCCTGTGCGTCCTTTACGCGAGAGGAGGTGAGCCTGCCCGAGTATACCCGAGTGTACTGCGCTCGGTATATGTCGGCGGAGTGCTTCAAACACAGCACGGGAAGCGGCTGAAGAACACAGCGGGGAGGACACCACGATGGCCGCAGAAGAACGCCGGACCGGACAAGGCCGCCGATGGACGCCGGGCAAGGCACCGACGAGGGGCATCCAAACTAAGTATTTCTTTTTTTTCCAGGAATTTTTCTTCTAGGTTGGCGGTGCGTGCTATACGCCGGGGCGCGTTATAGGAAGATAAATACGGTATTGCTCTCGCTCTAATGATTGTGGCGATACCTCACGTGTGATTTAAACAGTTTACACATGAGGGTACGACTAACGTATGCGGTTTCTTTGCAGCGCAAGCTCGCAGAAATGGGGTGCTTTAAATTTTATTAAAATGTTTTACATTATTACTTTAAAATTAAAAAATTCTGATCACTTTTATTGCCTTCACAAGGAATGTAAACATCCCTTGTGACAGTAATAGGTGGTGACAGGTACTCTTTATGGAGGGATCGGGGAGTCTAAAAGACCCCAAATTGGAACAAAGGCGTTTCCGGCTTTGCTTCAATCTCACTCTAGCCGGCGGAAGTGCCGGATCGTGGATCGGGTCTCCAGGACAAGAGGTCCGGGAAGAGCGGCGGAAGGCGTGGGGGGGGGGGGGGGATGTCCTCTCCCGCCTCTTTCAGGATAACAACCAAGCGACTTTTAGCCGCATCGGTTGTTATCCCTAAAGAGCCGACGGCCCGCTCAAAAAAACGGTACTGGTGTGATGCCTTAACGCCAAGGCTGCATTTCTGTAATCTGCGAATGCTTCTGCTAATTTTATAATACAATTAATCTTATTATTTTTAAAGAAAATAACAGATTGTTGATTGCAAATTTCTCAAATTGGCAATGTATGATTTGCAGTTAGGACTTTTAAAGAACTTCTTAGTTTTACAAGTAATCAGTTGCGTCGAAATTGACTTTTTCTGTAATGTTTCAACACAGGAGTTCCATCAGTTCGTTTTAGGACTCCTGGTCGCATGGATCAAAGACAGACTGTAATCTCTCCCTATGCGTAACCAAATGTAATCTTATGTGTGTCTGCCTGTATGTGCCCACATCCAAGTCTGTTCAGGTTCATCGGAAAGCACTTATAACGTTTGCGTCCCGTTTCACACTGAAATCAGACTTTGAAATCGTGCGACTTCACTTGAAGTCGCACCATTTTAAAGCTGCATGTTAGAGCGACTTCAGGTGCAACTTGGCTGACATCTGGGAGACTTCATGCACAGATGTCTATGCAAGTTGCACCTGAATTTGCCAAAAATAGTGCAGGAACGTCTTTTTCCAATAGGTGCGACAATGCACCGATTTGAACAGTTTCATTGCCGACAATAGGGTGCGACTAGTAATGAAATTGTCGCATGACATGACAAGTCGCACCGGTGTGAACGGGGGCTTAATGAGTTGGGCGGATATAGGCAAACGCATGTCTGCTTCCATCCAGCCACCTATAGAGATAGCATGAGTGTTTTTTCCTAAGTACAAGATGTAGGAAAAATCAGAATGGACACGGATGTTACATATGGGGCATCAGTTATGATCTGGCTTATCAGTCTAGGATCCCCTGTGGAGATGCAACAGAGTGTGAAAGGGGCTTAAAAAGTCTCAACAAAACAAGTTTAGTTAAATTAACCACTTGCTTACTGGGCACATATACCCCCTTCCTGCCCAGATGAAATTTCAGGTTTCAGCACTGTCACGCTTTGAATGACAATTGCGCGGTCGTGCGACATGGCTCCCAAACAAAATTGACGTCCTTTTTTTCCCACAAATAGAGCTTTCTTTTGGTGGTATTTGAACACCTCTGCCGTTTTTATTTTTTGCGCTATAAACAAAAAATAGAGCGACAATTTTGAAAAAAAAAAACTACATTTTTTTACTTTTTGCTATAATAAATATCCAATAAAAAAAAAAAAAAAAAAAATTTTTTCTCAGTTTAGTCCGATACGTATTCTTCTACATATTTTTGGTAAAAATAAAAATCGCAATAAGCGAATAGTGATTGGTTTGCGCAAACGTTATAGCGTCTACAAAATAGGGGATAGAATTATGACATTTTTTTTTTTGTATTTATTTTTTTACTAGTAATGGCCGCGATCTGCGATTTTTGTCAGGACTGCGATATTGCGGCGGACACATCGGACAGTTTTGACACATTTTTGGGACCATTCACATTTATATAGCGAACAATGATATAAATATGCACTGATTACTGTATAAATGTGACTGGCAGGGAAGGGGTTAACACTAGGGGGCGAGGAAGGGGTTAATGTATTCCCTAATTAGTGATTCTTACTGTGGGGGGAGGGGGGTGACTGGGGGAGGTGACCGATGGTTGTCTCTGTGTACAAGGGACACACCATCAGTCTCCTCTCCCTGACAGGACGTGGAGCTCTTTGTTTACACACAGAGCTCCACGTCCCTGTCGTCGAGACCGCCGATCGCGGGTGCCTGGCGGACATCGCGGCTGCCAGGCACGCGCATCGGCAACTGACTGACGCGGCGGGCGTGTGCTTGCGCGCCCCCCAGTGGCCTGGAGGCCGTATAAAGACGGCCTCCCGGCAATTGAGAGCTGCATTGAGGCCGTAAAAACCTGCAGTGTGGGCGGGAAGTGGTTAAACCAACTGCTACATCATGACCTGTATTAATAAGGGCCCTTTCACACGGGACGGATCTGTGATGATCCGCCTCGTGAACCTCCGCTTGCTCAGCGGGGTTCGCTCTGCTGATCCCCACTGAGCCGGCGGATGACAGGGCGGTCCCCGCACACTGTGCAGGGACCGCCCTGTCAGATCTCCGCTCTCCCCTATGGGGGATCGAATGAACACTGACCGATCTGTGTTCTGTGTTCACCCGATCCGCTCTGCAGACGGATGGAAAAATAGGGTTTTCCTCCTTCGGCAGGGGGGGGGTCGTTCCTCACGGTGCTAAATGTTTCTGCTGCACCATTGCCATGGTTATATATTCTTAGTCCTCTCCATAAAATTACCAGAAATTTGTGCTTAAAGTAGAACTATAGGCAACACTTTCTTTAATTTTGGATAAAGTAAGGGAGGGTTATAGCCCCTGTCAGTTTGTTTTTTACCATCCCTGTCCCATTGCAGAGATTTACCTTCACTTCCTGCCTGATAGCCAAACAGGAAGTGAGAGGAAATCAATGCAAATTAAGCGAATTCGTTGTCTCCCCCCCCCCCAGGAATTCAGAACTAGTGTCCCCATTTGAAAATCTCAGGGCGGGTCTTAAACAGCAAGGGCCTTGACCAAAAGGGGTTGGTCATATTTAAAATTAGGGGTTGCACGAGTTTATTCAGGCCTAGGGCAGCACAAAACCTAAATACAGTGCTGATGTATGTGCCATACCTCTGGGATTCCCATAGAAGCTGGAGATCCCTGTAGTAGACCCAGCCAATCCAGTGATCTCCACTAGCTTTTGGGTTCTACACCAAACAGAGCACAGGGGGTCGATTGCTCAGCACAGTCACCATTCAGGGAACACTGCATTTTCTTAATGAAGTCAAAGCATTCTGTGATTGGATGAGGCAAAGATGCGGAACGGTGACATCGTCTCATCAGAGAGCATGTTGCACTCATTGAAAAAAATGCCAAGAATGGTGCTCATGCCAGTAAGTAGCAAGGCAGATGCATAGGATCCGGTAGCTAGTGGCAACTGTAGTGGCAATGCCTACTAGAGTGATTTACAGCTTCCATAGGGATCCCACAGGTATGGCATATACGTACTTGCATTGCTCCAAGCTAGACCAATGGGTTACTTACTAAAGCTGAAGAGTGCAAAATCAGGCCTGCTTCTGCCTAGAAACCAATCAGCTTCCAGATTTTATTGGCAAAGCTTACACAAGCTGAAGTTAGAAGCCAATTGGCTACCATGCACAGCTGCACCATATTGGGAGTGCATCTGTTTTAGTAAATCTAACGCAGTGTTTCTCAACTCCAGCCCTCAGGGCGCACCAACGGGTCATGTTTTCAGGATTTCCGTCAGATGAAACTGCTGTGGTAATTACTAAGGCACTGAAACTGATAAAATGACCTGTTCAAAATAATGGCAAGCATGAAAACATGACCTGTTGGTGCGCCTTGAGGACTGGAGTTGAGAAACACTGATCTAACCCAACGCAACTATGAAAAAATTGGCATACCTACACTTCAGCTTAAGGCAGTGGCGGAGCGTTCATAGTGGGCGCAGGAGCGCCGCCCCCTCTCTCCTGCACCCATCAATCAACAATAGATTCATGCATTGCAAGAATCTCTATATTGTCGCCGCTGCCGCACACTATTCAGGTGCCCGGCCTCTTGTCGAGCACCTGCCATCTGAATTACAGCGGTGGGGGTGTTTTGGAAGTGCCTGATTAGAGCAATAGGCTTCCTGATTAGAGCCTGTGGGCTCTAATAGGCTTCCAAATTGTTAAGCAGCGGGCGATCACTGCTTACGTAGTGCTGCGTTAGGGAATTGCTACCCTAACACTGACCGGCCTCTCAGCCAATCAGGTGGTCCGGGTCTGGTTCCCGGTCACCTGATTGGCTGAAGCGACAGGTGCTGTGACACAGCATTACTGTGTCACAGCAGAAGAGGACGGGAGAAGGGAGAAGACAACGAAGACTCGAAAGGATAGCTCGAGACAGGCAAGTGCCAGGCAGGGGGGCACACTGGCGGCATTTGATTGGGCAAATCTGGCAGCACACTGGCAGCATTTGATGGTGCAAATCTGGCAGCACACTGGTGGCAATTGATGGGGCACACACACTGGCGGCAATTGATGGGGCACACACACTGGCGGCAATTGATGGGGCACACACACTGGCGGCAATTGATGGGGCACACACACTGGCGGCAATTGATGGGGCACACACACTGGCGGCAATTGATGGGGCACACACACTGGCGGCAATTGATGGGGCACACACACTGGCGGCAATTGATGGGGCACACACACTGGCGGCAATTGATGGGGCACACACACTGGCAGCAATTGATGGGGCACACACTGGCAGCAATTGATGGGGCACACACTGGCAGCAATTGATGGGGCACACACTGGCAGCAATTGATGGGGCACACACTGGCAGCAATTGATGGGGCACACACTGGCAGCAATTGATGGGGCACACACTGGCAGCAATTGATGGGGCACACACTGGCAGCAATTGATGGTTACAGTAGCTGCATTGGATGTTTTTGAGCACCAGCCGCCACTGGCTTTAGGATAATTGTGCATTTTTCTGAATGAGCAAGAAAGGATACAACAATACGACGAAAGCTGACATTTCTTCCAGCATGCAGGGCATTTTTGTGCAGTTAGTTATGCTTGGTAGAACGAAGAAGTAAATTAATTCATGACAGAAGCTGAACTCACAACCCTGGCATGTTTTCTGAGATGGGCAATTAATGCAGTCAATATATGTATGGAAGAGCACTTAAACCAGCCATAAACAGTTCAACTCTCATCTGGTTTAGTAGGGTCTGGCCAAGATTTGAACCATGTATAGGCAGGCTCATTATACCCAAGTTGATCCACTTGGGTACAACCAGCATGCCAGATTTTTAGGATGCGGGTATTGCCAGCGACTATAGCCACTAGCAATAATCACTTTGTTCTCCCGGCAGGGATGGCTCCCCACGGCAGTAGAATAAAATGGCTCCACAAGCACAGTTCCTCTGGAACAGAAAAGTGCCTTCCCCAAACTAATGCCAAAGCCCCCAAATGTGTAAAAAGTATTTGTATTCTGTAGCATTAACACCATAGTTCACTGTGAATGCTAATCAGGAGCTGGTCGGCAGACCTTTTTCGGTCATGCCCCTTCGACAGAAGTTGGCCGAATGTACACACGGGCCGAATATTGGCTGGTTTCTATTGAACCGGTCGATGCCACCTGACATTCAGCCTATGTGTATGGAGCTTTAGACAGCTGTCACTGGAACAAGAGAGATACCCTTTAAGATATCTATAGACATGAGACAGCAGTCAGAATATTCGGGCACAAACATGTATTGGCCGAACGTGCTTTCTTATACTCTGTGCTGGCACCCCAACACTACTTATGTTTGTGCAAACATAGATTGCTCCATCTTCACAGTTTCACTCATACAGCTACACTATAAATTGTACTCTATACATCAGTGGCGGCTGGCACTCAAAATTTTTGGGGGGGGCGCAAACAAACTGAAAAAATAAAGAAATCAAACGCAGCCACTGTGCCAAACGCAGCCACTGTGCCCATAAATTGCCGCCACTGTGCCATCAAACGCAGCTACTGTTCCCATCAATTGTCGCCAGTGTGCTCATCAATTGCCGCTACTGCGCCCCATCAAATGCTGCCAGTGTGCTCATCAATTGCTGCTACTGTGCCCCATCAAATTCTGCCAGTGTGCCCCTCAATTGTCACTACTGTGCCCATCATTTGTCACTTCTTTGCCCCATCAAATGCTGCCAGTGTGCCCATCAATTGCCTCCCGGCACTTACCTGTCTTGCAATGGGTCAGCGGCGGTGTCCTGCACATCCTCTGTGTCTTCTTCTGTCCTCTCTCAGGCGTCCAATCACAGTGCCTGACGCTTCAGCCAATCAGGTGACAGGTAACAGACCCGAGCACCTGATTGGCTGAGAGGCAGTTCAGTGTTAGCAAACGCCAAATTCCTTTGTTTTGCTAACACACAGCTGAGTGAACAGCGAACACCTAGCATGGCGCCCACTTTTCCTCTTTTGGGTGCCTATTAGAGCCTATAATCGGGTTCTTCCAAAAAAAAAAAAAAAAACACCCCCGCCACTGTAATTCAGGTGCCCGAAAAAGGGCCGGGCACCTGAATAGGGGGTGTCAGCGGTGACCATAGACAGATTCATGCAATGCATGAATCTATCTATGATGGTAGAGCGGTGTAGAAGAGGGCGTGCGGCGCTCCTGCGCCCCTTATGGGCGCATCGCCACTGCAATATATTCTCTGAAGCTTTCAGTGGTAAAGAATCAAAGCAGAAATGCGGCAGGAATAAATAGCTCCCTTTTGTGACCAAATCCCTCTGTCCATCACACTGCCTCAGTTGTCCCTCTTTTTAGTCTGATGTGTACATCTCTATACAAATATTTTCTATTTTACTACCAAAAGTATTACGCTGAACTAAACTTTTCATCCAACCTTTATATTACTGCACATAAAGGAAAAAACAGAGGTCAAAAAACACTTGTGGGGTTTAGCCAATCATTTTGTACATATTTTTGTGGTCCGTGTGACCAGTGCCGTGGCAGAGACGTGTCCTTTGCCTTCATACTGTGTGCTAAAAAAGGTGATCCTCTAAGTCTATCACTTTGGAACATCGGGAGGTATGGGAATACAATCCAAAATTCTGAGCGTTATCTTCTAGGTGTTGTCATGAATTTCCGTTTTCATATCTGTATCTACCGTAGTTATCGGGGTATTGCGCGCTCCGGAGTATAGCGCGCACCCTTAAAGTGGACCCGCATTCCTGTAAAAAAACATTTTAGTACTAAGGCCCCGTACACACGAGAGGATCGATCCGCTGAAATTTTTCTGCGGACCGGTTTCAGCGGATAGATCCGCTGGTGTGTACAATCCAGCGGATATTTATCCGCGGATATTTTTCCGGGCGATGGATTTCCAGCGGATCAAAAATTTCTTAACATGCTAAGAAATTGATCCGCTGGAATCCAGTCCAGCGGATTGATCCGATGGTCTGTACAGACTCACCGGATCAATCCGTCCGAATCCATCCCCCGCATGCGTCATAATGATTCGACGCATGCGTGGAAGTCCTTATATTACAGCGTCGCGCACGTCGCCGCGGCATCATCGCGGCGATGGCGCTACACGTCACCGCGGAGGGAATTCCGCGGGGATTTTGATCTCATGGTTGGTACAACCGCCAGAGGATTTATCCGTGGAAACGGACCTCCTGTGTACTAGGCATTACAGTTTTGGTGTCTTGCTCGTCGGGTCCGGCGTCCGTCTGCGGCTTCGGTGGTGTCCTCCTCGTCGGGTCCGGCGTCCTTCTGCGGTGTCCTCCCCGCTCGATCCCCGCTTCGAGTTTGAACCACTGCACCGGCATATACCGAGCGCAGTACACTCGGGTATAGTCGGGCAGGCTCGGCTCCTCTCGCGTTCACGTCCTGCGAGAGGAGCCGAGCCTGCCCGACTATACCCGAGTGTACTGCGCTCGGTATATGCCGGCGCAGTGGTTCAAACTCGGCGCAGGAAGCGGGTATCGCGTATATCGCGCACCCACGATTTTGCCCCGATTTTCAGGGCAAAAAAGTGCGCGGTATACGCCGATAAATACGGTAATTTATTAGAGTCTCCTGTTTCAAAAGTACCAATAAGTTCACGTATGCATTTTATGCACCTTAGTAACTGTTAGCATCAGCAATCTATAAAAGGTTCTCAATTATTAACCAGGTAGGGTTGCCACCTCATCCCTTTAAACCTGAACACATATGAATTACACAGGTTCTGAGGCAAATTTATTGCAGATAAGGCAACAAGTGAGTTTAATTACCACCTTAATCAGCCACAGAGGGTGAGGTGGCAACCCTATATCCAGGTCATAGCAGTAGATATGAAAACGGAAATTCATGACAACACCTAGAAGATAACGATCGGAATTTTGGATTGTACTGCCATACCTCCCAACGTTCTAAAGTGATAGAGGAACACCTTTTTAGCACACAGTATGAAGGCAAAGGACACGTCTCTGCCACGGCACTGGTCACACGGACCACAAAAATGATTATTAGGATGAAACGTCTTCAACATTTACAACGTTTTGTTCTAGCTGGCATGATGGGATATGTAGCTCCACGATCATCATTGACTGTCATACTAAGGTGACCATCAAAGCAGTACAAAGAGTTACAGTAAGGTCAGACTCACTAGTTAGTAATCATTTTGGTTTAGGAAATCTTCATTGTGTACTTTATTGCCTGCCACAACACCAGACTTGATCGCCCAGAATAACCGATCTAAGATTTTAGTTTGAGAGGATAAAATGTAATCTGAGCGGTTGCTATGCACAACAGCAGCTCTGCCGGTCACTTTTCATAAACTAAACACTCCGCTTCTGTTCCCGTGACTTTCCCATCAAATTCAATGGCAGCAGCTCTAGCTGAGATGCATTGTTGAAAAGCTCATCCCTTGAAAAAGCAAGCCTGGTTAATTGTCTAGCTTACCTTGCTCTTGACTAGAATATCAATGCATGTGGGCTTTGGCCAGCTGCTCTCTTTCAGTGCTAGCCCAAACCACTGAAAGGCTGAATGTAGGGCAGAAAATCCTTCAGGAGTGGAGGCAGAGGAACAATGTGATTCTTCTTTCTGCTTATTTTCTCTTCTCAGAAGAATACACAGCCATAGAAAAAACATAGGATAGTTTCCTAACTCATGGTCATAGACTGTGGGACGAAGGCAAACACAGACCCGCCTCTTCATCCACATCATGTGTGGAGAACTTCAAGACTTTCCATTAACCTTACTTGTGCCAGGGAGACACAAGAGTCTCTGCGGCTATAGATCATGGACGAAGATAGAAATACAGCATTATTCAAGAAAGCAAGTCAAATAACCAGTAGACACGTGCACACTGAAATATTTTGTTTCGGAATTTTTTTTCGTCCGAAAAATACATTTATTTAGTTACTCCCGAAATTCGTTTTTTATTTATTTTGTTTCGTAAAAAAATGCATTCGTCCGAAAATCCGACTTAATTAACCGCTTCCATACCAGGCACTTACGCACCTTCCTGCCCAAGCCGATTTTCAGTTTTCCGCACTGTCACAATTTGAATGACAATTGTGCGGTCATGCTACACTGTACCCAAATGAAATTTTTATCATTTTGTTCCCACAAATAGAGCTTTCTTTTGGTGGCATTTGATTTTTTGCGCAACAACTAAACAAAACGACATTTTTAAAAAAAAATTAAGTTTTTATTTTTTTCTGTAAATTTTTTTGTAAATAAGTAAGTTTTCTTCTTCAATTATGGGCACTGATATGGCGGCACTGATGGGCACCGATGAGGTGGCACTGATGGGCACCGATATGCGGCACTGATGGGCGCCGATAGGCGGCACTGATGGGCATTGATAGGCGGCGCTGGTATGCTGCACTGATGGGCATTCATAGGCGGCACTGATGGGCACTCATAGGCGGCACTGATGGGCACTCATGGGTGGCACTTATGGGTGGCACTGATGGGTACTTATGGGTGGCACTGATAGGTGGGCACTGGGCATAGATGGGCACTAAGAGGTGGCACTGATGAACACTGGGTGCCACTGATGGACACTGAGGGGTGGCACTGATGGCATTGCTGTGCATCATTTTAGCCAATGCCCATTTTGCCAGTCAGTGCCCATTTGTGGGCACTGATTGGCATTGATTGTGTTAATTATTTTTTTTTATTGGCGTTTTTTTTCCTTAGTTTTTTGCTCTATTGAGCACTGGGGGGGCACTCCCTGGTGGTCAAGTGTTGGCATCCGAGGGGGGCTGCGCTGATAAACAATCAGCGCGAACCCCCCCTGTCAGGAGAGCCGCCGATCGTCTCTCCTCTACTTGCGTCTGTCAGACACGAGTGAGAAAGATCCGATCAACGGCTCTTCGGCCCCGTACACACGACCAAACATGTATGCTGAAACTGGTCCGCGGACCAGTTTCAGCATACATGTTCGGTCGTGTGTAGGCGCGAGCGGGCAGAATTTCAGCAAACATTTGCCCGCCGGGCCTTTTCCCAGCAGACAAATATTCCTGGACGTGTTTTAAAACCGTCCGCTGGAATCCTGCCCGCTCGGACATGTACGGTCGTCAGTACAGACCTACCGTACATGTCCGAGCGCCCGCCGTCCCTCGCATGCGTGGAAGCCTTTAAATGGCAGGCCCGCCCACGTCGCCGCGTCATCGTCGCGGCGACGACGCGGACACGCCCCGCGTATTGTTTACGCGCAGACTTCTGTACGATGGTTAGTACAGCCATCGTACAGAAGCCCTCTGGCAGGCATGTACGGTGAAAACGGTCCGACGGACCGGTTTCATCGTACATGTTTGCTCGTTAGTACCCGGCCTTCCTGTTTACATCGTGATCAGCCGTGGTTGGACACGGCTGATCACGTGGTAAAGAGCCTCCGCCGGAGACTCTTTACCGACATCGGAGATGACACCCTGCATCACTGACACCCCGCATCACCGATCGCCGCACTGCGCGCCCCCACGGGCGCGTGCCGGCATGAAATCCTGCAGGACGTCAATAGACGTCCAGTCAGGATTTCACAACCACGTCAATTGCCTATTGACCGGCGGGAAGTGGTTAAGGGCGAATTAGTCATTGAAGGCTTATGGTGTCTGTCGAAATTTCTAAGAAGATTCTGTATGACGCAGCAATCGTACATTTCCGGTCGAATGTTCCGCTATAGAAGAATTCTAATGTTTTTGACACTGGTAATAATTATATTTATAAATTATTACTACTAGTCAACCAACATTCAAATTCTTCTATAGCCTATGGACCGAGCATTTTACTGGAAATGTACAATTGCGGCGTCGTAGAGTTTAGCTGCTTGTCGATCTTCTTAGAACTTTGGACAGACACCATAAGCCTTCAATGACTGATTCGACGTTTGTATGTTTTTCGCTGCTTCGTCGAATCTTCGTCGTTCATGTCGAATGGTCTACCCCAACACTGTCTCTATAATGTCTAATCTTTTCTCTCTATGTTGAATCTTTCCTCTCTATGTAGAATAATCTTGGACTAATAGAGTTAGGTTAGGCACATTCTACCGCAGATTTGATAGACACAGATTGCTATTGTCAGCGTCATGTCGAATCTCCTATCTCAATCGAACTGTTGTAGCAACGAAAATAAAGCATTTTTTTATGTCCGATCTTTCAGATTTCGGATTTTGCGCGTTCATTTTCGTTTGTTAAAACGATAACGAAAATACACGAAATTCGGACGAAAATGCATTCGGACGAAAATGAATACACATGTCTAAAAACCAGTAACAGCCAATTGCCACAATTCACTCAGCTATAACACGTATGTTTTTGGCATAGCAATCGTTATGCTAATATTGAGTAATGTAACATAACATTGGCACAAGATTTTTTTTTATCTTTACTTAACCACTTCCCGACCGCCGCATGTATATATACGTCGGCAGAATGGCACGTACAGGCACATTGGCGAACCTTCTAGCGGGTGGGGGGTCCGATCGAGACCCCCCCCGCTACATGCGGCGGTCGGGTTCCCGCGGGGAGCGATCCGGGACGACGCGCGGCTATTTGTTTATAGCCGCTCCGTCGCGATCGCTCCCCGGAGCTGAAGAACGGGGAGAGCCGTATGTAAACACGGCTTCCCCGTGCTTCACTATGGCGCTGCATCGATCGAGTGATCCCTTATATAGGGAGACTCGATCAATGACGTCATTCCGACAGCCACACCCCCCTACAGTTGTAAACACACACTAGGTGAACACTAAATCCTACAGTGCCCCCTGTGGTTAACTCCCAAACTGCAACTGTCATTTTCACAATAAAGAATGCAATTTAAATGCATTTTTTGCTGTGAAAATGACAATTGTCCCAAAAATGCATCCAATTCGCATAGGAGGAGATTGTGACCGGCTTTCTATGGAGCCGATTCACATTTCTCCGCAGCGGATCCAGTGCGATTTGCTCAGGAGCCCTGTGCGTCTTTTGGTCCATTTCAGGTCCGAATTCAGCCAAAAATGTGGGCTGAAATCAGACCTGAAACTGTGAATGGAGACACTCCTTCACACTATAACACGACTCCTGCTGTTATAGTGTAAACCCAACCTCATGAATTCTATGCATGAAGGTAAAGAAAACCTTCCATATGCCCCCCACACTGAAGCTGTGTGACAAGAGTCAGGTAAGTGTTTATGGATGGGAGTGGGTAGGATAGGTAGTGGGGAGTTTTTTTTTATTAGAATCACTTTAAAGCGGAGTTCCACCCAAAAATGGAACTTCTGCTGGTACTGGTGACCCTCTTACATTTGGCATGAATTTTTTTGGGGGGAGGGGAGCGGATACCCAGTTTTGACAGGCACCCAGCTCTCACTTTCTTCCCTGGCACCAGGGCACCGGAAGGAAGTTCACCACTCCCTCCTTGCAATCTTCTGGGACACGTCACAGATCCCAGAAGATTGCCCGGTCATTCGCAATGCACGCCCGGCTGTGAAGCCACAGCCAGGCGCCCACAGTTACAATGCCGGAGGAAAGGAGGGGGAGAGGAGCGAGGCTTTGTGCGCCCACATCGCTGGACCGTGGAACAGGTAAGTGTCTGTTTATTAAAAGTCAGCAGCTACACTTTTTGTAGCTGCTGACTATTAAATGGGTGGAACTCCACTTTAAAGGGGTTGGAAAGGTACACTTTTTTTCACCTTAATGCATTAAGGTGAAAAGACATCCGATGATTAGCGCCGTTAGTTTACTTACCTGACCCCCCGAAAGTCCCGCGCCGTGAATGCGCTGGCTTCTCGGCCGGGGTTCTCGGCTCATTCATTGGTTGATTGAAAGCAGTGCAGCAGAGCCGCTGCTCTGTGTGTCCATTCAAATGCGAAGCTGCGGTTCAGCCCCCTCTCTCTCCTCATTGGCTTATTAAATTTCATTTATAGAAAAGAAATTACCGCGCTAAGTGAAACACTAATATGAAGCTGCAACTAAAAAGTGATATACACACCAAACAGTCAATAGAAAAAATGTAGTTGCGCTATTAAATTTCATTGACAGCAGCGGGAGCCAATGGCGCTTTGTGCCTCAGCCAATAAGGAGGGAGAGTTCTCTGTACACATTCACGTTCACCTCACCACTTTAGTAAATCAGGCCCATTGCTGAGCTGATGATTATCACACACCCCTGGCCTCTACATTCACTACATCATTTCCAGAACATTTATTTTTAAAAACAGTTTCCCCCACTAATCACAGATTTTCAATAAATATTTACATGAAGAGAAAGTAAAGCGTCTTTTTGGTGAACACATATTTTATATGCAGTGTTTATCTTCGGTTGCATTCACACTTTCATGTAGCAGAAAAAAAAATTCCGGCTTGTGATTTTGGCTGAGCGATTTGCACGCAAGTTCACTGTCGCACAAAGGGCAGCCTATTTACTACATATTACAGTCCCCCCTCCACATTACAGCACCCCTCCACATTACAGCCCCCCCTTAGCATCACAGCCCTTCTTCACATTAAAGCCCCCCTCCACATTACAGCCCCCCTGCACATCAGAGCCTACCCTTCGCATTACAGTTCCCTGCCCTTCACATCACAACCCCCCTTCACACCAGAGCCCCCCTCCACATGACAGCACCCCACCCCTTCACATCACAGCACCCCTTCACATCACAGCCCCCCTCCACATTACAGCCCCCCCCTTAGCATCACAGCCCTTCTTCACATCAAAGCCCCCCCTCCACATTACAGCCCCCACTGCACATCAGAGCCTACCCTTCACATCACAGCACCCACCCCTTCACATCACAGCGCCTCTTCACATCACAGCCCCCCTGCACATCAGAGCCCACCCCCTTCACATCACAGTTCCCTGCACTTCATATCACAGCCTCCCGCTTACATCAGGGCCCCCCTTCACATAACAGTTCCCTGCCCTTCACATCACAGCCCCCTTCACATCAGAGCCCCCTTCACATCACAGTCCTCCCTGCACATCAGAGTTCCCTGCCATTCACATCACAACCCCCCTTCACATCACAACCCCCCTTCACATTAGAGCCCCCTTCACATCAGAGCCTCCCTGCACATCAGAGTTCCCTGCCCTTCACCTCACAACCCCCCTTCACACCAGAGCCCCTCCTTCAACATTACAGTTCCATGCCATTCGCATCACAGCCCCCCTTCACATCTGAGCCTCCCCTCCTTCACATCACAGTTCCCTGCCCTTTAATTCACAGTTACCTGCCCTTCACATCAGAGCCCCCCGTCCTTTACATCACAGTTCCATGACCTTTACATCCCTGCCCTTCACATCACAACCTCCCCTTCACATTAGAGCCTCCCATTCATATCACAGTTTCCTGCCCTTCACATCACAGCCTCCCTTCACATCACAGCCTCCCTTCACATCACAGCCTCCCTTCACATGACAGCCTCCCTTCACATCAGAGCTCCCCTTCACATCACAGTCCTCCCTGCACATCAAAACCTCCCTTTCACATCAAGATCCCCCCACTTTGCATCACAGCCCCCTTCACATCAAAGTCCTCCTTTTACATCAAGATCCTCCCTCGAATCACATCTGCCCTCTTTACATCACAGTCCCCCTCCATTTACATCACAGACCTCCCATTACATCACAGTCCGCCCCCTTCACATCAAAATCCCCTTTACATTACACTCCCCCTTTACATCACAGTCGCCTACCTCCCTTTATATCACAGCCCCCTTCACGCCAGTGCTCCCCTCTCACAGTAGTGTCCCCAGCCCCCCTTCATATCACACCACCCTGTATCCTAGCAGCCAATTATTACCTGCTTGTTAACTTAAAAAGATATATTCATAAAGTCCTGAGCTGTGACGTAACTGGTAGACAGACGCAGATGCAGACCGGAAGTGAAGTGAGAAGGCACTCAAACGCCATGTTTTTATCCTTATGTGATTTTTAAAGCTGATTTTGATGTAAGAGCCTACTTATTTGTAATAAATACCCCTTTATTTGAACTTATTACACTATAGGGGGCTTTTTTCTCCTTGATTCCTATTCCATAGATATTTGGTAGCAGTTTAAACCCAGTGTTTGGAGTCTGGATGCTGATGTACCCTATGGGTTTTATTACCAAAACTTGCCTAAACTGATGAAGAAATTCTTTTTTTTTTTTACATTTTTTGGGGGATATTTACTATAGCAAATATATATAGCATATATATATTTTTTTTAAATTGACAGTCTTTTTTTGTTTATAGCGCAAAGAAAAGTAGTGTATTTAGGTTTTGTGCTGTCCTAGGCCTGACTAAACTTGTGCACCCCCTAATTTAAATATGACCCACCCCTTCATGTAAATGCCACACCCCTTTCAGTTTATTTTTTGAGTGGGGACACTAGTTCTTAGGGCCTGGGGGGGCAATGGATTCCCTTAATTTGCACATATTTTCTCTCACTTCACGTTTGGCTATGGGGCAGGAAGTGAAGTGAAATCTCTGCAATGGGACAGGGATGGTAAAAAATAAACTGACCGGGGCTATAACCCTCCCTAACTCTATCCAAAATGAAAAAAAAAGAAAGTGTTGCCTATAGTTCTACTTTAAGCACAAATTTCTCATAATTTTATGGAGAGGACTAAGAAGATATAACCATGCCAATGGTGCAGCAGAAAACATATATCACAGTGAGGAAGGTTTGTGGTCCAGGATGATGGGACAGTCAAAAATAGAATCAGCTTGCGTTATACCAACAGTGTAGCGCAGGGACTCATTTTGTGCTGCCCCCCTGCAAAGTGCTGCCCTAGGCATGGGCCTTGTTGGCCTAGGCCAGGATACAGCATTGGCAAAGAAGCAGAAAAAAAAACCACAGAGGTGATCAAATACCACCAAAAGAAAGCTCTATTTGTGGGGAAAAAAGGATATATATTTTTTTCGGTACAGCGTCGCACAACTGCGCAATTGTCAGTTAAAGTGGTGCAGTGCCGTATCGAAAAAAAAATGGCCTGATTATTAAGGGGTCAAATCCTTTTGGTCCTTAAATATAACATTACATCAGTAGTTTTAAAAAAATGTCATTAGTCCTTTACGATTTTTTTTTTTTTTTTTAGATGCCTTCAAAGTGTTGTTGCTAGGCAGAATAGTTAATCTTCCCACTTCCTGCACCTAGGTGCTTAATGCTTCCTAACCTACACCGCACAGACTCCTGGGAATGTAGTGGGTGTAACTTTCCAGGAGTATGTGCACTCCCCAGTCTCACAGAATCATGTGACTTGGACAGCACAGGTGCTGAAACCTGATCTGACACTGCTTGTGCAGCACTGAGCATGTGCGAGATTTGCAAGGCTGAAATCCAGGAAGTCATACAGTCTGGCTTCATGATGCCCACACTTAAGATGGCCCCAGTCTATTTCTATTTTATAAAGTGTCTAAATGCTGTAACAACCTAACAAAACGGACCTTAGTTTACAGACTAACTTTACTAGAATACATTAAGCTTGTGTATTACAGGGGTATTTATATTTAAAAAGTGAAATTGTGGCCGGAACTCCGCTTTAACTAGTTAAAGTTTGAAAGGTAAAGACAAATTGATTATAAGGTACTGCACCTAGTAGATTATAATTGGCTCTTTCTGCAGAGTTCCTGTAAAAGACACACAGACTGTAGCATATGGATTGCACATAGCCAAGGCATGGCCTGAGGTTGATGTACTCTGCTGTAACGTGCTATTTTAACTACGGCTAATGGAAATCTCACATGTTGGGAATTGGGTTTTTGCCTGACATGCATCAAACTGATCAAAGCCAAAGTCAGTTTGGTTGCCAATTTAAACCTAACCCTTAATGACGGAGTAACTACTGCATGACAGTTACAAATTACCCAGACTTGGCAATTAACGCTTGCTAATAGATAGACTTACAGAACAGAAGTCACAAAGTGAAAAACATTTCATAAGTATTTTCCTAAAAGATTTGCTCAAATCTTTAAAATGGTTTAAAGTGTACCACTAGCCAAAATATTCTTTTGTAGTTTTGGAGCCTACAGAACAGTTAGAATCCCTTCCAAGTTTTTATTTATTTTATATTGCTGCCTATGACCCCTCTGATAAGATTACTCTCCTTATTTGTCATTGTGACCATTATCTAGGATAGCAACTGATGGAAAAGAGAACATTTTACAGTTGTCACCAGAACAGGAATAGCAGGGAATTTCAATGGGGAGACCTTTTCAGGGGATTCCTCCCACTTCACTTTAGAGAGTTTTTGTTGTTGTTGTTGTTGTTTTTAGTTCTTGTTGTGCCTCTACGACAAGATATTAGGGGGCAGCTCTGTAATGAGATATGACTCTTTAACCACTTGGCTCTGGAAGATTTTGCCCCATTCATGATCAGGCAATTTTTTGCTATTCAGCACAGTGCTACTTTAACTGGTAATTGCGTGGCCATGCAGCACTGCACCCAAAAACAATATTTTTTACTTTCTGCTTTAAAACATATCCAAGGAAAAAAAAAAAAAAATCTTCATGAATTTAGGCCAACATTTATTCTACTACATGTCTTTGGTAATAAAAAATACCAATACATGTACCGTATTTATCGGCGTATACCGCGCACTTTTTTGCCCTGAAATTCAGGGCAAAATCGTGGGTGTGCGATATACGCTGATACCCGCTTCCCGCGCCGAGTTTGAACTACTGCGCCGGCATATACCGAGCGCAGTACACTCATGTATAGACGGGCAGGCTCAGCTCCTCTCGCAGTCACGTCCTGGACGTACAGGACGCACAGGACGTGACCGCGAGAGGAGACGAGCCTGCCTGACTATACACAAGTGTACTGCGCTCGGTATATGCCGGCGCAGTAGTTCAAACTCAGTGCGGGAAGCGGGGATCGAGCGGGGAGGACACCGCAGCAGGACGCCGGACCCGACGAGGAGGACACCACCGAAGCCGCAGACGGACGCCGGACCCGACGAGGCCGCCGCACAAGACACCAAAACTGTAAGTACTAAAATGTTTTTTTTTTACAGTAATGCGGGTTCACTTTAGGGGTGTGCGATATACGCTGGAGCGCGCAATACCCCGATAAATACGGTATATTATTTGGTTTGCGTGAAAGTTTAGCGCCTACTAAACTATAGTGTGTGTGTATATATATATTTATCCTATTTGAATAAAGGCAACGTTTGTTCAGAGTACGGATGTCCAGAAATAAAAAAAAATGTATTCCTGTCTTGCTGAAAGCATCGCAGGCACCTGTGGTTTCTGTAAGGTGGATCATCATCAAGGCTTCTTACCTGGAGTGGCTACTTCTTTTTGTTCAGTGACTTATAGTGGGACTGTGATAGTGTGGCAGGCCAGGGCCGTCTTTAAGGCAGGGCAAAAGGGGAAGCTGCCCTGGGCCCTGTAATTGTTGTGGGGCCCAAAGGAGCTGCCTCATACTTGCCAACTATTCCCTTGTCCCTTGAAGCTTTAGTCCTTTGCTGTGTCCTGATATCTCAGTGTGAAGTGCTGCTACTAATGCTGCCCAGCTCTGCCCTATTGTTATGTACAGATGACTCACCTGCAGACCCTGTGTTTATATGTAAATAATCGTCATTCATATGTAAATAACAGGATCATTCATATGTAAATAGCAGCAGCATTGATATGTAAATAGCCAAGGCCGGCAGCATTCATATGTAAATTGATATGTATATCATGCCCCTCTGCAGTGAAGAGATGATGTGCTGTAACCTCTAGCAACCAATCAGTGAGCCCTTTCACACAGATAGCAGGCCGCGTCAGCGGTAAAGTAACGCTAGTTTTAGCAGCACTTTACTGTCATTTTAGCAGTGCTTTTTGGCCGCTAGCGGGGCACTTTTAACCCCCGCTAGCTAGGGTTGCCACCTGTCCAGGATGCACCTGGGCAGTCTGGGTTTGGAATTATGTGTCCGGGTTTCAGTCTGCCTGAAACCCTGACACATTATTCAGACTGGGCTGTGGCTCCCCAAGTAACTGAGATAGTTGCACAAAAATCTGTTGCCATCCGAGAGCTATGGGCTGCTGTCTGGGGGCAGGTTTGGCATCAATGGGGCACTGGGGGGGGGGGCGATGATATCAGCAAGAGCAGTTTGGCCACATCCACTGTTTGCCGCAGCGCGCTGCATTACCACTCTCCTTGGGGCACCCAAAGATGTCCCAGGTCTTTTATAATCCTATGGTGTATACTATGAAAAAAATATGCCCTGTGCTGCTAAAGTGTCCGGGTTTGGTTTGAAGAAAAGGTGGCAACGTTACCGCTAGCGTCCGAAGAAAGGGTTAAAAGTGCCCGAAAAGTGCCGCTGCCCATTAATTTCAATGGAAAGGGGCGGTGGAGGAGCGGTATCGCTCCTCCACCACCCCAAAGACGCTGCTTGCAGGACTTTTTCTAACGTCCTGCAAGCGCACCAGCCCAGTATGAAAGCACTCAGGCTTTCACATTGGGGTGGCATGAGAGGCGTTTTTCAGGCGCTTTACAGGCGCTATTTCTAAGTGCTAAAATGCCCGAAAAACACCTCCAGTGTGAAAGGGGTTTTATGCCCTGTACACACTATCGGAATTTTCAATGGGATAAAATCCGATGGAATTTTCCGTCGAAATTCCGTTCAAGCTGTCTTGCATACACACTGTCAGACCAAATTCCGACCGTCCAAAACGCAGTGACGTAAAACACTACGATGAGCCGAGTTCAATGTTTCCAATCATGCGTCGACTTGATTGTGAGCATGCATGTTTTTTTCTCCGCCGGAGCTCCACACAGACGATTGGAATTTCCATTGAAAAAAAAATAAAACATGTTCTATTTCTAAACTCAGACTGGGTATTTCTCCTTTCTGTTACTGAAATGAAAAGCACTCCTTTATCTCTGATGTTTGCGTGTTAGTGGCTCACAGGAGATTAGGCTCCATTCACACTTATGTGACTTGAAATGCAACTTTGGACATCAAAGCTGCATGACAAGTTGTTCCCCACGTTTTCCAATGATAACCATTCATATAGGCGAGACTTAAAGTTGCAACAACTTCAAAGAAGTTCATGCACTACTTTGGTCTGACTTTCATGCAATTTGAGGGCCATAGATTTCAATGTTAACCCTCAGAAGTTGCATGAAAGTTGTACCTGAATATTATACAATGCAACTTGTGTGCAACAGTTGTCCATTATCCCTGGTCAAAGCCAAAGTCGTATTCAAGTTGCACCCATCCAAAGTTGCACTCCAAAGTCAGCGCAACTTTGGAGTCATACAAGTGTGAATGGAGCCGAAAAAATGAAGCATGCCAAGGTCTATCCAAGCCTGTATCAACACCTGCCCCCTACAGGTCACTCAGTGTAGCACCAGCACAATTTTTGGAGCCTTGGTGTGAAGGTAGTCACATTCACTTTACCAATGAATAATGCTATTTAAAGTTATTTTTTTTAGGCAAGATCAATGTTTTGCCTATTTTCTCCTAAGTTTGTACACCTATTATAAAGCTGTATATGTGACATTTACCAAACATTTGCTGCTGTTGTACCTTCCTGGTGCATGTGTTTTAAATTTCAGGGATTAAACTGTAGAGAATGTTTGGTGAATTTCACATTTAGGCTTGGATAAGGGTCTGGTATGGATTTTTGGGGGGGGGGGGGGACCCCACACTGTTTTGGCATAGGGGTTCTACTTCAGCCAGGCCACTTTTTGCGATTCGGCACTGCATGGCTTTAACTGACAATTGCCTAATCGTACGACGTGGCTTCCAAACAAAATTTACGTCCTTTTTTTCCCACAAATAGAGCTTTCTTTTGGTGGTATTTGATCACCTCTGCGGTTTTTATTTTTTGCGCTATAAACAAAAATAAAGCATCAATTTTGAAAAAAAAGCAATACTTTTTGCTATAATAAATATCCCCAAAATATATATATATATATAAAAAAAAACATTTGTTTTCCTCAGTTTAGGTCGATATGTATTCTGCTACATATTTTTGGTAAAAAAATAGCAATAAGCATTCATTAATCGTTTTGCGCAAAAGTTATAGCGTCTACAAAATAGGGCATAGTTTTATGGCATTTTTATTAATATATATATTTTTTTTACTAGTAATGGCGGCGATCAGCGATTTGTATCGTGACTGTGACATTATGGCGAACACATCGGACACTTTTGACACCATTGTCATTTTTACAGCGATCAGTGCTATAAAAATGCACTGATCAGGGCTGGACTGGCCTACCGGGATACCCGGAAAATTCCCGGTAGGCCGTCTGCACTCAGTGCCCTGGGGTCGCCTTTGCCTAGCTGTCAGTTAAAAGAGCAGCGGGGGGCTGCAGCCGCGGCTGTCATTGCCGCTGCACTTTCCAGCTATGCAATGCCTTGCCTTCTAATCTGATCCGGCACCTGCTTTTTTTTATTTCCCCTTCCATCGGCCTGTGTGGCGCCAGCACTGCCTACTAGTCTCAGTCTGCAGAATAACGAGTGAGAACATAGGAGGATTGAACGGCGTCAGCCGCCCTTGGAGCAGAAAAATTAAGGTGAACATATTGCAAGCTGTATAATGAATCTCTCTATCTCACCATTGCACGGTGCACCCCCCCCCCCTCCTCTCTCTGTCACCTTTACTGCCCCTGCAATTTAATTGTAATCTGTATAATAATAATCTCTCTCACCATTGCATGGATGGTGCCCCCCCCCCTCTGTCACCTTTGCTTGCTGCCCCTGCAAATTGTAATCTGTATAATAATCTCTCTGTCTCATTGCACTGGTGGGCTGCATTTGGTGGGCTGCATTTAGCATTTAGTCTCCTACGCCGTCGTATCTTGGGTGCATATTTACGCTGGCCGCAAGGGGCGCTTCCGTTGATTTACGCGTTGAATATGTAAATGAGCTAGATACGCCGATTCACGAACGTACGTACGTACGTACGTACGTACGTACGTACGTACGTACGTACGCCCGTCGCAGTAAGCTACGCCGTTTACATAAGACATACGCCGGCGTAAAGATAAAACACCTCTATAGGTGGCGCAGCCCATGCAAGGTATGGATGTTGGAACTGCAGTCGGCTTTTATGTCGTTTACGTAAGTCGTACGCGAATGGGGCTGGGCGTAAGTGAGGTTTTACGTCATACGCATTGTGACGTTGTATCGTAGGGAGTATTTGCGACGTGATTCTGAGCATGCGCACGAATGCGCCGTTCGTTCGGCCATGTATTCACATGGGGTCACGATTCATTTGAATACAACACGCCCACTGCCTTGCTACTTTGAATTACGCGGGCTTACGCCGGCCCATTTACGTTACGCCGGCGTACATATGGGAGCAAGTGCTTTGTGAATACAGTACTTGCCTCTCAATGTTATGTTGGCATAGCGCATATGAGATGCGCTACGCCTAACTAAAGATGCACCCGTCTCTGTGAATCTGCCCCCTCATGTTTACACACAGCATCTCCCCGTTCTTGAGCTCTGTGACCCGATCGCGGGACACGGGCGGCAATCAAGTCCCACGGGCGCGGTCACGGAGCTTACGGTGGCAATTTAAAGTGGACGTACCTGTACGCCCTTTTGCCTGTCCATGCCATTTTGTTGACGTATACAGTATCAGCGTGCGCTGGTCGGCAAGTGGTTAAAATCCATACCAGCCTGAAGGGCCTTGTATGGTCAAGGAGGGGGAATTTCATACCAGACACAAAGTGCCTGGTATTGTTGGGATCAAAGTCGGGTCATTGAAGTCGGATGGATGTCGGACTTCAAGTCACAAGGCAAAGCCAGATCCACAGTCATACGACCGTCATATCATACCAGTGTGAACCCAACCTTACTCCTGGAGTTCTGGTGTATCTTTATTCTTGTTTCCCTTTGAAAGAAATGTAATATCGCTAAGGCCGCGTACACACGGCCGGTCAAAACCGATGAAAACGGACTAAAGGACCTTTTCATTGGACCAAACCGACCGTGTGTGGGCCCCATCGGTCAGTTATCCTTCGGTCAAAAAATTTAGAACTTGCTTTAAAATTGAACCGATGGACGCCTAACCGATAGGTCAAAACTGACGGTTAGTATGCAAAAGCATCGGTTAAAAATCCACGCATGCTCAGAATCAAGTCGACGCATGCTTGGAAGCATTGAACTTCGTTTTTTTTTCAGCACGTCGTTGTGTTTTACGTCACCGCGTTCTGACCCGATCGGTTATTTAACCTATGGGACAGTTCTCATCGGATGGACCGACCGTGTGTACGCGGCCTAAGAAGTATGATTGAATTTGAAGAATGATGGTGCAAGCCATATGAACTACTGACTGGTAAATGTGTTGAATTTGTCAACGTAAGGTCACAGTGGCTTTCAGCATACATAAAAGGAGATTACTGGACACTGTGTTGTTATATTGATTACATGTCTCTTGGTAGTCCATAATTTATTAACAAATGTAGAGACTTGAAAGGAGGAATATATAATTTGTTTTAATGTTGTAGTATTGTATATCGCACTTCACTGACTTGGCTTCTTATTTAAAAGTGTATTGACTTTTCTACTAAATGCATAAAATGCATACCACTATGTGTTTTTAAAGGTTCAGTCACATGGACATATACATATTTTCTGCACAGAATGCAGGTTCTTGGTGGTAGAGCTAGCAGAAGCGTAATATACACGCCTAAAATATTTGCGTTTAAAGGCATGCAGCATTTGGGCCTGTACAATTCTTCTAATGACTCTATGCACATGCGCTTACATGCATTTACTTGCATACAATCTGTAAAAATACAGTATACAGCTCTGGATGCAGTTTCGTCCTACTTTTTCTGTGCCACTGAACCTAGTACATGACTACATGTTGTTGTTTGTAGATGTAGCTGTGTGTATGGTCCCACGCAACAACGTGACGTCATCACACACAACACTGATGAATTGGAAGAGCTGCCTGTTCTGTTTGTTTGTGAGACAATACAAAGCAATTATCTGGTCTTATTTTGTGAGTGCATACTATATTTTTTAATAAAATCATTTTTTTTATATACTTCACTGTGGTTTGAACCTTCTTCATTCCCTTTTGGTTTACTAGTAATATCCGTTAATGGAGAGTGTAGTTGTGGTGTGGATGCCAGTGGATATACAGCTTATTTAAAGTGACATTGACCATTTAATGGTCAAAACATTCTGGTAAGAGGCTTTCATAGCTTTATTGCATGTGTGTGGAGGTGTTGGAGTGCACATTGGAGGAACACACATGAAAGTGGCAATTTTACACTCATTTCCGAGAAAATATCATATTAAAGGGATTTTAAAGGTTTGTTTTTTATTTTCTAAATAGGCTCCTTTAGGCTAGTACATTGTTGGTCCACTTACCTTTTCCTTCGATTTTCCTTCAAAATGTTTTTTTTCTTTGTCTGAATTTCTCACTTCCTGTTTCTCCTCAGTAAGCTTGTCCCCATCATCTGAGCCGTTCTGCTTGGGGGTTAGTCAGCGTGCTCGCACAGATGAGTAGCCAGATTCAGGTAGGGGCGCGTATCTTTAAGGCGGCGTAGCGTATCGTATTTACGTGTACGCCGCAAGGACGTATTGGTTTCGACGTGAACGTAAATTACGTCCAGCCCTATTCACGGACGACTTACGCAAACAGCGTAAAATTTTCAAATTTCGACGCGGAAACGACGGCCATACTTAACATTGACTAGGCCAGCTATTTGATGGAATAACTTTACGCCGGAAAACGCCTTACGTAAACGGCGTATCTTTACTGCGACGGGCGCACGTACGTTCGTGAATCGGCTTATCTAGGCATTTACATATTCTACGCCAAACTCAACGGAAGCGCCACCTAGCGGCCAGCCTAAATATTGCACCCTAAGATACGACGGCGCAGGCTGTCGTATCTTAGCTAGGTTTAAGTGTATCTCAGTTTGAGAATACACTTAAACTTACGACGGCGCAGATTCCGAGTTACGTCGGTGTATCTACTGATACGCCGGTGTAACTATTTGTGAATCTGGCTAGTAGTCTTTAAGCTGCTTCTTTTCTTCATTTGATCACAGTCCACTTTTGCTTATTATAATTTTCACTGTGATAATTTATAGGTACCTTAATCCACGGGAGCTTGACTTTTTTTTTTTGATTGTGTATATGGCCTTTTTATGGACAATTGAATGGTTTCTTAAAAATTGAAATATTAATTTTTAATGTTATAATATTAATTCATATTGATTTCGGCGTTTATTGTCAGGGTATAGCGCTACACTTATTGCATGTTTATTTGTCCAATTTGGTATCACAAATTGTGAGTGTTGGCAAGTTGCAATAAATCATTGCTAAGGAACACCCACCATTCCTCATGTCTGTCAATCAATGTGACATGGCACACTTTGAATGCTACAGTTTAGCTGGTCATAGATGGATAGTATTTCAAACTGAAAATCTTAGGAAAATTTGTATAAAAGTTCTCAGAACATTCACTTGAACTAAAATATCGGAATCTCATGACAGCTGGAGATAAAATTTGCACCACATCGACACTAAACTCGCACAGACCAGATCAAAATCGCACTGCTTTGATGTGAACCGCCTTCATAGAAAACAATGGGCTAGATTCACATAGATCAGCGGATCTTTAGATCCGCTCGATCTATCTGTTTTAAGATACGATGCAGCAAGTTTGAGAGGCAAGTGGGTAATTCACAAACCACTTACCTCCAAACTTGCGGCGGCGGATCGTAAAACCCCCGGCGGAATTCAAATTCCGCGGCTAGGGGGAGTGTACTATTTAAATCAGGCGCGTTCCCGCGCCGATTTAAATGAGCATGCGCCGTCCGCAAAATTTCCCGGCGTGCATTGCTCCCACTGACGTCACTAGGACGTCAGTGGTTTCGACGTGAGCGTAACTTGCGACGCGCGGGTTTCTGAATCGGCGTACGCAAACAACGTAAAAAAATTCAAACTCGACGCGGGAACGACGGCTATACTTAACATTGGCTGCGCCTCATAGAAGCAGGGGTAAGTATACGCCGGGAAAACCCCTACAGAAACGTTGTAACAACACTGCGTCGCGTCCGCGTACGTTTGTGAATTTGCGTATCTCGCTGATTTACATATTATTCAGCGTAAATCAGCGGGAAAGCCCCCCGGGGCATTTTCAAATTGAAAATAAGATCCGACGGTGTAACACAGTGTAACACTGTCGGATCTTAGCCATATCTATGCGTAACTGATTCTATGAATCAGGCGCATAGATACGATCAGTGTAAGTCAGAGATACGACGGTGTATCAGGAGATACACCGTCGTATCTCTTTGTGAATCTGGCCCAAAGTATTTTCAGATTACATGCAAATCTATGCCTTTTGGATCGTATCAGATTCACATCAGTGTAAACCTAGCCTAAATCAGAAACAGACAAAGCTTGCAGATTTTTGAAGGCAGCCAACACTTCCTATTATCTTCTGCAGAAACACTTAATTATAATAGGCACTCAGCTGCAACACACTGGCTCAGAGACAATCCTAACAAACCACAGCAACCAACAATTTCCATATTCCAAATGAACCCACCGTTAACAGAAATGTTCCAGAGAAAACCACACCACTAATGGGTCCAAACCATTCTATTAGCTCTGAATTTTACATCCTCCAAAGACCAACAACCGCCACAGCATGCAAGGGTAAACCCTTACCCTTGCTCACCCCTTTACACCCTCCTGTACAGAGGCGTCCCTAGGGGGGGGGCAGAGGGGGCCCTGACCCCCCCCAACATCATGCTGTGCCCCACCATGTGCCCCCCCCAAAAAAAATTTTTTTTTTTTTTTTTTTTTTGCAATTTTTGTATTTTGCTCCCCGAGAGGGATAGTGTTGAGCAGAATATGCCATATTCGATTTCGCGATATATCTCGAATATATATTCGAATATTCGAGATATATTCGCTAAATTCGAATATTCGTGATATTTTATCGAAAGTAAATGATTGCGATTTTTCGCTATTGCGAATGCGAAAATAATTGCGATTTTTTGATAACTGCGGTAGGAGCACTCTGATTGGCTCAGAATATTCGTGATATTTTATCGAAATATCGCAACATGCGAATGCGATATTTATTGCGCAATTTCGAGAAATGCTGGAGGAGTGCTCTGATTGGCTCAGAATATTCGTGATATTTTATCGAAATATCGCAACATGCGAATGCGATATTTATTGCGCAATTTCGAGAAATGCTGGAGGAGCGCTCTGATTGGCTCAGAATATTCGTGATATTTTATCGAAATATCGCAACATGCGAATGCGATATTTATTGCGCAATTTCGAGAAATGCTGTAGGAGCACTCTGATTGGCTCAGAATATTCGTGATATTTTACAATACAAAATAATTGCGAATATTCGGCAAATGCGGAAGGAGCACTCTGATTGGCTCAGAATATTCTTGATATTTTACAATACAAAATAATTGCGAATATTCGGCAAATGCAGAAGGAGCACTCTGATTGGCTCAGAATATTCTTGATATTTTACAATACAAAATAATTGCGAATATTCGGCAAATGCAGAAGGAGCACTCTGATTGGCTCAGAATATTCTTGATATTTTACAATACAAAATAATTGCGAATATTCGGCAAATGCGGAAGGAGCACTCTGATTGGCTCAGAATATTCTTGATATTTTACAATAGAAAATAAAAAGTGTTTTGCATTGGTGGTGATTCTTTACTCTATCCATCTGTCACAGCCGTTTGTCAATCAAACACCTTAAAGATTGAACACGTTCATGCTGCATGCTTTGGACTTTTTTTCACTTCACATATCAAAGACATTTTTATGAAAGATTATTTTTCTATTATTGGGACTATATTTCTTTATATATTTGGTTCACTGTGTATTTCACAAGTTATTTGCGCTTGCTTATTTTATAATTTGCCCACATGTCTTGTCACTAGACATATTTTTTATTCTTGTAGAGCGACTCCATTTTCTGTCTTGTATTAATTTATGTTGTATAACATTTTTGAGTTGCTGCTGTATTCTCCCCTTTTTTAAGGTATGCGCAATTTTTTCCTTCTTACAAAAAATAATAATATCAAACATACAAATATTCATAACATACACATACACAAAGCCCCCCCCTTTTGCATCAGAGACAATCAGAGTTCTCCTACCACAGTTATCGAAAATTCGCAATCATTTTCGCATTCGCAATAGCGAAAAAATCGCAATTTTTTTTTTTTTCAATTTGGCAACATAATAGGATCGCCTCAGCTTAGCTACTCGGCCCAGGGTCTCTAATCATACCGGCAATGCTTTTAGACGTCGATAGGATGTGATCTGTTTTAAAAATCAAATTGAAAAAATGCGAATATTCGGAATTGCGAATATTCACCGCGAAATTCGAAATATAGCGCGATTTCTCGAATATGCTATATTCGAGTCGAATATTCGCAATGCGAATATTCGTGAGCAACACTAGAGAGGGAGAGCGTCCCCAGTCAGCTCTGCGGGGGATTGCTCCCCCTCCCTCTGCTCACCGACACTGCATAATGCGAGCACTCACACAACCAGATATTCTAGCCTGGACCGTGTTTAAGTGTGTGCACTGCAGACTGCAGTACACTGTAATCACTGAACTACATTATCTCCATCCCTTCTCTCCCCCCATCTGTCTCCCTCCCCCTCTTCTGTTCTTTCAAAACATTCACTATTTACTTTCACTTTCAGTTAGGCAGATAATATATGGTGAAATATCTTTCCTGCATCCACAGATTGCAGGAAAGAAACTTGCATGATTCCCCCATCAACAGACAGTGCTGACAGGGGAATATCCCTCCTGCCCAGCAATTATATTCTCCCGACAAACAGTGATTATCACCAGTGGCTATACAGCAACCACTAGTGATAATTATAAGAGAATCTGCTCATTAATGGTTCAAATCTCAGCCAGTTTCTGCTGAACCAGCTGAGATTTAAACTGTCTATGGCTGGTCTTAGCTCTTAGGCAGCTCATACATTGATTAGCACTGTGGGGTGTCGGCTTCCTGGCGTGATTGGGCATGTGGGATTTCAAACACACCCGAGACCATATCTATTGGTTGTAGACAGTTGAGCTCCCTGCAGGTTGCTTAGCAGCAGTGGACCCTTCTCTGACAAGCTGATCGGGATGCAATCCAGGTGATGCTCTTAGTCAAATCCTAGTCATAAATATCAGTGATTTTATTGATCAAAGCCCACACTTTACAGGCATAGAGCCCACATGGCTGCTGATCATACGGTTGATTATATTTATGTGGTTGTACTCTTGATGCTAATAAATACTGTGTTTATTAGATCTGACTGGGAGCATCACCTGGATCACATGCCGATCAGCATGTCAACAGAGAAGGTTATACAGCATTATTACTGCTGCTAGGTGACCAGCTGGGGGCTCAGCTCTCTATAACCAATAGTGCCAGCCTTCCCCTGCATACACCCATAAAGTCACTAGCACTAGGTCCTAATAGACTGCCGTCGCTGCCAAGGAGACAGATGCCAGACCAGCGCTGTAAATAGCAGGGACAGGACAGCTGGGGAACCCCACAGTGGCAGAACACCAGGGCCCGGTGGCAAGACAACCTTTGCAACAATGATAGTTCTCCCACTGCTTTGGACCCTTATATTTTCTTGGTGTGCTGGTGACATATATCTCTTGTTTTCTGCCACCCTGGGGGGCCCCAATACAGTAGGAACGGAGCTCACTGCAGAACATGTAAAAGGGCCCATAGTGGGATCGTAGTAAAGGGCCCCAGGATATATATATATATTTAATTGCAATTTATAGTTGGCCCCTCTACTTTTGTCCCTGTCCCCCCATGTGCCCCCCCTAAATATGAAAGCTGGAGACGCCACTGCTCCTGTAACCCCAGAAACCGCATGTCAGTGCCCACAGCATTCAGGTGCACACCATCAACCGGAAAATACTGCCAAATCGTGATGTCTAACTCCAAATGCCAGATGACCAAACCCCCCATGTGCACCAAAAACCTGCCCACTTCCTTATTCACTTTGACGTGAGCTTTGTTAATCTTCTTAACTGATAGTAGATGCCAGGTTTTACAGCCAACAATATCTGACCATGTAATCAGCATATCTAAAAAAGCCACGTGGAGCCTCAGAAAATCTAATTTAATATTGCAAATCAGCTCATGCATAGACCTAACTTTCGAATTATTCCTACTAACATGCAGCAACAAAATATCAGGAGGGTTTATCTGCCTAATGAAGAGATGCACTTCAGGCACAACCCTTCTTCCACATTATGCCTTCCATGTCAAGGGACACCACACATGCTTCCAGATCAATGGTATCATTGACTGACGCCAGGCATGTACTGGCCATTGGGACTACAGGGAGTTTCTGTGAGGCCCCGTACACACGTCCGAGGAACTCGACGTGCCAAACACATCGAGTTCCTCGTCAAGTTCTGTGTTGAAGCCGCTGAGGATCTCGGCGGGCCAACTTTCCTCATTGAACAACGAGGAAATAGAGAACATGTTCACTATTTGGCCCGACGAGTTCCTCGTTGGCTTCCTCGGTGAAAAGTGTACTCACGACCAAATTTCTCGGCAGAATCCAGCTCCGATCGAGTTTCTGGCTGAATTCTGCCGAGAAACTCGGTCGTGTGTACGGGGCCTCACAACTGTAACAGCCTGTCAAAGTAATGGCTGCGTCGCTCGTCCTCCACTTCATGCAGTGATATGGGAAGGATGAGAAAAATACAGAGGAGAATAAGTGAAATAATAAAAGAGGTGAGTGAGGACTCCTTATGTTATGCTATTTATATTTTTTTGCACAATTGCGTATAGTTTATATACTGTTTTTATGCTTGTTTGCAAAATTAAAGTGGGCCAATCTGGATGAAGTCCAGGGCCATATTTTTGTCTCAGTCCAGCCCTGACTGACCCCCCCTCCTTTTGGAAAGAAAAGGTAGTGAATCAAACAACATTTATTAGACTCTTTTTTGGGCACCATCCCCAGGGGAGAGATCACCAGACCCACGAATGTCAAAATCCCGAAAGGGCAGCCCATGCAGCCCATGGCCACTTCCTTCTGTTGTTTTTCAGAAACCACATTTGGATTTTAGTGCTAAACGTAAATTCTGTGCTATCAGCGGAATGGAAGAAAGAGAACAGGGGACGTGGAAACCCTTAAAAAACCCACCTCCAACAACTTGGCAGCCTCTCGGTCAGGATACCTATTTAGAAACAGACAATCATTTTCACCCTCACCAGAGTTGTCCTTCTTGCCTGCAGGTTCGTTGGCACATATTTTATCTTGTTTGAAACAGCAGGACAGTGCAGGGGATCCACCTCAGCTAAAGCGTTTGTGCGTGAAATCGCAGGATGCTCTGAACCTGCACACGCCCTCACAGAACAGTATCCCCATTTTTATGCAGCCGGTTGTCCCAGGACAGCTGAACATCCCAACCCTCCCTGAAAAAAATGTCTGGGTGCCCTTGCAGACATTATACGTTTCATCCACAAGCTAATGTCATTGTGGTCCCAAATGCAGTGATGGCTTGACCACTTTCTTCTGCTGAAATGTATTGTTGTAAAAAAGCCAAGCCACACCGCCATAAACCCTGTAAGCCTCACCATTAGCAATCAGTAAGCAAAAAAAAAATCAGAACTGTGCTCTAGATTCTTTTCTCCTATGATGCTCGCCATTGTGGCGAAGGCCTGCAACCAAGTGAAAAAGGTCAGAGGAATAAGTCTGTACTGGAATTTTTCCTAACCTAATCTAACTTGAGCTCCAGCCGCAAGGTCTTTAAAACCACTCATCCATTTACTTGTGGCTCCCAGAGATCGAACCTGTGTTGAATGGGAACTTCCGGCCGCAGATGGGACAAACCGATGGCTTTTGTTGACATTTTCCCATGACGGGCCCAGTCACCGACCGGCACATCATCAGGAGAGGTGGCCGCATGCTCCCACAAATGCTGCCAAAACGGGTGGGGATGAAAGACAAGCCGACGCTGACTCCCCACTCACAGAGCTCTGCCTATGTTGAGGATTCCTCCTGAACTCTAGGAGAGGACTCCGGGTTTAAGCACTCTGGAGGCCAAGAGCCCTGAGCATGTGGGAAATTCTGGATCCTGCCCACCCAACAGGGAAGACACCTGGCTGCAAGCTGCGATAAAAGATGGTCCACCTCCATGATTCCTGTGCCCTGGGACAGCAGAAGCATGGGAAATGCACCAAGGGTCTCTTCAGAAGTTTCTTCCTTGTTTGTTTCTTGCAGCTATCCATTCCCTTCTGAAGTATCTGAGACTCCTCCAAACCCTGTAGCTATCATTATTAAGGTCAATATCTGCCACATTTAAGACACCCTTCAAGTTTTTTACTTTTTTTAAAAACTGTCTGCCTTTTTATATTTCTTTGGGCCTTCCTGCCTTACTATTGCACAATCTATGCAAATTGCACAATAAATCAACCCCTCTGTGTAGACCAGGAGTCTCCAAACTTTTCAAAGGTCCAGTTTACTGTCCTCTCGACTTCAGGGGGGCTGGATTATGGCCAGTGGGGGTAAAAAAAACCCTGGGCCCAGCATCAATGAGAATAAACATGGCCTCAGGGTTGGTGGTCAGTAGGAGGAGGAATAGTGCCCCATCATTGGTATAAGAGGGAAGAAAAGTATCTTATAATTACTATCAGTGAAAGGAATAGTGCCCCATTGTTGGTGTCAGTGAGAGGAATAGTACCCCATCATTTGTATCAGTGGAAGAAATAGTGCTCCATTGTTGGTGTCAGTGAGAGGAACAGTGCTTCCTATCATTGGGAGGAATAGGGCCCCAAGGGCCAGATAAAGGGCAGCAAGGGCCACATCTGGCCCTTAGGCCGAAGTTTAGAAATCCCTGGTGTAGACAGATGTTTGTCCTGAAGTTCAGCTTTAGACTAAAGCACAAGAAGAAGTTATTTCTCCAACTTTTCAACTCAAATTTGAGGAACTTATCATTAAAATCGATTACCTGGGTTATTTTCAACTTGAAATGTGGTGTAAGTGAGTGGAAAAATCAGAGATAAATAAATCTATGAAATAAACAAATTTGCAGAAAACAGAACAATTTTTTAAACATCTTGTTCCCTGATGTGAATGACACAACTTCCTTACAGCCGCACCCAAGTGAGATGAAGTCACAAGTGCTAAATTCTGATTTCTGTTTATTGTCTGCAAAGAAAGAAAAATTATATGTAAAAACATTGTGAATGGGAAAAGGGATCAAGAGATCAGCTGAAAAGCGGATATAGAAGTAAAGCAAGGAAAAGATGCGGACATAAAGAGGATGTAAACAAAATCATCCATGTATCCATGTCATATGAAAGCATAATCTTCCATTGCACATACATGGTCAAACTACCGTATTTTCCGGCGTATAAGACGACTTTTTGGATGCAAAAAAATGCATCCAAAGTCGGGGGGTCGTCTTATACGCCGGGTACGGTCTCCGTGCAGCTGCGATCGTCATAATTTCAAAGCTGCGCGCCGTCTTCTCAGCACGTCCTCGCTGTCCTGTGATTGGCGGAACAGAAATCTTCCCAGCAGCGCCTCTGTTCTGTTTTCCGCCTATCACGGATGCCTTCTCATCCTCGGACGAGATGAGAAGGCATCCGTGATTGGCGGAACATAGAACAGAGGCGCTACTGGGAAAATTTGTGTTCTGCCAATCACAGGACACGCTGAGAAGACGGCGCGCGGCTTTGAAATCATGGACGCTCGCAGCAGACGGAGACTGTCACCGGCCTGCAAAACGTGAGTGATGGCACAGTGGGGGGGAAAGTGGGGGCATGCAATGTGATGGCACTGTGGGGGAATGCAATGTGATGGCACTGTGGGGGCATGCAATGTGATGGCACTGTGGGGGAATGCAATGTGATGGCACTGTGGGGGCATGCAATGTGATGGCACTGTGGGGGAATGCAATGTGATGGCACTGTGGGGGAAAGTAATGTGATGGCACTGTGGGGGCATGTAATGTGATGGCACTGTGGGGGCATTTAATGTGATGGCACAGTGGGGGCATGTAATGGCACAGTGGGGGCATGTAATGGCACAGTGGGGGCATGTAATGGCAAAGTGGGGGCATGTAATGGCACAGTGGGGCTTGAAAAAAAAGGGGGTAGTCTTATACAGTGAGTATATCCCAAAACCAAAAATTTTCCTGGAAAATTAGGGGGTCGTCTTATACGCCGGGTCGTCTTATACGCCAGAAAATACGGTAGTCCTAGGTTGCCAGTGAATGGAAAAAAATAAATAAAAGGATTTCCCTATCCACACAAGCGAGGTTGTCAGGGACCTGCCAATAGGCTCCGGCGTGCACGCATGCGCACACATACTAATGGTCGGAATCAAAACCAGTCACCTATTCATGTGTGCAGGCGCGCCTCACATCAACACGGATATGTGCCAAATGCGGGCCAAATGTGTGTGCGCGTATGCGCGCGCATGCGCCTACTACACGCGCACGTGCACAACGGCGGGAACGCGCGCGTGCTCGTTAATGCGCGATTGGCGCCACTCAGCCTTTAAAAAGCTAGCAGCTGCAGTGACACTTTGCTGTCTGATCTGCAGCGTTGTATCAGTGAAATCTGTGACCTGTTGTAACCTGTTACCTCAAACCGACCCGGCTCCGTCTGACCATCCGACCCTCTCCACTCCGACCCCTGGCTTGCTCTGACTCCGCTCTGCTCTCCTGCCCACCGTTACCAGACCCTGTGCCTGAATCTGACTACGCTTGCTTAACCCACCTGATTATCTGCTTACCCGGTTTGCTTCACCAGCTCCTGCTATCCAGTGCCTGTGCCAGCTCCAGAGACGCTGTCTCCTGCAACCACCGTCCCGAAGGACCACCAACCGTGCCGAGCTGCTATCATCACCAGGCACTCCTACCTCGCCGTGCTCCCGAGCTTGCTGTCCCAACTCCAGCAGCTCCAGAGCCGGGGCTGTAAGAGAGGCCTCTTCCTGCACACTAGGCTCTGGCTACAAGGTACGTTCCAGTACATAACAGAGGTAGAATGAGGAATCCTCCCTGCAGTGACAGTGTACTGTATTCTGACAGCGGGACTCTCCACTGTCAGTATACAATGAACAGTGGCTGCAGCCGGCTGTTGAGGAAATTTCAGTTGATCATTACCATTGACTTTTGTTGAATGGGAACAGCCACACATGGATCGAAATTTTGTTGGTCCCTGCTGACCTAGCTGAATTTCGATCCACCTATGGCCAGCTTAAGGGCTTGTTCACATCAGCTCTGTTGGGCAACATTGATCAATGCAGTTCCAAAACAGAAACAAATAAATGTGTCTTATTGCTTCATCAGACAGAAATGTGCTGCGTTGGGTGTGCACTGAAAGAAAGTAAGATGTGTTGCATCTTAAGTCTTGTACACACAATCGGATTTTGTCAGGATAGACGTTAAAAATTGAAGGGGCAAAATGCCATCAAATTCTTGATTAAAATTTTCTGCCCTCTGCCAGAAAGTTGTCAATGGGAAAAAGGTTTACCCTCCAATATGACAATGACCCAAAGCACACAGCAAAAATTTTACAGAGTGGATGAAGGAGAAGGGGAATGTCCTTGCATGGCTCAGTCAGGGCCCAGACTTAAACCCCACTGAAAATCTGTGGAATAACTTGAAGACTACAGTCCACAAATGGTCACCATCAAATATAACTAAACTTGAGCAGTTCTGCAAAGAAGAGTGGGCAAATATTGCAAAGTCTAGATGTGTAAAGTTAGTATAGACATATCCCAACAGACTAAAGGCTGTAATTAAAGCAAAAGGTGATTTAACAAAATACTGACATAAGGGGGGTAATGCTTTTTCCAACTCAGTGATTCTGTTTTTGCTTTTTTTTATTTCTTTCTGACATGTTGGCATTGTATCTTTCACTTGGATATCGTACGTTGCACTAGTACATTTAGCAGGATAAAGCAACAAAATGTGATTATTAAAAAAGGGGGTGATTATTTTCTATACCCACTGTAAGTACTTGTAAAAAATAAATATACCCTGCTTTATTTCCCATCGTAATGGTCCCCAAGACAAATAGAGGTGGAATCACCTTACCAGGGACTCATCAGTAAACTCCTCATAGGTGTTCTAAGGCCTCGTACACACGACCAAGGAACTCGGCGGGTGAAACACATCCTTTTCCTCGTCGAGTTCTTGTTAGGCTGTCGAGGAACTCGACAAGCCAATTTTCTCCATTCCCGCCGAGCAAAAGGAGAACATGCTCTCTTTTTTGCTCGTCGAGTTCCTCGACAGTTTCCTCGCTGAAAAATGTACACACGACCGGTTTCCTCAGCAAAAAAAATCTCCCACCAAGTTTCTTGATGGATTCTGCCAAGGAAACCGGTCGTGTGTACGAGGCCTAAGCCTTCAGTGCTCAATTTAAAAAAAGTTTTACTTTTTGATTAGATCATCAATACTGTATGTTTTATTTGACAGAACACACTGGCCTATATGATATGAGAATATGCATATTCTATCTCAATGTTGGACCCAAAAAACAGTGTGACACACCATTCTTCTTTTCTGAGGATTGGACCTAATGTTACTCTGTAGCAGCCTTGTCTAGATTCTTTACGTCCAAGAGGAACCCAACACAGTGCTTGGATGCAGCACCTCCCTTCTTTAAGTTCACACACATAAATATATTTTAATATTGGGGTTGTGGGAATACTTATGTTAGGCATTGCGTCATCTTCCCTGCAAACAACAAACTCTATAACATTTATGGACTTGGTTATCGTAATGTGTTGTAAAATGTTGATCCTTGCTCTAGTGTGTTCTAACATCTTTATCTATAAAGGGCTGCAAAAGATTCCTCAGTGGTAGTTTTCATCTCTGCCCTGTGGAAAGGGCTTTCAGCTCATTCTTTTCATAAATACTTTTCAGCACTAGTATGGAGGTTCATTCATATGATGTGGAGATCTGGCTGCAGTGCTTTTATTTTCCTTGGAAACAACTACTTTTGCTACAAGAATTCCTGTAAAAGCTAATAGAATGGGGCCTCTAAGGTGGAAGAACACTGGAATACTTTTCTGTGGTTAGGGAAAAAAACAGCAAAATGTAAAAATAGCAACTAAACAAAACGTTTCTTACAATGAACATAAATGTACATTTTAGGAGTAAGATATTTTGTTCTCTCCGGGGGGTCTGTAAGACATAAGAAGCTCAGTGGATGAGCATCACTATTAATGTTACTGTAAACCCTGATTCACAGAAATGTTTTTTACTTTCAAAAGATTTTTATTTTCCAATAAATGTGTAGCAATATGGTTACATTTAATAAAGGTACAACATTTAGCAACTTATTGCTACACTTAGGCCCCATGCACACGAGACGCTGGTAAACTCGAGTTCAGAGGTATTTGGGCATTTTTTTCAACTGCCCCTGAACACATTTAATGTTATCCTATGTGTCCATGCACATAATCACTTTTTTTGGCGTTTTAAAGCAGTTGGGTTTAGGCTCGTTTTTTCAGACGCAAACTTTTTGCGTTTCAAAGCTTTGGGAGGGTCTACAATCTCTATGTTATGAACGCTGATAGCCGCAAACGCGGTAAAACGCCGCAAAATTTGCGGCAAAAACAGGCGTTTTAAACGCCTGTTTTTGCCTTTGAAAACTTGAGTTTACATGTGTTTGCATTTGCTTCTTGTGTGCATGGGGCCTAAGAGGTGCCTCTCTTCTCTTTTACACCCTGTAAAAAAAAATACTTTGATATACAAGTGCTTTGGATTACAAGCTTGTTTCTGGAACAAATTATGCTCGCTAACCAAGGTTTTACTGTATACCTGTATTTAGAATTGTTTCTTTCTTACCATGCTGCATGTTACACCCTAAATATGGATGTTCTATGGTCTGGAAGATAAATTTAGCCATTAGAGATATTGAAAATGATTTTTAAAATTACATTAACAAGTGTTTTATTACACTGGCCCCCCACATTACAATACGATTAAGGCTATTATTATTTTTTTTGATGCTGTACATACCTTTGTACAGCATATTCACCCGTGGCTTCCGGCTTGCGAGTCCCGCGGGAGTGGGCGTTCCTAACATGTCTGTGATTGACGTTTTGACCAAAAACGAGCTCCCCCCCCGTCGCGTAAGCCGCGTCACGATTGGCGAAAGGAGCCGAACGGCGATGCGCATGCGCAGTATAGCGCCGACTTAAGCAGGGACTAGCAAATCTATGGAGGGGAGGGGGAGATGGCATTGCCCAGATGGTGGCTGGGCTGCTGGTAAATAGTCTGGAGCCCTAAGGAGGTGTTTTTCCCCCCTGTGGGAACAGATCAGTGAGCTGAGAGGAAGAGGGGCTGCTAGAGCCCTTTGGACTGAATATGGGACTACTTTGTGAGAGGTAGTACCTATGGACTGTCCGTGTAAATGAATCCAGCGAGTAGAGTCTCTTTTCTGCATTGCCTCTGCAGGGTTTTGGAAAGAACTTGTCTAATTTACAGCGACCCCTTCAAGAGTAGCCCTACATAAAGAAACACAATAAAATGTTTATGTACATAGTTAACCTAGAGAAGAATTTCAGCTATGAAAGGTTAAATAAACTCTGACTGTCCATTAGAATGCTGCAGTTATAATGCTAATTGAGTAATAATTCAAACAATTCACATTTTAACATGTTGAAGGCTTGTTTCTTTTAAGGAAAAGCTGTAAGTTTTTTATGTTAGGTAATATACAGTATGCTATTTCTCTTAAATCAGGAGATCTCAGGACCCAACTTTTAGTGCCTGTTGATCTTGAAGTAAATGTCAGTATGGGATTATGCTGATACTTGGGGCATCGACAAGGCAGGTATAGTTTAAAAATAGTTAAAGAGAAAGTAAACTTCCTTTACTGACTTTTACCTATAAGTAAGCCTATAATAAGGTCAGGGCCATCTTTAATATTGTTGGGACCCATGGCAAGCTTTTTTTCTTGGGTTCCCCATGCAATTTTACTCTTCACCCCAACATCCAAAAAAACGTACACGCACTCTGTAACCCCCTGTCCACGACCACCTCTGTACCCCCCCGTCCACAGCCACCTCTGAACCCCCTGTCCACAGCTACCTCTGTACCCCCCGTCAACAGCCACCTCTGAACCCCCTGTCGACAGCCACCTATGTATACCCCCCCTTCCATAGCCACCTCTTTATACCCCCCCTTCCATAGCCACCTCTTTATACCCCCCCTTCCATAGCCACCTCTGTATACCCCCTTCCATAGAAACCTGTGTATACCCCCTCTTCCATAGCCACCTCTTTATACCCCCCTTCCATAGCCACCTCTGTATACCCCCCTTCCATAGCAACCTCTGTATACCCCCCCTTCCATAGCCACCTCTTTATACCCCCCCTTCCATAGCCACCTCTGTATACCCCCCTTCCATAGCAAGCTCTGTATACCCCCCTTCCATATCCACCTCTGTATACCCCCCCCTTTCATAGCAACCTCTGTATACCCCCCCTTTCATAGCCACCTCTGTATACCCCCCTTCCATAGCAGCCTCTGTATACCCCCCTTCCATAGCCACCTCTGTATACCCCCCCTTCCATAGCCACCTCTGTATACCCCCCTTCCATAGCCGCCTCTGTATACCCCCCCTTCCATAGCAGCCTCTGTATACCCCCCTTCCATAGCCACCTCTGTTTAACCCCCTCTTCCATAGCCACCTCTGTATACCCCCCGCTTCCATAGCCACTTCTCACCTCTTTTCACAAATTCCTCCCCCTCCTTCTCAAAGTTCTCATCCTCACCACGACACTGCACCTTTCTGGTATCTGTGTGCGCTCTTTTTCCAACACACAGGGGGTTATTTATGAAAGGCAAATCCACTTTGCACTACAAGTGCACTGCACTTATAGGTAGTGTAAATCTCTCCTAAACGTGCACCGTTTAGGACATATTTACATTACATGCAGCAAGTGAAATCAGTAGTGCAACCCATGCCATTCCTTCAGAACCCTGCGCCGTGAACAGCGGCTCACGCACAAATGCGTGGGGAGTGACATTATTGCGGCTCCAGCGGCATCGCCTTGTGCACATCCAGCCTGTTTGAAATGTCTCTGTTGTTCAGCGACACAGGTTATAGCTGGCGACGATGATCAGTGTATTCTGTCAGAATACAATAGCGTAGCTGAAAGGATCTCCCACACCACATTGAGTGGGTGGATGAGAGAATTGAGACATTTTCTTTTTCGTTCAACCTGCTGGTTAACCACTTCAGCCCTGGACCATTTTGCTGGTCAATGGCCGGGCCACTTTTTGCGATTCGGCACTGCGTCGATTTAACTGACAATTGCGCGGTCGTGCGACGTGGCTCCCAAACAAAATTGGCGTAATTTTTTTCCCACAAATAGAGCTTTCTTTTGGTGGTATTTGATCACCTCTGCGGTTTTTATTTTTTGCGCTATAAACAAAAATAGAGCGACAATTTTGAAAAAAAAAATATTTTTTACTTTTTGCTGTAATAAATATCCCCAAAAATATATAAAAAAATATTTTCTTCCTCAGTTTAGGGCGACACGTATTCTTCTACATATTTTTTGTAAAAAAAATCGCAATAAACTTTTATTGATTGGTTTGTACAAAAGTTATAGCGTTTACAAAATAGGTCATAGTTTTATGGCATTTTTATTAAAATATATATTTTTTACTAGTAATGGCGATGATCAGCGATTTTTATCGGTACTGCGACCTTATGGCAGACACTTCAGACACTTTTGACACATTTTTGGGACCATTGGCATTTTTTTAGCGATCAGTGCTATAAAAATGCATTGATTACTGTAAAAATGTCACTGGCAGGGAAGGGGTTAACACTAGGGGCGAGGAAGGGGTTAATTATGTTCCCTAGGTGTGTTCTAACTGATGGCTCTCTTGTGAATCATCTTTAGAAGAGGCTTCCTTCTGGGATGACAGCCATACAGACCAATTTGATGCAGTGTGCTGAGCACTGACAGGCTGGCTCCCCACCCCTTCCTTTAACCTCTGCAGCAATGCTGGCATCACTCATAAGTAGGGATGAGCCGAACATACCCGGGTTCGGTTCGCATCAGAACGTTCGAACAGACCGCGGGTTCGCGCGAACATTTAGAACCCCATTGAAGTCTATGGGACTCGAACGTTCGAATTCAAAAACGATCATTTTAAAGACCAATATTCAATTTAATGTTGGTAAACGTCTTTCAGAACCCGGGTCTTGCCCCAGGGAACATGTATCAATCGAAAAAAATATTTTAAAAACGGACGTTTTTGCGGAGCAGCGATTTTAATGATGTTTAAAGTGAAAAAAAAAAAATGAAAAATTCCTTCAAATATCACACCTGCTGTGTGTCTCTAGTAGTGGCACATGTTTAGAAATGTCCCTGCACAACATTAAATTATTATAAGAACAAAGTAATTTAATACTGGTTGCGCACGTGCTGTGTGGGAACAATATCTCGATTATTTTAGGGGTGGTGGGGGGGTGGCATTATCTTTTTGGGAAAGCAAAATTGTAGAAAAAAAGGCACCCCTCAAACATACTGTAATTGTAGCGCAACAAAGAGCCACGTGCAAAGTATTGCATCAAAAATTGTTATTAGGCGCCCTTGTTACACAGGGGCATAAAAATGTGTCCGTAGGCGCAACATAACACTGCAACCCCTCCCAATATCTGTAATTGGAGCGCAACAAGGAGCCACGTGCAAAGTATTGCATCAAAAATTGTTATTAGGCGCCCTTGTTACACAGGGGCATAAAAATGTGTCCGTAGGCGCAACATAACACTGCAACCCCTCCCAATATCTGTAATTGGAGCGCAACAAGGAGCCACGTGCAAAGTATTGCATCAAAAATTGTTATTAGACGCCCCTGTTACACAGGGGCACAAAAATTAGGCCTTAGGCCACGTGCAAAGTATTGCATCAAAAATTGTTATTAGACGCCCCTGTTACACAGGGGCACAAAAATTAGGCCTTAGGCCACGTGCAAAGTATTGCATCAAAAATTGTTATTAGACGCCCCTGTTACACAGGGGCACAAAAATTAGGCCTTAGGCCACGTGCAAAGTATTGCATCAAAAATTGTTATTAGACGCCCCTGTTACACAGGGGCACAAAAATTAGGCCTTAGGCCACGTGCAAAGTATTGCATCAAAAATTGTTATTAGACGCCCCTGTTACACAGGGGCACAAAAATTAGGCCTTAGGCCACGTGCAAAGTATTGCATCAAAAATTGTTATTAGACGCCCCTGTTACACAGGGGCACAAAAATTAGGCCTTAGGCCACGTGCAAAGTATTGCATCAAAAATTGTTATTAGACGCCCCTGTTACACAGGGGCACAAAAATTAGGCCTTAGGCCACGTGCAAAGTATTGCATCAAAAATTGTTATTAGACGCCCCTGTTACACAGGGGCACAAAAATTAGGCCTTAGGCCACGTGCAAAGTATTGCATCAAAAATTGTTATTAGACGCCCCTGTTACACAGGGGCACAAAAATTAGGCCTTAGGCCACGTGCAAAGTATTGCATCAAAAATTGTTATTAGACGCCCCTGTTACACAGGGGCACAAAAATTAGGCCTTAGGCCACGTGCAAAGTATTGCATCAAAAATTGTTATTAGACGCCCCTGTTACACAGGGGCACAAAAATTAGGCCTTAGGCCACGTGCAAAGTATTGCATCAAAAATTGTTATTAGACGCCCTGTTACACAGGGGCACAAAAATTAGGCCTTAGGCCACGTGCAAAGTATTGCATCAAAAATTGTTATTAGACGCCCCTGTTACACAGGGGCACAAAAATTAGGCCTTAGGCCACGTGCAAAGTATTGCATCAAAAATTGTTATTAGGCGCCCCTGTTAAACAGGGGCAGAAAAATTAGGCCTTAGGCACTGGTGGCGGAGCACAGAAAAACAAAATTTCTTACTAGCTAACAGCATGAAAAGTGAGGAGGAGAAGGATATTCCATCAGCAGCACAACAGGACAGTCACTCAGCATCAGCAGTCTCAAAGGGATCTGATATTTCAACACAAAATTCTTATTCAGTAACATCAGCATCAGGTGCTTGGTAGCCGGTGTTGATCCAAGCCTGATTCATTTTGATGAAGGTCAGTCGATCAACAGAGTCGGTGGAGAGGCGTACCCTGTGATCGGTCACAAAGCCTCCAGCAGCACTGAATGTACGTTCTGAAAGAACACTGGATGCAGGGCAAGCCAGTAGCTCAATTGCGTACTGTGCAAGCTCTGGCCAGTGATCCATCCTCAAGACCCAGTAAGCCAGAGGATTTTCCGTGGGGAAGGTGTCCAAGTCGGATCTTGCCGCTAGGTATTCCCGGACCATGTAAACCAGACGCTGGCGATGGTTGCTGGAACCGGTCAGACCTTGGGGCTGCGGATTAAAAAATTGTCTGAACGCATCGGTCAGACGGCCACCTTCTCCACCGCTCCTTCTCTGACTCACCGAAGCCTCAGCAAGACGTTGTCCAGGGCCAGGTTTTGGTAATCCCCCCGGTTCTGGGAACGCATTGCACAGACCCTTCTGCAAGGCCTCCCGCAGTAGTTTCATCTTCTGCTCCCTCTGCGATGGCAACATAAGATCCGTTACCTTACTCTTGTAACGTGGATCAAGGAGAGTTGCCAGCCAGTAATGATCCCTCTCCTTGATAGCACGTACACGAGGATCCTTACGCAGGCTTTGCAGAATCAGGGAGGCCATGCAGCGTAGGTTTGCAGAGGCATTCGGGGCACAGTCCTCTGGGTCACTGAGGACGACAGGATCCTCAGCCACCTCATCCCAGCCACGTAAAAGTCCACGTGTTCCTTGGGACTGTAAATGATCCCTTGAAGACTGCTGCTGTTGATGCTGAGTGCTAGGCTCCACCTCCATGCTGCTGATACAATCCTCCTCCTCCTCCTCTTCCTCATCCTCCTCCTCCTCTTCCTGTGTTCCAGGTGGGCAAGCAGGAACAGTGTCTGGATAAAGGGGGCCTTGAGAGGTAAGGAAGTCCTCCTCTTCCTCCCTCTGTTCTGCCTCAAGGGCCCTGTCCATTATTCCACGTAGGGTGTGCTCCAACATGTGAATAAGCGGGACAGTCTCACTGATGCATGCACTGTCACTGCTCACCATCCTCGTGGCCTCCTCAAATGGTGACAGGACAGTGCATGCATCCCTGATCAAGGCCCACTGGCGTGGTGAAAAAAACCCAAGCTCCCCTGAGCCAGTTCTGCTGCCATATTGGCACAGGTACTCATTGATGGCCCTCTGCTGCGTGTGCAGCCGCTGCAGCATGGCCAACGTAGAGTTCCATCTGGTGGGCATGTCACAGATTAGGCGGTTCTTGGGCAGGTTGTATTCCCTCTGGAGGTCTGTCAGCCGAGCAGTGGCATTATATGACCTCCGGAAATGCACACAGACTTTCCTGGCCTGCCTCAGGACATCCTGTAAGCCAGGGTACCTGCCCAAGAACCGCTGCACCGCCAAATTGAGAACATGCGCAAAACAGGGCACATGGGTGAGTTTTCCACGTCGCAGGGCAGAGAGGAGGTTGGTGCCATTATCGCTGACCACCATTCCAGGCTTCAGCTGGCGTGGCGTCAACCACCTCTGAGCCTGCCCCTGCAGAGCTGAAAGAACCTCTTCCCCAGTGTGGCTCCTGTCTCCCAAGCACACCAGCTCTAGGACCGCATGGCATCTCTTGGCCTGCATTCCTGCGTAGCCCGTCGTACGCCTACGGAGCACGGCTGGTTCTGAGCCAACATCACCACAGGAAGAGGCCACAGAGGAAGAAGAAGAGGAGGGGGTGGAGGAGAGAGGTGTGTCACAAGCAGTTGTAGTGTTTTGGAGGCGTGGTGGTGGAACAACCTCCAAAACTACTGTGCCTTGACCTGCGCCCTTCCCAGCTGCCAGCAGAGTCACCCAATGGGCCGTAAAAGACAGGTAACGTCCCTGTCCATGCCTGCTGGACCATGAGTCAGCGGTAAGATGCACCTTACCACTGACCGCCCTGTCCAGCGAGGTATGGACATTGCCTTCCACATGCCGGTAGAGAGCCGGAATCGCCTTCCGTGAAAAAAAGTGGCGTTTGGGTACTTGCCACTGAGGTACTGCACATTCCACAAACTCACGGAAGGGGGCAGAATCTACCAACTGAAAAGGTAGCAGTTGAAGTGCTAGCAATTTTGCTAAGCTAGCATTCAACCGCTGGGCATGTGGATGGCTGGGAGCGTACTTCTTTCGGCGCTGCAGCAGCTGGGGCAGGGAAATTTGTCTGGTAATATCAGTAGATTGGCCGTATGTACTACCACTACTACGTTGTGACACACCTATTTCTACACCTTCGGTGCAGGCTGCAGAGAGGACTAGGGGTCTAGTGGGGTTTGAGGTCACAGAAGGGCAAGGGGAGGACCGCTTTGGTCTTTGGTGTGGGTCTTTCTGGTATGCCTGCCAACGAGCTGCATGGCAGGTCGACATATGTCTGGACAAGCATGTGGTGCCCAAGCGGGTGATGTTTTGGCCACGCGAGATACGCTTGAGACATATGTTGCAAACAGCAAAGGTAGCATCTGATGGACAGGTTTCAAAAAAGGCCCACACCAAAGAACTTTTGCTGTACCGTTGAGACACAGCAGCGCCACGTAATGCAGTTGGTGTACTGCCCTTAAGCTGACCCCTGGAGGGCTTCCTGCCTCTTTGAAGATGTGCCTGTGCCTCGTCCTCTTCCTGCTCCTCCTCTCTCCTACCAGGCACCCAGGTAGAGTCAATGACCTCATCATCCCCTCCCTCCTCATCATCACTGGCGACAACCTGGCAGTATGCTCCAGCTGGGGGAACATCACTCCCAGATTGTTGTCCCTCTCGGCCACCCCCTCTCCCTGGGCTCACATCAATGCCTTCCTCTATCAGTGTTCCGTCATCGGAGTCTTCAAAACGCTGTGCATCTTCAGCTAGCATGTACCCAACACTGTGTTGAAACAGTTCGGGGGACTCCTCAGGAGGACACGGTGGGACTAGGGAAGGATTGTGTGATCCCATTGTGCAGAGGGTAGAGGACGCCTTGGCAGCTGCTTTGCCAGACAAACTATAATCAGTCTGTGTGAGAGAGGATGAGGAGGATGAGGACGGCTTGGTCATCCACTCAACTAATTTCTCAGCATGTTGAGGCTCAACACGGCCAGCTCCCGAAAAGAAGGACGAGCGGCCACGGCCACGTGCTGAAGAGGATGCACCACATCCATCACCAGCGTTACCTCTAGATGCAGAGCCTGCTTGCCCTCGTGACTCTCTGCCTCTCTTTGTCCTTCCAGCCATAGTTATGCGTTCAGGTGTTATGTAACAAAATAGTCGCTGTCACACCGACTGCGTTCAGATGGTATTAAACAGCAATCACACAGTAAGAGCGACTTGGTTCAAGTGTAAAGTAACAAAATAGTCGCTGTCACACCAACTGCGTTCAGATGGTATTAAACAGCAACCACACAGTAAGAGCGACTTGGCTCAAGTGTAAAGTAACAAAATAGTCGCTGTCACACCAACTGCGTTCAGATGGTATTAAACAGCAACCACACAGTAAGAGCGACTTGGCTCAAGTGTAAAGTAACAAAATAGTCGCTGTCACACCGACTGCGTTCAGATGGTATTAAACAGCAATCACACAGTAAGAGCGACTTGGTTCAAGTGTAAAGTAACAAAATAGTCGCTGTCACACCAACTGCTTTCAGATGGTATTAAACAGCAACCACACAGTAAGAGCGACTTGGCTGAAGTGTAAAGTAACAAAATAGCCGCAGTGACACCAACTGCCTTTAGTTGCTATTAAACAGCACGCACGCAGTAATAGCGACTGCGGTCAAATGCGATTTAACAGCACGCACGCAGTGACACCAACTGCCTTTAGTTGCTATTAAACAGCACGCACGCAGTAATAGCGACTGCGGTCAAATGCGATTTAACAGCACGCAGTGACACCAACTGCCTTTAGTTGCTATTAAACAGCACGCACGCAGTAATAGTGACTGCGGTCAAATGCGATTTAACAGCACGCACGCAGTGACACCAACTGCCTTTAGTTGCTATTAAACAGCACGCACGCAGTAATAGCGACTGCGGTCAAATGCGATTTAACAGCACGCAGTGACACCAACTGCCTTTAGTTGCTATTAAACAGCACGCACGCAGTAATAGCGACTGCGGTCAAATGCGATTTAACAGCACGCACGCAGTGACACCAACTGCCTTTAGTTGCTATTAAACAGCACGCACGCAGTAATAGCGACTGCGGTCAAATGCGATTTAACAGCACGCACGCAGTGACACCAACTGCCTTTAGTTGCTATTAAACAGCACGCACGCAGTAATAGCGACTGCGGTCAAATGCGATTTAACAGCACGCACGCAGTGACACCAACTGCCTTTAGTTGCTATTAAACAGCACGCACGCAGTAATAGCGACTGCGGTCAAATGCGATTTAACAGCACGCACGCAGTGACACCAACTGCCTTTAGTTGCTATTAAACAGCACGCACGCAGTAATAGCGACTGCGGTCAAATGCGATTTAACAGCACGCACGCAGTGACACCAACTGCCTTTAGTTGCTATTAAACAGCACGCACGCAGTAATAGCGACTGCGGTCAAATGCGATTTAACAGCACGCACGCAGTGACACCAACTGCCTTTAGTTGCTATTAAACAGCACGCAAGCAGTAATAGCGACTGCGGTCAAATGCGATTTAACAGCACGCACGCAGTGACACCAACTGCCTTTAGTTGCTATTAAACAGCACGCACGCAGTAATAGCGACTGCGGTCAAATGCGATTTAACAGCACGCACGCAGTGACACCAACTGCCTTTAGTTGCTATTAAACAGCACGCACGCAGTAATAGCGACTACGGTCAAATGCGATTTAACAGCACGCACGCAGTGACACCAACTGCCTTTAGTTGCTATTAAACAGCACGCACGCAGTAATAGCGACTGCGGTCAAATGCGATTTAACACCACGCACGCAGTGACACCAACTGCCTTAATAGCGACTGCGGTCAAATGCGATTTAACAGCACGCACGCAGTGACACCAACTGCCTTTAGTTGCTATTAAACAGCACGCACGCAGTAATAGCGACTGCGGTCAAATGCGATTTAACAGCACGCACGCAGTGACACCAACTGCCTTTAGTTGCTATTAAACAGCACGCACGCAGTAATAGCGACTGCGGTCAAATGCGATTTAACAGCACGCACGCAGTGACACCAACTGCCTTTAGTTGCTATTAAACAGCACGCACGCAGTAATAGCGACTGCGGTCAAATGCGATTTAACACCACGCACGCAGTGACACCAACTGCCTTTAGTTGCTATTAAACAGCACGCACGCAGTAATAGCGACTGCGGTCAAATGCGATTTAACAGCACGCACGCAGTGACACCAACTGCCTTTAGTTGCTATTAAACAGCACGCACGCAGTAATAGCGACTGCGGTCAAATGCGATTTAACAGCACGCACGCAGTGACACCAACTGCCTTTAGTTGCTATTAAACAGCACGCACGCAGTAATAGCGACTGCGGTCAAATGCGATTTAACAGCACGCACGCAGTGACACCAACTGCCTTTAGTTGCTATTAAACAGCACGCACGCAGTAATAGCGACTGCGGTCAAATGCGATTTAACAGCACGCACGCAGTGACACCAACTGCCTTTAGTTGCTATTAAACAGCACGCACGCAGTAATAGCGACTGCGTTTCTGTGCAATTCAATAGCCCAGTTGCATTAACAGCGACTGCGCTTCTGTGCAAATAAATTGCACACGTGCAGTAACAGGTAATGCGTCTGTGTGTGCAATTAACTAGCACACGTTAAATAACACAGAATAATTATATTTAAAGTAAATCCCTAATGCAGGCAATACAACACGTTAGAGCGCTGCATGTAGAACAATCTCCTGCCTGATAGATAAACTAGCTGAGCTGTACAGTTTATAAATATATTGACAACGCCTAAGGATGTGAATATATTCTCTACAAACTGTACTTTTAACTATACTGACTACACTTCCTACTCTATCTATCTATCTATCTATCTATCTATCTATCTATCTATCTATCTCTCTCTGTCTGACTGACTGATCTTCTCTAGAACCGCCAACACACTACACTAGGCAGCCGTGCAGGCTGCCTTTTATAGTGGGGGGCGTGTACTAATCCCCCTGAGCCATAATTGGCCAAAGCCACCCTGGCTTTGGCCAATTATGGCTCTTCGTTTTTTGAGCGCTGTGATTGGCCAAGCATGCGGGACATACAGCATGCTTGGCCAATCATCAGCGCTCAACGCCCCAGTGAATTATGGGACGTTTTGCGTCACTCGAATTTGGCGCGAACGACCCGTTTTGTTCGAGTTTCGACGAACGATCGAACGACCGATGTTCGAGTCGAACATACGTTCGAATCGAACGCGGAGCTCATCCCTACTCATAAGTCGATTTCCCAAAGACAACCTCTGGAGATGATGCTAAGCACGTGCACTCAACCTCTTTGGTTGACCATGACGAGGCCTGTTCTGAGTGGAACCTTTCTTGTTAAACCTCTGTATGGTCTTGGCCATCATGCATTTACACAGGCAGGCAGGCTGAGGCAGCCAATCACAGAACAGAACAGCCGGGATGTTAAGCAGAGGCCCAAGCGGCAGAGCCAATCCGATGCTCGGACCAGGGGTGAGGAGGGAGGGACAGATGTGTCTGTATGTATTGTGGTGAATAAGTCGGAACAACACTGAGAGAAGCCCCAGCCCCCAGGCCAGCAGCAGACTTAGAAAAAAAAGTCCACAGCTTCCGCGCCGGCCATTGCAACACAGGGGGCAAGTTAAGTGTCTTCTCTTACGATTCCAGGGGGGGCAATTACCCCCTCTTGCCCTATGGAGCGGACGCCCATGCTGCCAGCCATAACTCAAACACACGTGTGTGTGTGTCTACATATATATGACTCCGGCACATTGATCTCCCTGCCGACACAGTGAAAGAGAAGTGCGTAAACACTTCTCTTTTGGCAGAGGCAGTAAGAGAGAAATAATGCTAATGCACATGGGGTGATTAGGGTGTGCCCAGGCACAAATGGCACACCCTGTGCGCATGCCTATGCTGCCAGCTGCTACAGAGACCCAATCAAAATGTTGTTATGGGGTACCATGATTTGTAGTTGCACCCCTGATAAAAAATGTAAATGTCTAATGCAAAAATCTACACAAATACTGTTTACTTAACATATTGGGGGAAAATAAAAAGACAAGCTCTTTGCATCTGTGTTTTTAAACAATATGTTATACTGATGCAAAGAGGGCAGTGCAGATTTTATGGACTGGACTCAAGCAATTGTTGGCGTATCTTTGACTGGTTTATCGTTTTTAACAGCCCCAACTTCCCGCTTATCAGAAGGCCGCTTTGTTTTATCTTATCAAGACCAGCTGTTACAACTGCGGTTTGAACAATACAGCCCAAAATATCGTTTTCACTTTGTATGCTGACACACAATAGCTTTGGGTGATTGAATGTGATTTATACTTAACACAGCTACAGTTCAAAGCTTTCCAGACTTTTCATCAACTACACAACATCTATCTATTGTTTCATGTATGCTGCAGAATTTAAAGGGACATACTCAAGACCATCAGAAAATCGATTTTTCAGCCAATATGCACATTTGGACGAATTTTGACCCATGTATGGACAGGGAGGGTGTACAGAAGTCGATCTACCGATCAACTTCTTTGCAACTGCCCTGTCTAAATTTCCTCGCTTGATCAGCACTACAGACTATAATTTGCAACACTAATCAGTGTATTCTATTGATGGGGAAGTCTCCCCACTGTCAAAATAAAATAGCTTAGCGGGGAGGATTCCCCAACCACAGGGCCACCATCAGGGGGGTACAGGCAGTACACCTGTAAGGGGCCCAGAGGTCCCCAGGGGCCCGGATGGCAACCCCCTTTTTTTTAGGGGTCCGGAGGTCCCCAGGGGCCCGGAGGCCCACAGGACCCAAGATGGCAAGCCCCCCTTTTTTTATTTTTTATAAAAAAAAAAAATTATATTATTTCTTATTTTTTTATTTTTAGTTCTTTTTATATTTATATATATATATATATATATATATATATATATATATATATATATATATATATATATATATATATATATATATATATATATATATATATATATATATATATATATTTTATTAAAGGGCCCAGAGGTTTCTTTTTTTTTATTATTAAAGGGCCCAGAGGTCCCGGATGGCTACCCCCCTTTTTTTATATATATTTTTCTTTATTTCTTCTTTCTCAATTCTTCTCAATTCACGGCAGCACCCCCCAGGCCCATACCTGAAGCTGTGTAAGGGGCCCCATAATTCCTGATGGCGGCCCTGCCCATCCACATCGAGTGTGTGGATACGAGAAACAAGTAATTTTGTTCTGTTCAACTTTCTGGTTGAACAAAACAACCAACTCATCTATGGGTTGCCTTAAAGGGGATGTAAAGGCAGAAGGTTTTTCTATGCATTCTCTGCAATAAGATAAAAAACCTTCTGTGTGCAGCAGCCCCCCTAATACTTACCTGAGCCCCATCTAGATCCAGTGATGTTGCAGCAGTGTCTTGGCCACCCCCCCCCCCATTGGCTGAGACAGCAGGGCAGTGCCATTGGCTCCCGCTCCTGTCAATCAAAGTCAGTCAGCCAATGAGGGAGAGAAATGGGCAGGGCCAGACTGAAGCTCTGAATGGACCCACGGAGCTGTGGCTCGGCTCAAGTGCCCCATAGCAAGCTGCTTGCTGTGGGGGCACTCAACAGGAGGGAGGGGCCAGGAGCACCGAAGAAGGACCCAAGAAAAGGAGGATCCGAGCTGCTCTGTGCAAGAGCACTACACAGGGCAGGTAAGTAGAACATGCTTGTTATTTTAAGCAAAAAATAAATAAAAAATGAGGCTTTACAATCACTTTAAGCTGTCCATACATTATACAATTATTTAATTAAATTTCCTTTAGATTTACCTTCAACTATGTAGGGCCAGCCTGATTGCATACAAATTGAGAGTGTTTAGGTTTGACCTCATATATATGGTTTTGGTAAATCTAAAGGAAAATTGTATAATGTATGGCCAGCCTTCCTTTTGGGCACCAATACTTTGCAGGCTGTAGTGTAGAGTGCTGAATTTTCAGGGAATAATAGAACACTGCTTAAAAATGTTCAAGCTATTTATATACAATCCCTAATCTTTTAGGTGATCAGTTGTCACATTACCTCTAGGAACTACGACATTGTCTTGACTCAGGGCAGGGGCTGACTGTACAACCCAGGGACCCATGCTGCAGCGACTCAGCCTTCCTCCCTCTTCCCTGGCTTCCTCTGACCCCCATCCCAGGCTAAAACTCCACTTCACATACTCTATGCTTACCAGGCGGGTCAGGCTAGACAGCGTCTGATGCACAGACTCCAGGTGCCCGAACTTGCTAGCAGGGGGCAGCCGGGGACTGCAGGGGGAGCTGGGGCAGCTCTTTCGGGGCTGGCCAGAGAAGGAGAGCCTCCGATGGGGCACAGAGCTGGCCTCATGTTCGGACACAGTGTATACCATCCATGCTGAGGGGGCTGCGCTCTGTCCTTGTCCTCAGCGAAGGAAACCAGCGGGGACTTTTTACACCTTTTCACCAGGAAGACTTTAGGCCTGTCTGCGCTGGAAGTGGTGCAGTCTTTTTACAGGGCATCAGAGCAGCCCAAGTACACACGACCGGTTTTCCCAGCAGGAAAACTGCCAGAAGAGCTTTTGGCCGGAAAAACCGGACGTGTGTATGCTTCCTTGCCTTTTTCCTGTCAGGAAAACAGCCGGGAATCCCATCAGGAAAATAGAGAACCCGCTTTCTATTTTCCCGTCGTTTTTTTCCCCACCAGATCTACTACTTACCTATGGGAGAGCCTGCGAGACAGTGCCGATGAAGAATACACACAGACGGGAATCCCGGCCAAAGCTCCATGGCTTTCCTGCCGAGTTCTCGGCTTTCCCCTCGGTTTTCTCAACTGACTTTTTACCGCCGAGAAAACTGAGCGTGTGTACACTTAAAAGTTATACCTACTGTATAGCCCTTCTCCTAGCGTTCAAAAACACCAGAGTCACCAAAAACCACCACAGTTGCAAAGGATGGTAAAACTTTACCGCAAAGGTAGTTGTAAAAATATGGGCAGTTGGACCAGGGTGGCGAGCTTAAAAGAGAAGTATGGTCAAAGCTTTTTGGGTCATACTTCTCATTTGGTTCACATGAGTGCTCCTAAGCCAGCTATCGGCTGTTGTCACAGAACTGCTTCAGTCTCTGGATCTATCCTGAAATGTATATTGAGATCCACCCAGATGCCTGACTGAGAGCTTCTCATCCTCTGAGAGCCTGAACCAGCCACTCCTGCCCTCTCCACAGCCCGGAAAGTTGGTGACTGACAGTCACAGTTCTATGCTCATAGCAAACCCAACAAATGAGCGATCAACGGTCATGTGATCGTTCAGTTCTTGGGCTTAGAGCTGGCGGGGGACAGTTGCAGCATCTGACCAATGCTGTAGCCATATAGGTGAGTATTTGTGTTTTTTTTTATTTACTTCCCGCACTTCTCCTTTAAAGCGGGGGTTCACCCCAAATTTTTTTTTTAACATTGTCATTCTGACAATTTGGCTGAATGTAATCGGCTGTTTTTTTCTATTTCATTGCCGTACATACCGTATTTTCACCGCCGCTTCCGGGTATGTAATCTGCGGGACTGGGCGTTCCTAATTGATTGACATCCTTCCGACCGGCGCATATAGCCCGTCACGAGTTGCCGAAAGAAGCCGGACTGCAAAACGGCTCTATACGGCGCCTGCGCACCGACGTTCGGCTTCTTTCGGCAACTCGTGACGCGCTGTATACGCCGGTCGGAAGGATGTCAATCAATTAGGAACGCCCAGTGCCGCAGATTACATACCCGGAAGCGGCGGTGAAAATACGTTATGTACGGCAATGAAATAAAAAAAAACAGCCGATTGTCATTCTGACAACTCGGCTGAATGTAATGTTAACATTTTTTTTTTTGGGTGAACCCCCACTTTAAAGCAAATCTGTACTTTGATCATGCTGGGTAAAGTCACAATTTTGTGTAATACACTGCCCCCCTTTTCTAGCATATACTCACCTTTCCTTCGCTCCCTCACTGCTCCATTCAACAGGAGAAAATAGCCGGTACTTTCAAATATTGAAGAACATGAGACTTGCCTTCATTACATGTGACAGCGCTGGCCGTAAAGACAAGCAACTTGACTAGGCCATTGCCTGAGAGTGGTGAAAGTCTGTGGAATATAAGAGACTAGTTTGAATAGCTAGGAGGCTGAGTTATTGCAGTCTGTGTGGAGTGGGCCAAAGTTGGCTTTGTAGATGCTACAGCTGAAGGCCAGCCACGAGCCACATCAAGGAAAGGGACAAGTTCACTAATAGCCACAATGGGAAAGAATAAAAACGTAGGAATTTTATATCATGCAACATAGAGGGGGTAGTATATACAATGTCCATGTGGTATGATATATGTAGGGAAAATGAAGAGGGCCATGCATATAAGAATATCATGTAAACCAAATAGTCAAAGGCAAGAAGGAGGAATACCTATATCACCATTTTAGAACAGTACATAACAGAAAAGTACTGGGGATGACATTCTGGGGCTTAGAGAAATATATAAAACACTGGAGGGGCAGTCATTGTATTAGGACACTTAGCCAAAAGGAATCCTGGTGGGTACATAAATTGGGCTCTTTAGCGCCTAGAGGATTAAAAAAGGAATTTGACCTTAATTGTTTTCTGGATATTTTTTTATTATTATTTTTTAATAACAACCTTAAATGAAAATATGTATTCTTTAATCTCCTTATTATTAGACACACAAGAGGATTATCATAATAATATAGCCATTGTGAGTTAATATACCACTACAAGAAAACAGCCACAGGTTAGTTTTAATATGGGTACATGAAAAATGGTGACTTTCAATGCACCAAATCTTAATCACCACTAGGGGTCGTTTGGTACTACAGTTGAACCTCGTATTACAAGCATATCACGTTCCAGGAGTATGCTCGTAATCCAAAGTACTCGCATATCAAAGAGAGTTTTCCCATTGAAGTCAACGGAAACGAAAATAATTAGTTCTGCATTGACTTTAATGGGATGCAATACCGAATGCGGCCAGAGGTGGGGGGCGCCAGTAGGGTTTCCACCTGTCCGGTTTTCACCCGGACAGTCCGGGTTTGGACACATGTGCCCGGTTTTCAAGCCGCCTGAAACCCGGGGACATTTTTTTTTTTGATTTTTTTTTTTTTCTGCCGTCCGTCCTGTGATCAAACTGGCCCGGCCACAACAGAGCTGCACATGATCCCCCGATTCAATTCTCTTGGCCGCCCAGAGGAGTCCCACCTCCCTGCCTGCCGCTTGCTGTGTGTCACACTGTGTGCCGAGTCCTGGTCTCTCTGTTATATCTCCCGTCCCCAGGCTCGGCTCCACAGTCCACCAGCTTGTCTGATGTGCTTAGCAGACAGTGCTCTCTGTTAGCCCCAGGGCCCCCCCCTGTTATACATGAGTGCATCACTGCATCGTCACCCGTGTGACCCCCGGGTCACACACTGTCTGTGCTGCTGTGTCTTGTTCTCTCTCTCCCGAGGGGAGGACTCGGGACTCGAGAGCATGGTGTTAGACTCCGCCCCCTTACAGGTTCTTACACATTGAAGCTGCAGCTGCTCCTGAAAGGTAAAAAAAACAAAGCAGAAGACTGTTTCTGACTTTATGAGCCTGAGAAAATTCAGTGTACCTGGCTGTGCAGGGTGGGGTCCCATCTTACCTGCAGCTCCTACATGGGGTGTGCTACATACATTAAAGCAGTATTAAGCCCAAAAGCAAACATTTAATATAGTGCAGCTTATATTTTTAGATATGATGGCTGTATTCGTTTACCTTTTAAGGCTTTCTTTTCTTTATTTTCACCTGGCAATCCGGCCTCATACACACGATAGGTTAAACAGAGGACAACGGTCTGGTGGACCGTTTTCATCGGTCAAAACCGATCGTGTGTGGGCCCCATAGGTTATTTATCCTTAGGTTAAAAAAAAGCAATCTTGTTTTAAATTTAACCGATGGATTCCTAACCGATGGGAAAAAAACGATCGTTAGTAGGCACAACCATCGGTTAAAAATTGAAAGCATGCTCAGAATCAAGTCGACGCATGCTTGGAAGCATTGAACTTCATTTTTTTCAGCACGTCGTTGTGTTTTACGTCACCGCGTTCTGACACGATCGGTTTCCGATGGTGTGTAGGCGTGACGGACCATCAGTCAGCTTCATCGGTTAACCGATGAAAACGGTCCATCGGTCCGTTCTCATCGGATGGACCGATCGTGTGTACGAGGCTTAAGTCTGTTGTTTTTCTGCAAGCCAGCGCTTCTGCAAATGTAGCAGTTAGAGTGTTGAAACAAATCATTTACCACTGACAGAAGTGCTTACAATTATTAGCTTTTTTTTTTTTGTAACCTTTATCCCCAAAGCAAAAAAAATAAACTGTGGCTGTAAATGCTTGTGAATCGGCAGCATAAGCTTCAATTTGTTAGTCCTCTCTCTCCAGACTGGCAATGCTGCTGTCCAAATGTGACCCCTGTGCTCCTTCATTTGGAGTGGGGGCACTCTAATTCAGGAGGTGCGTTACTGGTCAGCTCACCAGGGGAAAAAGTGAAAATAGCTTAAACAACCACATCTATTGATTGGCAAGCTCCAATATATAACATTTTTGGTTTGGAGTTTAATACCAGTTTGAAGTGATAGGGATGCTTTTCCATATGCTGTGTGTCAGCATCTGCAATGAAACAGCTTGCTTCCATCTGCCATACAGGAATGTCAAGAGCCATGTTACATGTCTCTCATGGCTAACAGAAGCACCATTAGCAGCCTTTGCCATAAGAGCATAAATAACATAAATTATCTCAAATATTTTCACTTTAAGAGGCTTAATCACTGCAGACTGTCCGCCTAGGGTTTTTAGTCAGGGATGTTTTGGAAATTTCGTTACCCTGTCATGTAACCTCAGCTGTTCACTTTTCTATCTTACTGTTTGGATAGAGTTCAAGTTTGACATGTGACATTAAAGTGCCTGTCTGCAGAGATAGGGACAGAAGTAGTTACAATGGAGGTTATTTTAGGAGAGAACACTGGGGGAGAGGTCTGCTGAGCTTTCTAGGAGTAGTCCTGTTTCAGGAAACTCCTTCAATTGTCAATTCTGAGTTAAGGAAAAGTAAGGGATAGCAAAAATGTATGTAGTGCCTGGTTACTTCTAAGGTAACCGGTGCTATTGAAATTTAGAGGGGTAAACAGAGTGTAAGTGACTCTGATTCCAATTTGTAACCAATTGATTAGGGTCTCTGTCTCGGCTTTGCTGTGCTGTGGGCTTATTCTGTTGCGCTGGGGTGTTCTTCCAAACCCAGTGCTGCAGGTGGCAGCAGTGGAGTCAAGGTTTGGGTGCTTTTTCCAAGCAGCCAATCAGAAGGGTTTGGCCTCGCTGGGCATGCTGGGAGAGGGTACTTATGAGGCAGACGCCATTTTGTGGGAGCTTTTTCCGGTGTGGCACCCACCTTTAGGGTGGCCACCTCACGGCACCTTCCGGAGTTATGGCCTACCTGGCCGGAGTGTGCGTACTATGTTGTGTTCCTGGTTTCGGGCCTGAGATGGTCCGGAGCATTTGAGCAGGACGGGGACCCAGTGGTCTGCTGCTGCCACCCTTGGCCTGGGATAGTAATAACACCCCCCAGGCCAACAGTGGTGGTTACTCCCAGCACAGCTATGGCTGGAAAAGAGGCTAAATTGCCCATATTTACACTTGTCTGAGCCAAATAATGACTCAGACCCCCTCTAAATTTAGAGCAGCGCCTGTTCAACAGGAGCAGGCCGCTACATAAAATAATAATGAACTCCATCCAGATCAAAAGTTATACTGTAATTGTGCTACAAAAAGTAAGTAATATATGTAGCCCACCCCCTAAGGAGCCACAGGTGTAATGGGACCCCCCACCCTGTACAACCATGCACACCAAATTTTCACAGTCTCCCAGAGTCAAAAAAAAGTCCAGCATTTGTTTTGTTATTTTATTCAGGGGATTAAAACTTGGATGGGAAGTAGGGGTATTATGGCATGGCCACTTGACTTAGACAACTTTAGGGACAACTTTTTTTTATATACAGTCTATATACACTCCTCTGGGCCCTCCAGCACACTTGCTTGCAGAGCTCCACTGGAACGCCGATAAAAAATTACCTGATACAGCACTCAGATTTTTGAGCAAAAGCCTGCTTTGGGCAGGATCCCGATGCCCCATTAGGTGTGTAGCAAACTCGGAGTCCAGCTTACATCTTTGCGGCTACTGATCCCATCATAACCTCTTCAGGCACTTCTCTGGAAATCTCCTGCATGTGCTGACCTGCTCCTGCTGTCCTGTGCCTCCAGGAAGGATTCCCCTGTGTGTTGTAGAGGGTCCCTAAAATGCCTAAGCCCCAGGTCCAAGGTCACCCCCCTCCCCAGACAAGAGGGCAGCCTCAAGGGCAATCGACAACCTCCTCAGCACTCCTTCTCCATCTCCACCCGACTGCCCCTGCTGGCATGACTCATGAGTATTTATGAGGTGGCCTGCCCCCTTCCAGACCATTTTGCTGGGGATTGGCTCCGGCCTTCATCAATGTTTCAAGCAGCTCCTCCTAGATTCCACCTTCTACTTCTGGAAGCTTCTCCAAGGTTCCAGCAAGTAGGGTGAGGTACCAAAGATGCTACTTGCTGAGTCATTAAGGCTCCCTGACCCAGATTCAACCTATAAATCAACATATAATACAACAAAGTTACAGATAGTGGGACATCTATACATACAGTGAAAAGAGCCATAGGTCGCAACCCTGCCAACCCCCTACACTCTACACTCTTACTATTAAACTTTTAACTCTGCACACCATGCTGCTGACCTCTGTAGCTAAACTCACATGGCCAAATGCCTAATTGCAATGGGAATGTGGAACAGTAGACTCTGTAGGACAGGTCAGTTTGGCTTGTTTTGTGTATTTTGCAAGGAGAAAAAATGTCTATGGAAATTGACACACTAATCTCTTTGGTATTTTTATGCTCAGAACTCAGAACTCAGAACAACTGTAATGAATCTAAATACACTTCTGGTGTAGCACTTTTACAATCATCGAGCAGCATCATTTTACCTGAATCTCTTTACGTGCAGTCAGAGTCAGTATATATGGATTGCAACAAACATTCATAAGCAAGCACAAGCAAAATGCACCAATAATACAGTACATGTACATTCTAGAAAATGAACACCAATTTGGGAAAGGCAGTGATCAGAATGACAGATTTTATAGTGGAGTGCCAGTGTTCCATTTGTTCTCTGCTGTTCCAAGGATGGGCACACTTGGCTAGTGCAAATTTGACTTGTGTGTAAATGTTTTCTAGTTTTGGATAGAGTGGGGAAGGCTAAATCCCCGTACACTCCATTAGATTTTCTGCAGATTTTTGTCTTCAGATTTACCAAAACCATGTAGTGCAAGGGCCTGCCTGATTACATACAAGTTGAAACTCTTAAGGGTTGACCTCATAATATATGGTTTTGGTAAATCTGAAGACAAAAATCTGCAGAAAATCGAATAGTGTGTATGGAGTCTTAGCCTCTCTGCCAAGTTTTTTGTGTTGTCTGCATCCCTACTGGTGTGATTCGCCCTCTCTGCTTGTCCTGGTTACCATTGTCGCCAAGACAAACAATAAGGGTATATACTACGTTTTAGAGTTATCATGAGAGCAAGAGCAGAGGGGAAATTTTCCAATGGGAACAAGTGTACTAATGACAGCCAAGAACCGCAGGCAGCACAAGTGAGAGATTGTAAATGCCGAGTGCTGGAGCATTAAGAATTAGTCAAGACCAGATTTCTGGATGGCCAACAGGATGGCAGGGCTACAGGGATGGCAAACAGCCACCCACACATCCTTTCATCCTTTCACTGACAGAAACACATTCTTGTGGGCAATAAAAGGTTTGAAGACTGCTACCCTTCCTGCCAGTGCACTTAAGCTGCATTTTCCTCAATGCTGTCTCTTGTTGGTGGACAATTTGTACAGCTTGCCCACATTGGTTTGGTACACCATGAACTGAGGCCCCGTACACAGACACGACCGAGTTTCTCGGCAGAATTCAGCCAGAAACTCGGTCGGAGCTGTATTCTGCCGAGAAACCCGGCCGTGTGTACACTTTCGGCCGAGGAAACCGACGAGAATCTCGTCGTGCCAAATAGAGAACATGTTCTCTATTTCCTCGTTGTTCAATGAGGAAATTTGGCTCGCCGAGATCCTCGGCGGCTTCACAAGAAACTCGACGAGCAAAACGATGTGTTTTGCCCGTCGAGTTTCTCGGACGTGTGTACGGGGCCTGAGTGTAGGGTATAGGGTGACAGTTTGCCCAACTTTTCAACTCACTGGTTCTAGGTATAGTCTATTTAGGTATGGTCGATTTAACCTTGGTATTAGATCTTTAATAGATTTACAACATCATTTATTATTTTTTATTGTTAAAAAAAAAAATGTGTAACTACCTATATAATGTACAAGAATATTTGGAATAAAATGCAGATATAAAGGAATATTAATGCTTTTTATAAAAATAAAAAAAATACTTAAAATATATTGATAGCATACATGACTGCATAACAAAACCTAGTTCATATTTATTATGGCAATTCTGTGACACTACCTATCAGCCAGATGTTAGCTCCTGACCTCATAGTTTATTTCCAACTGTCAGTTGCAGGACATAAAGGAAGTAGCTGGAAGGGTGTACTGTCCTTGAACTGGAACAGTGACACCAGTCAAAGTGATGTACAGATAGAAAAAAATGCATTTTTTCTGCTTTAAAACCAGACATTCTGGTTAAAGGGCACATCTCATTTCATCAACACTGAGCAATAATGTAGAGAATAATGCTCTTGGCATTTACAGAAGACTTTTATGCACACTTTACATTCCATCACTGATATGAATACGAAACACTGATTTCCGACCATTCTTCACACTCAACATGATGCAGAGAAAGGGATCGAGCGAATGAGACTTTACCACTTACTAATCCCCTAGGAAAGTGAAAATGTTATAACATAAAATGGTTTATTGCTGAAGCTGATCATATATTCATATATATAATCATATATTCTATAAAAAAAAAAGGCAGATGCACATAGGTAACAGAAGATGTCCAAGCTCTGCTTGCATTTTGACACTCTTAATGGAGCCTGAATAGGAAAGGGGGTGCCTGCCACTGACTACTTTTAGGCCTCGTACACACGACCGAGTTTCTCGGCAAAAACCAGCAAGAAACTTGCTGGGATTTTTTTTTTTGCAGAGGAAACCGGTCGTGTGTACATTTTTCGACGAGGAAACTGTCGAGGATCCCGTCGAGCCAAAAAGAGAGCATGTCTTCTTTTTCCTCTACGGGAATGGAGAAACTTGCCTTGATGAGTTCCTCGACAGCCTAACAAGGAAATCGACGAGGAAAACTATGTGTTTCGCCCGTCGAGTTCCTCGGTCGTGTGTACGAGGCTTCAGGGTTCAATGTGAGTATGTTCATTCATAATGTACAATAGCCAAAGTGTCCACAGCAAGGGAACTCCCTGTAGTGTTAAATTAACCCTAAATTTCCTGGGCGGAGGACTGTTCTAGATACATGCAGAATTTGCTTCAGCAACCTCTGATCATCAATATATGCCTCCATTTTTTTCAGATAGTTGTGTATATTTATATCCTAGCGATGTCACACTAGTGATCGTGTCGCTGGTGTCAACTAGCAAGTTGCCGTCAGCAGAATCACCAAAATGGCATTAACTTGCTCCTACAGCACCTGTAACGTGCTGGTCAAACCAACCAGCACAGTGTCACTTCGTTGCTCCTGCCTCAATGACGGAAGTGATTTAGTATTTCAGCCAATGGGGATACAACACTATAGGAAAAATTGAGTGGTCCTTGGTGATCCTGGTGGCTGGCAATATTCTGCCAGTTTGACATGGCTCAAATAAGGGACAGACTCCCAGACAAGCAGCTGAGAATTAGGGAGTTCAGACTTCTTAAAGACAATCTTATAGCAGGCTGACTGTACTGTATCTATTTTAGAACAAACAGCCCTTGGATATTGTGGAAAAATTGGAAAGCCCCACTGCTGTGATTTAAAGGAACAATTATAACAATGCAATTCTGGAATGTATGAGATGATCCATTGTTTCTTAAGAAGGCAGCTGTATAGAATTTCCTGTTTGTCTCTACAATACACGGTTGCCAAACGTAACGACTTTCTGATATTTCCATCCTGTAACCTAAAAAAAAAAAAAAAGTCATGTTCGTGAGACTCTCTACACTAACATCTGTAGATGGACCAGATAACACTTAAATATGATTCATATCACTTCACCACTCTCAATATGTTCAATATTGCTTTGTTCCCCTTCTGCCCTTCTATATAACGCACAAAGCAGTGTAGATGGCTAGAACAACCAACATTCTAAAATAAATTCCAAATGCAGTGAAGAGCCTGATTTCCACTGAGATCCTCAAATAATCCAAATACGGTATATCTCTACTTTTTAAAACACATTAAAGTAAGTGGGAAAAGCTGCGCTGCAAATTAAATCAACATAAATCATCAATTATGTTTCAAATACACAAAAATCCCAGTGCAAAAACTGAAAAAAGATTAGTGCAAAAGTCCATATGAGATGTATCACAGAGGATTGTAAAAAGTGACAGGAAGTTCTCCGAATGGGTGAAGCAAAATATCCAGTTAAGAATCTTGTGAGTCAGAAGACAGATCCACCACCATTTATGTATCAGCTGCTTACCAGAGCAAGAAATAAATCAAGCATGTAAGACATGGGTCAATAAGGGTCCTGGATAAGCTGCCACTCTCTCTCTCTTGTATCACCAATCCTCTATGTCAGACCAACTCTCTCCATAGATGCAACCCAGAGGAGAAAAACACTCACATGGTGTAATAACGTTTTTAAAATATTTAATGTATAAAAGATATTGCACTCACATGTAAACAGTATAAAAAGTGCGATCGATAAATGTATAGCCGGCCGGCTCTGCTGTCTGCTCGTCCTTCCGGGTAGACAGCGTGGATCGTGGTGACGTCAGCACGTCGCTCCTCCCTACGCCGTTTCGTCACAAGAATGACTTCTTCCAGGGGATACAAGCTACAAAAGTTCCAATCATGTACAGCTTACCAAAGATCCATAAAAGCTTGACTTGCCCCCCTGGACGCCCGATTATCAGTGGCATAGATTCGATCACTTCTAGGGTGGGCAAGTACATTGACTACTATCTCCAACCTTTGGTTCAGAAGATGCCATCACATCTCAAAGATTCCAAACAAGTCATTAATTTACTTTCCCAGATTGAGGCTAATAAAGACACATGGATGGTGACAGCTGACGTTCAATCATTATATACAATCATTCCTCACAAATTAGGGCTTGAAGCTGTCAGACATTTTTTGGATCTTTCCTCTGATTTGGTTCCACTGCAGAAGGACTTTCTGATGGAACTCTTGGAGTATACGGCGGATCATAACTATTTCTGGTTTGACCACAATTATTATAAGCAGATTCGTGGAGTCGCCATGGGCGCTAAACATGCGCCGAGTCTGGCCAATCTGTTTATGGCCAAATGGGAGGAGGACGTCATCTATGGTGATACCCATCCCCACATTAAGTTGTGGGCGAGGTACATTGATGACGTCCTCCTCCTATGGACAGGAGACAGAACAGAATTGGAATCCTTCATTACTACGCTCAATAACAATGAGCGTGGTATACGCTTGTCATATGAGGCCAGTCAAGAGTCAATTGACTTCCTTGACCTTACTATAATGAAAGATAAAGATCTATATCAGACCAAAACTTTCTTTAAAAAAACCGATAGGAATTCTTTTATTCTTAAAGGAAGCTGTCATCATGACAATTGGTTGAACTCGGTTCCAAGGAGCCAATTTGTAAGGATGAGGAGGAACTGCTCTACCTTGAAGGACTATGAAACACAGGCTGGCATTCTTAAGGATAGACTTTTGGAGAAGGGTTATGACCCTGAATCTTTGGAGAGTATCTACAATGAGGTGGCTGCAATTGAAAGGAATACTTTGCTTGTGTCAGGCCCTAAACATAGTAGAGATAGACCGATTGTGCCATTTATCACGACATACTCAAACCAGCATTATGCCATCAAGAAGTTAATTAAAAAACATTGGCATATATTATCCAATGATAGAACCATAAATTCCTTTTTACCAACTAATCCTCAGGTGATATTTAGGGGTGTACCTTCATTACGGGACAGGATAGCCCCCAATGTGGTGGATCCACCCACGAAGAAAGTGTCCTTTTTTCAACGTAATATTAAGGGTTACCACCAATGCAGGAATTGCACAGTTTGTAAATTAAATAAGATTAAATCTAAGAAAACATTATGTTTTAAATCCACGAGCACATTGAATGAACACAAAATCGAGCCATTCATCACGTGTAGCACCACAGGCGTGGTGTATCTTTTGGAATGCCCTTGCGGGTTACAATACATTGGCAGAACTAAAAGACCAATGAACGTCAGACTTGGTGAGCATATCGCCAATATTAGATCAGGATTCCCACAACACTCAGTTTCCAGTCACTATGACCAACACCATGAACGAAACCCTGAGGGGACCCTCTTTATTGGAATAGATAAGTTTGAGCCCCACTGGAGAGGTAGCTCACTGGTTAGGGAACTCTCTAGGATGGAGATGGCCTGGATACACAGAGTCCGTACATACAGTCCTTATGGACTAAACATAGACACTGACGTTAACGCGTTTATAGACAATGGCTAATTTTTGTGTACTTGTGATGAACTTCTGTGAACCAGCTCTGAACCTTGGTACATCTGGGCCTTGATGATGGCTTACCCCTACGAGTTTACCTTACTTCCAACCCATGTCACAATTTTTATATTTTTATATTTTATATTACAATCATTTTTAATGTGCATCCATTAATTTTTTAATCTGCATCCACTGATGGGTGGGTAGCTTATGGTATTTTCATAGTCTAGCTTTGTCATACAGATCAAGATTATCTTGATCATTATATTTATAAAAGAAATTTTTTCTCTCCCTATGGATGTTTTGATTACATTCATAGGGCTTTTTTTCTGTTATTATAGCACGGGCGCAGCTTTGTCCGCTTAAATTGCGGATTATTGGCTGCTTCCGTGTTATGTGATTACCAATTAACTCACTTTTTTCTCTATGAACATTTTGCACTCTGTAAGGATACCTAACACTGGAATTTAGATTTTTCTTTTCCTGCATTTTGGATGTTGACTGTCAGATAGCTTTATCATACACTTTCTGACTTGGTCTAATATCATGCTAATTTTAGTGTGGGTACCAATTGCTGGACAGTAAATTTATTTGTATATTGACATCAGATCAGCAGTTGCTTAAACTGCGGATCTGTGAGTATTTCACATTGTAAAATGGCTTAATAATACAGTAATTTGGATAACCTAAGCCTCTTAATATCATTTATCAACAATTTCTTTACTGGTCTAGCATTAAAATTAACTTGGTGACAGATATGTGCAGCCCTGTATTTCAGTGGAGGTGATTTCTGTTATGATGCTTGGCTTTAAAAGTGGTGAGTCAATATGCCGCTTTTCTCTTGTTATAAGGGTCTGTCGATACCCATTAGCATTACAAGATTTTAAATTTACCGCAATTTTTAAGTTTGGTAGTCTATATTTATAGTTTAAATTACTGGCAGCGATCCCAACTTAAATATGGCGGCCGATGCCCGCGATCTCCCAAGGTTCAGAGCTGGGCGGTCCCGGGTGTTGTTTACTGTTATAAGAGTGGCGAGTCAGCACGTCGCTCGTATCCCCTGGAAGAAGTCATTCTTGTGACGAAACGGCGTAGGGAGGAGCGACGTGCTGACGTCACCACGATCCACGCTGTCTACCCGGAAGGACGAGCAGACAGCAGAGCCGGCCGGCTATACATTTATCGATCGCACTTTTTATACTGTTTACATGTGAGTGCAATATCTTTTATACATTAAATATTTTAAAAACGTTATTACACCATGTGAGTGTTTTTCTCCTCTGGGTTGCATCTATGGAGAGAGTTGGTCTGACATAGAGGATTGGTGATACAAGAGAGAGAGAGTGGCAGCTTATCCAGGACCCTTATTGACCCATGTCTTACATGCTTGATTTATTTCTTGCTCTGGTAAGCAGCTGATACATAAATGGTGGTGGATCTGTCTTCTGACTCACAAGATTCTTAACTGGATATTTTGCTTCACCCATTCGGAGAACTTCCTGTCACTTTTTACAATCCTCTGTGATACATCTCATATGGACTTTTGCACTAATCTTTTTTCAGTTTTTGCACTGGGATTTCTGTGTATTTGAAACATAATTGATGATTTATGTTGATTTAATTTGCAGCGCAGCTTTTCCCTTTTATATTGTATTTGTGTGTGTATCTTACATATAAGTTGCAGCAGCATTTTTTTATTTTTCTTTTTTATTTTTTATTTTTATTTATTTTATTATTTTTCACATATTTTCTATAGTGTCATCACTATTCCATTCATTAGACCTGCGCAGTATCTTCCTATTTTTTACATTAAAGTAAGTAAATTAACATTCATTTGACTTTTTGATGCAATATAAATCAAAATCAGTTTGTAAAATATATCAACATGTTCAGTGTCCAATGTAAAACAAACCAATTAATCGTTTTGCACTGCACTACCCTAGTAATACATTTCAGGTGTGCTAAATAAGGAGAAATAACACCAAACACAAAAGAAAATAATAATCGCTACAATCATTAATTAATCTAAGGCAGTGTTTCTCAACCTGGGGGTCGGGACCCACTCGGGGGTCGACTGATGATTTGCCAGGGGTAACCGAATCCTGGGCTGTTCCTGAAGCCCACACCCCTCTCCCAGCCTTTTTGCGGCCACCCAGCAGGGCTGTCCCTGGAGCCTGTGGCCGCCCAATCAGCCTCTTCGCAGCCGCCTGTTCAGTTCAAGGCATGGCTGGGGGTCAGCTGAATGGTGAGGAATATGTAGTGGGAGGGGCTGGAGGAGAGCCTATCCCCTGATTTTGGCATAGGTATCACTGCTGCGAGACACCACAAAGTTGGAGTAACACTACCTGTTATTATAGTTGCCATTAAAAGTCCCCACTACAGTTCTCAGATCAATAGACAACCTTGATCAAGAGCACCTAAGTTGGCTGATCAGAACTCCCCCCAGCACTGCCACCGATTCCAAACCCCATAAGCACTGCCACTCATCCCACTACCCCCCCCCCCCCCACCAAAGAGTAAGAGACGGAATAAAAATAGAGAATATATATGTAGCACTACCCCCGGAGGAGCTGCTGAGTATTTTTGAGTGGCATGTTACCTCTATCTTCTTGCTGTCCATGGTGGAAAAGAAAGTCTGAAGAATTCCAATGTCCACACGATACAATTTTTTTTCTGGGATTTATTTGTAGAACTTAGTAGAAAAGAAGTTGGAGGGGTGGAAGGGTAGGTAGGTAGGTTCAGGTGTATAGTCACAAATAGGAAACACTCCTGCTTCCAGCAAACAGTTCTCGTCGCCACTCTTGCCAGAGTGGGTATTGCTCACCCAGATAGGTCCCTCTCATTGGCCTAGCAGCCAGGATGGCGTAAGGAATAAAGTACAGTCTCTGCCACAGACCTTCCTTTATGAGGATACACTTTTGGTCCAGAATCCTCTGCCACAGGATTCAGCACCCGGATCTCTCCAGCTTAACTTTAGTAGAATTTCAGATCTAACAGGTGACCACCGTCAAGCCTCTCAGAATATGGTGCATCCTTTGATTAAGTTTCCAGGCCTTCTGAAAAGATACCAGCCTCTTGCATGGTCCTCTCCAAGCTTCCTTCATCAAATGGCTTCCTCCCACAGGACGAACAGCACAGGATCACCTTGCAAGTGCAGGCCACAGTCTGACTACTGGGCGTACCAGGCGAAAGCCACGACCCGGACCAAGGTGTTCCCGGAGTCAGGATTCAGGAACACGCACCCCAGTCTAGGCGGGCCATGAGGCGTGAACAACGGACCTCCGCCAATGGTGTCTGTCCCCCTCCCCAGCATGCACATCAGGGTGATCACTCCCACTGACTCGCCACCGAGGGGGACATCCAATACACTCTGACTTTGCTGCTGGGGTGGTAATAACACCCCCAGGCGAACAATGGTGGTTACTCCCAGCACAGCCATGGCTGGAACAGTGGCTAAATTGCCCTCAATCATATTTGTCTGATCCAAATAACAACTCAGACCCCCAAAATTTAAAGCAGCGCCTGTTCAACAGGAGCAGGGCGCTACATATAGAAGGGAGAGGAAAAGAGGGGGAGGAACAAAGAAAAAGGGAGAGAATGAATAAGAAAAAAAAACAAGAAAGATGGCAAGAGAAAGGGATGGGGGGAAAAAAACAAGAAATTAGGATAGAGAGAGATTAAAGGGAAAGAAAGGAGAACTACAATGTACTATAAGGGGTTATAATACTGTATGGGTGGAAAAGACTAAGGCCTCGTACACACGACCGAGAATCTCCTTGTTTTCCTCGACAAGTTTCTTGTCAGGCTTGTCGAGAATCTTGTCAAGCTTTCTTTGCATACACACTGTCAAGACAAAATCTCGCCGTTCTCAAACGCGGTGACGTACAACACGTACGACGGCACTATAAAGGGGAAGTTCGATTCCACTGGCGCCACCCTTGGGGCTGCTTTTGCTAATCTCGTGTTACTGCGTATTAGTAAAAGTTTGGTGAGAGACGATTTGCGCTTTTCAGTCTGTTACAGCGTGATGAATGTGCTATCTCCATTACGAACGCTACTTTTACTGAAGGTAAAACATGTTCTCTTTTTTTCTCGTCGAGATCCACAACAGTTTTCTCGACAAAAAACATAAACACGACCGTTTTCCTTGGCAAAAAAGCTCTGCCACCAATTTTCTTGATGGATTTTGTCGAGGAAAATGGATCGTGTGTACAAGGCCTCAGGGAGTGCTAAATTTCCATGGGTTAGGGGCGCAAATTACTTGTCTTGCCTTGGGTGCTGACAACCCACGGTACAAAAATAATTTTACTGTTAGGCCCCTTTCACACTAGGGCGGGAGGTGCGGTGGCGGTATAGCGGAGCTATTTTTAGCAGCGCTATACCATGGGAATTGCGGCGGTATTCGGCCACTAGCGGCCAAAAAAGGGTTAATACCGCCGGCAATGCGCCTCTGCGGATTTGAACACAAATCATGTTTACATACCAGTGTGAATGTCTCCATTGAAAACTATGCAGCTGCGTTCAGATCTGTAAATTCATTTTTTTACAGTTATGGGAATGAAGCCTAAAAGCAGTGTTTAGAGGCCTAACAAAATGCAATAGAGATCCATTCAGAGAGGGGCTTATGAACATAATTTATGCATGAGCGTAAATGTATTCTGGAGCCAGAATAATGGAATATTCTGGCCAGTAGAGTACATTTACGCTCAGCGCCATACGTGCATAAATGCACATACGCAACAGTAAAGGCATTTTTGTAAATTGACAGATGTTTTTTCACCTTAATGCATAGGATGCATTAAGGTGAAAAAAATGTACCTTTACAACCCTATTAAAAACCCATTACAACCCTATTAAAGGAAGTCCTATTAAAATGCTAACAACTATTACTTAGGGTCCATTCAGACCAAAACATAGTATGCAGAGCACAAATGCTGTCACGTGCTGTGATGCACTGCGTTGGACAGCTTGTTCAAAATAACCGGGCCAAAATATGCACCGACATTTGAGAATCTGGGGCAGGCTGCATTTTTTCACAGTGCAATGATTAGAACACCTTGTTTTGTAGCACATAACAGTCCATGTCCATGTCCCCGTCCCACTCCCCACACTCCCCTACCTTAGTCACACAAGCCGGGAGCATGGCAGCTCCAGACAAAGGGCGGGACTTTTCAAGTTAAAGGCGGGTCACGAGTCACATCTTCTCCATCCAGTGTGCTTGCCAGAGCCCAGAGCACAGCGTGACATGGCTCCCCGCCTCAGCGTGCTGACTACAGAAGTCAACACGCTGAGGCGGGGAGGCGTGTCACGCTGTGCTCTGGCAAGCACACTGGGTGGAGCAAGATGGCCACCGCTCCGGAGCTAGGTCGAAGCCGGGTACTTTCCTAGGCTCCGGAGCGCTCCGCGGATCGATCGCGGTGTCCCCTACAACCGGGACAAGTCCCGGCAGGCTAAATTAGCCGGGACTAGGTCCTATTTGACGGGACTGTCCCATTAAAAACGGGACAGTTGGCAAGTATGACATGTGCTTTTTGAAAGTGCATTGGGGTGCCACTACCAAAGAATGGCAACGGAGCACACCATTGCACAGAATATACATTAGAATGCATTGCAATAATACAATTGTTTTGCATGCATTACAGGGGGGACCTGAAAGCAGGGAATGGAGGGTGTGTATGCTCAAACTGATGCCCCTGTAGCACAGCTGGAGGGAGGGAGCAGAGGAAATGGAGGATAGGGCTTCAGGGGGGAGGCAGCAGAGGATTGTATGCAGAAAGACACTACAACTTGCCCGCCTGCTCAAAAGATGCCTGTGCCCCCCTTTTGAACTAATAGGGCCTGGGCACTGTACAGGAGGGCTGGCTGTATTGCTTTAGCAATGGCCCTGTCAAGGGGCAGTAAGACTTTATAATTAGGTCTAATCAGGCAACATTAATAGGAAACCTAACTGTGCTTCTTAGCTGCTCAGATCATGAATGTCATATTTAGTTTGCATTACGTGCTGTTGTTCCACATAAACAAAAAGTAAGGTTGTGGCAACGGTGTCTCCATCCTAAAGAAAATCCTGGGCAAATCTGCAAATTGCTTTGTGTTTCCTCTTAGTCATAGTAGGACACCTGCAGAAGCTACATTTGCCAAGAAAACTGTGATAAAGTTTTGCATCCGCACAGCAAATTTAATTGTCATGAACATTAAACTCTAGCATCCAGAATACTGGAAGTGACTGCATAACCCCTTGCTAAAACTAGCCAATGCAACCCTGTTGTGACTATTTTATGTAGAACAATATCAATATATTGCATCATTTTATAGGGGGATATAAGATGGGAGCTTTTATCAATCGCTTAGATCCAAGTTAGGAAAAATTCCAAAACCAATACTTTTTTAGCTAGCTATTTTCCTAGAAACAGTCAAACTCCCAGCAGCATCAATGAAAGACTCTTGTTTTTGAGTAATGGGACTTGGCAACAATTCTGTGCAGCTTCACTGTGTGCTTTCATGCTGCCGAACTGATATACCTTAAAGGGGTTGTAAAGGTAAATGCATTAAGGTGAAAAAACATCTGACAATACCCGCCCCCCCAGCCCCCCAGTTTTACTTACCTGACCCCTTGAAAGTCCCGCGCTCGCCCCCGACATCCTCTTCGCTGTGAGCCTGGCCGTTGATTGGCTACAGTGGATGGATTGAAAGCAGCGCAGCCATTGGTTGGCGCTGCTGTCAATCACATCCAATGATGCGGAGCGCCGGGGGCGGGACCGAGTGATACAGTCGGCAGCTATGGCCGCCGCTGTATCACGGGAGCCCCCCCGCAATAACTCCACACCAAGCTCGCATGAAGGTGTGGAGCCCGTGCGGGGGGAGCAAAGACAGCCACCGAGGGACCCCAGAAAAACAGGATCGGGGCCACTCTGTGCAAAACAAGCTGCACAGTAGAGGCAAGTATAACATGTTTGTTATTTTAAAAATATAATGGTATCTTTACTGATCCTTTAAAGAATATGACCTTTCTAAGGTTTTCCATAGAGCAGCATATCTTCTTGAACTCTATGTGCTATCAAAGCATCGGTCTGCTTTCTTCTTTAGTTCTCCAATCACTCAACTTTAGTAATAGGGGCACCTAGAGTCAGGGGCGGACTGACCATTGAGTCACTCGGGCACTGCCCAAGGGCCCCATGCCACTAGGGGGGCCCATCAGGGTTGCCAGGCTCAGTAAAACCAGGGACAGTATGTACAAATCTATGTTTTTTTTTTACATCTGTCCCTGATATGTCCGAAACCGACATGCTTTTGATGTGAAAATCCTGAGATTTTAGCTGCCCTGCCTCTGCAATGCCTCCTGGCGTGGTGGCCATCTGTAAGCCCAGGGGCCCCATAATCTTCTATTGCCCGGGGACCCCATGAGTTGTCAGTCCGCCCCTGCCTAGAGTATTGTCCGCATAGAGATGCAAAGAAAATTGTGCTTGGCTTAGAGCAGTGGTTCTCAACCTGGGGGTCGAATGACGATTTGCCAGGGGTCACTGAATCCTGGGCTGTTCCTGAAGCCCTTACCACTCTCTCAGCATTTTCATGGCTGCACAGCAGAAAGGCGAACAAAGAGAGTGTGGTACATCCTAAAATGTACCATAAGGCCCCATTCACACGAGGCGGACTCCGTTCCTACGGAGTCCGCCTGCTCCCGCCAGCTCAGCGGGAGATCAGTCCGCAGATCTCTGCTGAGCCGACGGATGACAAGCTCCTCTCTGCTCCGTTTTCATCAGATCTTACCCGATCCGATCCGCATTGACGGATGGGGATGTGCCCCCCCCATACATCTGTTTTTAGCGGATCGAATAGGGTCGGATGTCAGCGGACATGTCTGCAGACATGTCAGCGGACAAAACTGACAGGCGGACCCGAACGGTCCGTCGTGTGAATGAGGCCTAAGGGGTTTTAATACTGTACGAGTGGATGAGACTCGGGGATGCTAAATATACATGGGTTAGGGGCGCAAATTACTTGTCTTGCCTTGGGTGCTGACAACCGATGTACGAAAATAATTTTACTGATAGGGGTCTCCACAAATTACACACGATCGCAAATTCCGACAAGAAAACCGTGGATTTTTTTCCGATGGAATGTTGTCTCAAACTTGTGTTGCATACACACGGTCACACAAAATTCCAACCGTCAAGAACGCGGTGACGTACAACACTATGACGAGCAGAGAAAAATGAAATGTAATGCTTCCAAGCATGCGTCGACTTGATTCCGAGCATGCATGTTTTTTTTTATGCGTCGGAATTGCATACAGACGATCAGAACTTTTCTTGTCGGAAAAATTAAGATTCAGCGCTCAAATTTTTGCTGTCGGAAATTCCAACAGAAAAAGTCAGATGGAGCCTACACACGGTCGAAATTTCCAACCAAAAGCTCACATCAAACTTTTCTTGTCGGAAATTCTGATCGTATGTACGCGGCATATGTGCTTTTAATGAATTATTAGAGTGACCAGCATATTTTATGCTGTCCGAAGATAGTTATGGCCGACAGGCCTGACTTAGACCTGATTTTGGGGGATGATCTTTAACAGATTTATACACTGTGGGCCAGATTCACAAAAGAGATACGATGGCGTATCTCCTGATACGCCGTCCTATCTCTGTGATCCGCCCGTCCTAACTATGCAGCTGATTCATAGAATCAGTTACGCATAGATAGCCCTAAGATCCGACAGGTGTAATTGACTTACACCGTCGGATCTTAGGATGCAATTTTAAGCCGGCCGCTAGGTGGCGATTCCATTGCGGTCGGCGTAGAATATATAAATGACTACTTACGGCGATCCACGAAGATACACGCGTTCGTCACAATCTCTTACGTCGTTGCTAGTCGGTTTTTCCGTCGCAAACTTAGGCCTGCTTTAACATGGCTTATCTTTAGAACAGCCATGTTAAAGTATGGCCGTCGTTCCCGTGTCGAATTTCAATATTTTGTTTTTGCGTAAGACGTCCGGGAATACGAAACGGCGTAACGCTCGTTCAAAAAAAACGTCGGGGCGCCATAATTTCGCGCAAAGCACGTTGGGAAATTTCCTAACGGAGCATGCGCAGAACGTTCGGCGCGGGAACGCGTCTAATTTAAATGGTGCCTGCCCCATTTGAATTAGGCGGGCTTGCGCCGAGCGGATTTACGTTACACCGCCACAAGTTTACAGGTAAGAGCTTTGTAAATCAGGCACTTACGCTGTAAACCTGCGGCGGTGTAACGTAAATGGGATACGTTACGCCGCCAGGGCGTAACGTAAATGGGATACGTTACGCCGCCGCGGCGTAACGTAAATGTACCTGAATCTGGCCCTGTGTTGTCATCCTTTAGGACCTTTGTATGGCTTAGGAACAAAACGCATACACTGACCACATTTTCCTGTCCTTTCCACTTACTGAAGTTAGCAGGTGTTTCTATGCCACTGTTTCCCAAACTTGGCCTGAAGTCCCACAGGCACCAGCACTTTGTTTTGTGGATGTCCAACACGTCACATCCACATCACATTTCGGAGGCAGCAATTACGCCACCCGCACAAACTTTGAATACTGCTGGGATTTGAGGACTAGGAAACAATTTAAATTTAAGTCTAGGAAACAATGCTGATGCAACAGTTTATTTAATGCTCCCAGCAGGCATATCTGTTAGTGAAGGTAATAGTTTCTTGGTCCAAATAAACTATTTTAAAAATGACAAAAAGCTGAAGTTAGGTTTTCAACTTCCATTTCGCAGTTTGGTACACCACACCCCAGGAAGCATATTACCTAAGGCTTCTTTCAGATTGTCAGTACTTCTTATTGGGGTAGGTGGCTGAAAAGCTACAGCCACCTTCTCAATGCTTTTGTGTTCTTTTTTTTTAGTTTTGTTTTTTCTTTTGCTTTTTTTTTTTTTATGGAAATTTTACATTGTTGGACTGCGCTGCAACTACAAGCCTGAGCTTTGTGGTGTGGACCTACTAAACTCAGTAGGTTAGTTTGACAGGCAGTGCCACCTGTCAAACTCTGCATCGCAAGTTAAAAATGCTGCTGCAATGAAGTGAAGCATCACGGCAGTGGCATGTGCACAGCCAAATAAAGAAAAAATAATATAGTGCATATAATTGCAACAGTAATCATATTGTAATTGAATGTTATTAAAAATTACCTTTCCTTTTCAATCTGCAGTCAATGTTATTTTCTGAGAATACATTGCAATATGGCTACTTGGAGCTATTCTGTACACATAGGGGGTAATTTACGAAAGGCAAATCCACTTTGCACTACAAGTGCAAACTACAAGTGCAAAGTGCTGTAAATCTGAGGGGTAGATCTGAAATGAAGGGAAGTTCTGCTGATTTTATCATCCAATCATGTGCAAGCTAAAATGCTGTTTTTTATTTTCTTTGCATGTCCCCCTCGGATCTACAGCGACTGCACTTCCAAGTGTACTTTCAGTGCAATTTCGTAATAACCCCCATAGTGTGTACTGACCACTCCTCAGAAACATAATTTCCTGCTTGTGTGATTGGCTTTTGATAGAATTTTCCCAGAGATACAAATCAGATTTCAGGCATCCCTTGCAACAAAAATGTCCTTTTTTGAGAGATACTTTCAATAGGAACACGTTTAAAGAGGAAGTAAACCCTTGTTCCTTGGTTTGTTTTTTTAAATACCCTGCAAGATAAAGTCATAATGAGCTAGTATGCACAGCATACAAGCTCATTATGATCGACTTATCTGAGAACGGAGCCCCTGAAGTTCTCCTCCATGCCCTCCGCCGCCGTCATGTCTCTGCCGATGTCTCTGGCGCTGGAGCCATCAAACATGGCATTGCAGTGTTTAGCACAGCTATTGTTAGTGCGCCTGCGCGCCATTGTCTACAGCGCATGCGTCGTAGACAGCGTTCCTGTCATTCGGTGAATATATCCTAAACCGTACAGGTTTAGGAGATATTGCTAACACCCCTAACACCTACAGGTAAGCCTTAATATAGGCTTACCTGTAGGTGTAACTTGCAAAAGTGGGTTTACAACCACTTTAAAGGGATACAGGCCCAGCAGATTGCCTCATTAGTGCCCTACAGCTCCACACCTGACAGTAAATTATGAAACCACTCCCATTACACTCACTCAGAACAGAGGCACAGACAAGCACACAGGGATTTCTTCAGAAAAACAAAAGGTAGGAATCTGCAACGAAGTTTGTTATAACCCCTGCAATGTACATTGATCACCAAGGGGGGGTTCTCAACAAAAGTGGAGTTATGCTTTAAGAGAATGACAGAATTCTGACTCCTCTAACTAGTGTCTGTGAGTATATTAAAGGGCTACTCCACTTTTGTGGGAAAAAAATGGTAAATAAAAAAAATATATATATTATAGCATATACAATTGCGATAAAAGTCATATTGTAAATGAATCTTATTAAAAATTACCTTTTTAATCTGTGGCACTGTAATTTTCTGTAAAATGTAATGCAATAAGGATTCCTGGAATTGTTTTGTACAAAGAATGTTTACAGAACACCCCCCACCCCAGAAACACAATTCCCTGTTTTTGTGATTGGCTTACTGATTTTCCCACAAGTCTGCACTAAGATATAAGTCAGATTTCAGGCATCTGCTGAAACAAAATGTTTATTTTTTTGTGAGATACTCCTCACAGGAAAGCACTTGTTAAGGGATGCAGACCCTGCAATATTCCTCATTAGAGCCCTGCAGGTACAGCAGCCGATTGATAATTATGAAAACACTCCTATTAGATTCACTTTCCACATGGACACAGACAAACACAAAGTGATGTCTTCAGAATAACAAAATGCAGGAATCTGCAGCAGTTTGTTAAAATCCTTGTAATGTACATAGATCACCCAGAGGGGAATGTTTTTTTGCCTCAACAAAAGTGGAGTTACACTTTAATTACTTGGGCTAGCGTACTTTTAGATTTAGCTGAATGAATGATGAAATGGTTACGGTAGGTAATTGTTCCAGCGGAGTTGCAATATGACAGTTACTATGGTTTGCAACGTAACCAAGACATCAACTATAGATCTATAGGACTGCTGTGGAAATACCATGTCACCGAGACCCTAGTCTAGTTGCTAATGTTGTTACTGGCATAACTTTCTACTTAGAAGATTCATTTTGAAACAAAGTAGAAATTAGAGAAGTCGTTTGTGGTTAAAATATGTAACACCATCTGCTTTCATTTACTAGGAAACAATTAGAATGTTGTATTTGTTACTAATGTCAGAGGCATATATAGATTGCATATTCAATATATAGAAAAAAAACGTTTGGAAAGTTCTGAACACTTGAAAGACGTTACAGGATAAATAAGAGCAGAAACATGTTGAATACACAGGCCCGGATTCAGGTAGATTTGCCCCTTATTTACGGAGGCGCAGGGCAGCGTTTTTGCCCTGCGCCCCCACAAATTTACTGCGCTACCCGCGATTCACGGAGCAGTAGCTCCGTAAATTGCGTGTGCGCTGTGTAAACTTGCCCTGCGTAAGGCGCAATTGCTACTTGAATCTGGGCCACAGTTTTTTTTAGATCATAGATCATAGATCATAGAGTGATATTAGGTTGCATGTAAAACTGCAAGTAAAATGTGGTCAACATACATTTTGCATACGGGTTTCCCGGCGAACTTTTTACCGCCGGGAAAACCGAGAACCTGCTCGGCAGCTTTTTTCCCCTACACACGGCTGGTTTTCCTAGCAGAAAAACTGCCATGAGAGCTTTGGCGGGGAAACCCGGCCATGTGTATGCTCAACCGCAGTGTTTCCCATAGGAAAACTGCCCGGTAAAAGACCGCCGGGAATCGCGGCAGGAAAAAAAAAAGAACATGTTCTCATTTTTCCCGCCGGGATTCTCTGCGGTTTTCCTGTCAGGGAAAACTGCCATGGAGCATACACACAGCCAGTTTTTCCGGTCAAAAGCTGTCATGGCAGTTTTCCCGACGGGAAAACTGGTCGTGTATACGAGGCATTTGTAATAGGTATGTGCTTTGTTATAGTGTTCAGTAAAAGCACACATTAATGCATGAGTATATTGGGATGCCCTTCTGTTTATTTTGAATTGCATCCCAAGCAAAGACAAGGGTGCAATGCAGTGTGGTCAAAATAAATGGCTGCCTTAACATGGCACTACATTGTTTGAAAAAACTTGTTATAATTTGTGTGCCACAACAATGTAAATGGGCCTAAAGCCAAAGACTAATGGGCTTATTTCATGAAACATTGCAAAAAACAATGATTATGTATAAAGTGGAATTCCCTATCGTGGCAATTATTTCTGATTATAGCAGACGATTAATGTAATGTAACCTAGGTTTTATTGAGAATACAATTCCCTCTTGGAACAAGTAAAATGATTGAGCTGGAAACTCTTTGGTAAATATAGCGATTGCTACGACTAAGGCTGTTGCCAAAATGCATCAGCTGTTTTGCTTGTCACTTTTTGTAACCAACTATTACAATTTCTATATGGACTACAGAGTTGCTGGCTCAATCCTTTTACTTGTTCCTGTGGTAGTGTGTAAGGACACACTGAACCTGGGCACCTGCAAGAGGAGCTTACAAATTGGACTGGGTGTTCCTGTCAGGGCTGGGCTCAGCCCTTCCTGATCAGAGCAAGCCACTCAGCTGTCGGTTCATTGCCAGCTCCAATCTTCTTCACATTGACTCACCTGATGATGATATCCTGTTTGTCAGTCCTGCTGGTCCCCGGGCCTTAGTCAAAAGACGGCCTCAAGGTGGCTCTATAAATCCAAGAGGACGTCATATGACGTCCTCGGGTCCTCCGCCCACTGGGGGGCGCGCGCGCACCCGGCACGTCTCAGAGATGCCGATGCGCATGCCTGGTGGCCGCGATGACCGTTAGGTACCCGCGATCCGCAATGACAGAGCCAGGGACGTGGAGCTCTGTGTGTAAACACAGAGCTCCACGTCCTGTCAAGGAGAGGAGACCGATGCTATGTCCCTTGTACATAGGAACACAGCATCGGTCACCTCCCCCAGTCACCCCCCTCCACACACAGTTAGAACACACCCAGGATACACATATTTAACCCCTTCCTCGCCCCCTAGTGTTAACCCCTTCCCTGGCAGTCACATTTATACAGTAATCAATGCATTTTTATAGCACTGATCGCTGTATAAATGTGAATGGTCCCAAAAATGTGTCAAAAGTGTCCGATGTGTCCTCCACAATATCGCAGCCCTGACAAAATTTGCAGATCGCCGTATTACTAGTAAAAAAAATGTCAGAATTCTATCCCCTATTTTGTAGTCACTATAACTTTTGCGCAAACCAATCACTATACGCTTATTGCGATTTTTTTTTTAACAAAAATATGTAGAATACGTATCGGCCTAAACTGAGAAAAAAAATCGTTTTTTTTTAAAAAAAAATAGGATATTTATTATAGCAAAAAGTAAAAAATATTGTGGTTTTTTTTTTTTAAATTGTCGCTCTTTTTTTGTTTATAGCCCAAAAAATAAAAACCGCAGAGGTGATCAAATGCCACCAAAAGAAAGCTCTATTTGTGGGAAAAAAAGGACGTTAATTTTGTTTGGAAGGCATGTCGCACGACCGCGCAATTTTAATTTAAAGCGTTGCAGTGCTGAAAGCTGAAATTTCGCCTGGGCAGGAAGGGGGTATATGTGCCCAGTAAGTAAGTGGTTAAAGGGGAGTTCCAGGCGTTTTTAATGTTTACTAAAAGTCAGCAGCTACAAAAAGTGTAGCTGCTGGCTTTTAATAAACATGCACTCACCTGCTCCACGGTCCAGCGTCGTGCTGGCCGGAGCTCCGCTCCTCTCCGGCCGACGTTCTCATTGTTAGTGTGGGTACCAGGCCGTAACAACTTTCGGCTTCACGGCCAGGCACTCACTGCGCAGGCGCGAGCAGCGCTGTAAACTGTGATTGGTTAGGCGATTGCCTGGGACCTGTCACGTGTCCCAGGCGATCGTCTACAGGGAGGGGCCGCCAAAAGGCGATATGACGTATCGCCTTAGCGGTCCCTGGGCGGAAGGAGGAAGTGGGGCAGGACTCTTCCTAAAGCCCCCACTCCCCCCCCCAAAAAAAAATGACATGCCAAATGTGGCATGTAAGGGGGCAAGGAGTGGATTAAGCGGAAGTTCCACTTTTGGGTGGAACTCCGCTTTAAGCTGTTCAGTTCAGTCCCTTAGTCAAACACATCCAGAGACTCTCTCTCTTGTGTACCTGTTGAAGACTTGCTTGGCTGATGTCCATTCTGGTTCCTGAACTTGTTTGCTGTTCCACTACGCTGATTCTCCGGTTTCATGATTTCCTGGCCAGTCCTGAAGTACGCTGATCTCTGGCTCCCTGACATCCTGGCTTGTCCGACTATCCGTTCCGTTAACCGAGCTCTGGCTATGATTTAACTGCGTTGCTCTGTTTACCTTTTACTATTATTATTATTAAACATGTGTGATTTAGCTGTACTTCTGTCTAGGTCTGATTCATGGTTTCTGACAGTTCCCCGCTGTGTGCACTGTCTTTCTTCAAACAATTCCCTCTAGGTCTAGGTAAAGTCCAGGGATTTTAGTAAACATTTTTTTCTTAGTATACACCCACCTCTGTTCTGAATTTTTTTTCTATTTCAGCATGAATGAAAGCTGAATAATAAGGTCTGCTTTTATTATAACCACATGGATGAGCCTTAGGCCTGGTACACACGATAGGATTTATCCGCGGATACGGTCCGCCGGACCGTATCCGCGGATAAATCCTCTGCGGATTTTAATCCGATGGAGTGTACACACCATCGGATTGAACTCCGCGCCGAATTCCCATCGCGGTGACGTGTCGCGCCGTCGCCGCGGTGATGACGCGGCGACGTGCGTGACGCTGTCATATAAGGATATCCACGCATGCGTCGAATCATTACGACGCATGCGAGGGATGGGTTCGGACGGATCAATCTGGTGAGTCTGTACAGACCACCCGGATCGATCCGCTGGTTCCGATTCCAGCAGATAGATTTGTAAGCATGTCTACAAATTTGTATCTGCTGGAATTCGGAAATATCCGCGGATAAATATCCGCTGGAACGTACACACCAGGGGATCTATCCGCTGAAACCGATCCGCTGAGATTTTTCAGCGGATGGATCCTCTCGTGTGTATGGGGCCTCAGAACTTATACCTCCAAACACAAAACCTTTATAGCTTTTGATGGCTGAATTTTATTGTGTATCTCAGTCTGATAAAAACAGAAAGCCAAGCACCCTTTGACGAAATTAGCCTTCTGGGGAAGTTTTGTTTACACGTGGTGAATACAACAGTTTATAGAGGAAATTACACTTGTTTTTTTTAGAACAATTTTAGAAAAGTACAGCATCTGCAATTTGAAACGTCTTTATACTCTGTCACCATAGCAAAAAAAAATAAAAAAATTGAGATTTTGTATATGTATATATATATATATATATATATATATATATATATATATATCCAGAGTTATCCAGGAAAGAAGACATTGGGGGTAAATCAATAAAAGCATAACTGTTGCGTTATAGCTGTACATGAACTCTTGCTCCGAATTCATAACAGATGTGTGTCAATTCCACAGCTAATTGTGACACTTGCGTCATATTTAAAAAAAAAGTTTGTTACTGCAACATTTTATATTCTTGATGTGTCTGTTGTCTCATGTACTTGTCTTAAAAAGTATACTGTTCACTTTGTTTTTCTTCCTTTGTGTTACATATCTGGTGATCTTGTCAGTCCCCCTCTTTTCTATTTCCAATTTGCTTCTTTCTTTCTTTTTTTGCATTCTACTTGGGAGCCAAGATCACGCACCCCAAGCCCCTGTACAGCTCTTCACTGGGAAGTATACTGCTAATTTTCTGCCTCCTGATAAAACACCCTCTTGCAGTCTCCACTGCATTATGTGTTATATATATATATATATACCCATATTTTCCGGCGTATAAGACAACCTTTTACACCGGAATTTCACAGCCAAAAACCGGGGGTCGTCTTATACGCCGGGTTAAGCAGCTACTTGCTCGATATCAGCCCGCCGGGCGCTCTGTAACTCTATATTCTGTATTCTGCGGCGCTCAGCCAATCCCGATGCACTCTGTTGATGACAGAGCATGCTAAGCCTGCTTGGATTGGAGTAATAACCTCTGCCGATCTGAGCAGGCTTAGCATGCTCTGTCATCAACAGAGTGCATCGTTGATGACAGAGCATGCTAAGCCTGCTTGGATTGGAGTAATAACCTCTGCCAATCTGAGCAGGCTTAGCATGCTCTGTCATCAACACAGTGCATCGGGATTGGCTAAGCGGCGCATATACAGACTACATACAGCACCCGGCGGCGGCGGCATTTTCGTTTTTAAAAGGCATTACATACAGCCTTACAAAGCACCCGGTGGCGGCTGCGGCGGGGGGTCGTCTAATAAGGTGAGTAGACCACAAAACCACAGTTTTTAGCAGTATATTAGGGGGTCGTCTTATATGCCGAGTCGTCTTATGCGCCGGCAAATACGGTATATATATATATATATATATATATACACACTCACACACAATTGCTACAAGTGCAAACTACGGGGCAGATCCTCAAAGAAATTACGCCGGCGTATCTGTTGATACGCCGCGTAATTTCAAATTTTGCGCGTCGTATCTTTGTTTTGATATCCACCAAACAAGATACGACGGCATCTGTGTTAGATCCGACAGGCGTACACCTTAGTACGCTGTCGGATCTAAGATGCAATTTTCCGGCGGCCATTGGGTGGCGTTCACGTCGTAATCAACGTCGCATTCTTTTACGTCGTTTCCGTTCGGCTTTTTCCGGCGTATAGTTAAAGCTGCTATCTGGTGGCGTACTCAATGTTAAGTATGGCCGTCGTTCCCGCGTATAATTTTGAAAATTATACATCGTTTGCGTAAATCGTCCGTGAATAGGACTGGACGCCATTTACGTTCACATCGAAAACAATGACGTCCTTGCGATGTCATTTGGAGCAATGCACCCTGGGAGTTTTGACGGACGGGGAATGCGCAGTTCGTTCAGCGCGGGGACGCGATTCATTTAAATGAAACACGCCCCCTACTCGCCGCATTTGAATTCCGCGCCCTTACGCCGCGGGAGATACACTATGCGGCCGTAAATTACGGCGCAAATTCTTTCAGGATTCAAAGATTTGCAAAGTAAGTTACAGCGGCGTAGCGTATATCACATACGCTGCGCCCACGCAATTGTATGTGGATCTGCCCCTACAAGTGCAAACTGCACCTGAAATTGCACTGAAAGTGCACTTGGAAGTGAAGTCGCTGTAGATCTGAGGGAGACATGCAAGGAAAAAAAAACAGGATTTTAGCTTGCACATGATGGGATGATAAAATCAGAAGAGCTTCCCCTCATTTCAGATCTACCCCTCAGATGTACAGCGACTGCACTTCCAAGTGCACTTTCAGTGCAATTTCAAGTGCACTTTGCACTTGTAGACAGTAGTGCAAAGTGGATTTGCCTTTAGTAAATAACCCCCGTATGCACAAATTGTGACAACCTCTCATTTATTTTCCCAGCTTTGTCAAGCAGTTCATCTAGTTTTTCTAAAAGTTTCTGCAGAAGTTATATTCTTCTTTGGAAAAAGGTAATTACGAGTAAAGACCACTGTAAGAAAAAGAAGAAATGTAAATGCTGTAAATCTCTCTATGATTTACCAGTGCTGTTTTTTAGTGTAGAGAGTGCAGTTTGCCCTTCAGCCTTGAAATCCACCACCTAGTATGACTTTGCACATTCTTTATTCTTTTTTTTTTTCTTTAATAGGACTGATTTTGAGCAATAATTACAGCTTTACAGCACATTGTATTATGTGTCTTGGAAAATATGATTTGACTATTGGCATGCATAATAATAAGATTTTAGCAGTGTGATAACATTTTAATCTGTCACAGTTATTTTCCTCTTCTTTCCCTCCCTATGAGAAGGCAATCCCTGATGGCTTTCTGTTTAACCCATACATGACTTCAAAATGCCTCCAAGGTGTGAGCGTGAAAAGAAAGTTAATGGGCAACATTTTACAGAGCACGATTCCACATACCACACAAAGTAAGGTGACCAGATTTTTAAAATGAAATCTGGGGACATATTTTTTTTTTACTACCAATGGCAGCAATCAGCGACTCTCTGCCCCGTCACCGCTGCCCGCCTCACAGCCTGTCAAGTCTTAAGCCCTGTACACAAGGGCCAGAATCTCGTCAGGAAAAAAATTTAGTTTTTCCTGACGAGATTCTTGGCAAGAATCTCTTGCCGGCCAGGTGTAAACACACACAATTCTAAAGAACCGCCGTTCTTTTGAATGGCAAGAACACGGTAACGTCACCGAGCATTCGATGCCGTCGCCGCCATCTTGCTTTACCCTACCTATTCCTTGGAAGCTACTGTGTATGCGTCAAAGTCATTTCGAGCATGTGCGGGTTTCCACGGTGACAGGTAAGTATACAGAAGCTCAGGTTTCTCGGCAGGAAAACATTGCCGAGAATCACGACGAGGAAAATAGAGAGAAGGTTCTCTATTTTTCTCGTCGAGATTCTGGGCAGTTTTCTTGACGAGAAACCTGAAAGCCTCATACACATGCACAGTTTAGTTGGCAAGAAAGCTCTGCCAGCAGTTTTCTTGCTGAGAAAACCAAGCGTGTGTACGAGGCTTCACTCTCCAGGCCCCGACTACTATTGGGTGGGGAGCGGAGGAAGATCACTCCACCAGGGAAGGCAAGGAGATAAGCAGGCAGGTGGCTGGCCAGGACTTGAGCCAAGGCAGAAGAACATATGAGTGGAGCTGAATGGGAATGCGCCCGAAACTGAATAAATATTCCCTCCACTCTGACCAGCACATGATCATCAGGAAGGGGCACAGATAATGGAAAAAAATACAACCCCCATAGCTAGTAGAAGCGGCGGAGCGGGGGGGGGGTACAATTCAGAATTATTATTTTTTATTCTGCATTGACTGACTTTGACATTTCCCCAGCCCCTGTTCAAATCCGGGGACAAAACCGGGACAGACTTGGTTCGGTGACAGTGTGCTCAATCCGGGGACTGTCCGGGTATGTATGGTCACCATAATCTAAAGAAAAAACATGTGCAATATTCCAATGATGTTACCAATATTAATATCCATGGTAGTAGCTGCAGCTTATATAATGTGCTACCTTTATCAAAAACAATCTGATGAAAAAACACACTTACCATACAAAAGTTCATGCAAACCAATAAATCAAACAAACAAAATAATGAACAAAGATTCTTCATGAAAAAAGGCTGGTGGTGAAGGTGTGGCACTTTATTATGCCTTGTACACACAATAGGAATTTCTGATGGACTAAAATATGATGGAATTTTTCGTCAGAATTCCGATCAAGCTGTCTTCCATCAGTCTTGCATACACACTGTCAGACAAAATTCCGACCGTACAAAACGCAGTGACGTACAACACTCCGAGAAAAATTCAAGGATCAGCCCTTCACAAAAAAAAGCCAACCGCAACCCTACTGGTGGCAACTTTACATGTGTTTGTCCTCTTGACACACCCAGGTTTCCCTTCGCCAAGCTGCACATATTACGTGGAAGCAGGAAGCTTCCTTTAAGATTCACACTAAATATAGAAATCCCTCCCAGAAGGCATGTCCAATGTAATACGGCCCATAAAGGAGAAGTCCAGCCTGGGCTTTTTCGACTGGGCTTCAACTCTGGGTCACAGGAGTGCAATTTGTTTTGTACTCCTGTGACCCATTTTCAGCAGAGAGTGGTCTGAAGTCGGCTCCCTGCTGACGTCACTACCATCAGTCGGGGCAGTGCGTCATCGCAACTTCCAAGTCGGATTCCGCCAGCTGCCCAGATTGATGGCAGTCTCAGCGTATCAGCGAGTCGCTGAGACAGCCTCTCCCCGCCCCTCCATGGCTCATCGCTCCAATGAGCATGGAGAAGCAGAGAGGGAAGAGATTGACTGACAGTCAGCCTCTTTCCTCTCGAGGATCTGTGAGAACCGAGCCAGCGGCAATGTTCGGTGGCTCGGTTCTCAGTGCACAGACGGCGGGGGGACATATGGAGCATCGGTCTGATGCTCCATCCACCGAGGTGAGTATAAATATGGGAAAAACTAAATTTCTATACTTCTCCTTTAATGGTTTGTCTTTAAAAACAAAACAGAGCCCCAAGCACCAAAGAGTTACTATTTCTGACATTTTCCATTACAGTTCTGCTTTTGTTTAGCATCTTGTTAAATGAATGGAAAATTGACTGCTTGGATCGTATTGCATATATGTTTTACATCAATGGTGTATCACGCTATATCAATTAAAAAGGACTGTTTATACGTACAGCTGTCTTCAAGCACTCTGTAATGGGCGGCAAGAATGTGGCTTTGATGTAAGTTTGTGGAGGAAAAGCAAAACAATTCATGCAAAATAAAAAAAGGCAGAGGGAGAGAGGTGTACAGTATATTACCATTGCAGTATGCATTTGCTGTTGGCAGTACAGGAACATAAATTGCATCCAGAAATATTACATCCTACTGCTTGCTATAGGAAATGCCAATTCTTTTCTTTTCTGACTTTTGTAAAACCCTTCTTAAAACATATCCAAGCTTCAAAATAAAAATGTAATATATATTGCACCCTACCAGTCCTAATGGCTGCATTGGTTTTCCTTTTTTCAGGCATTGTTTCCATTATTTTCACCTGGCAATCCTATAGATAATACACTTTCTGTCCCTTTGTGGTCACACTAACTTCTCCATTGTATCTGTAGAGGCAGTTATTGTTGTTACACAGGCTGGACTTCAAATAGGTTTGTGTTTGTTTATCTCCGGATTGCTGAGATTATAAATGTGATTGTTTTGTCTTTTCATCTCACAGGAAATTACAAGAATACTGCATGTCTGGCAAGATCGATTGGTTATTTCTGCACTTATGTAATGTAGTAACTAATGTAGCCACTATACATAAGGATTAGTAAGCTGCAATATATAACAAAGTAGAAATCCTATTTGGAGACACAGAAATAAATATTCAGTCAGATTAGGGCTGTGGAAATTAAAGATTAATTCCTCGATTAATCGTTAATTTTTTGATTGATCAAAATTCTTTTGATCGGTACTAGTGGTGCAACGGATTGTAAATGGTCCGTAATTCACCATATTTGGATTGGCACACCACGTGATCCGCGGAGCTCCACTGCTGCCTCGGCCATAAGAAAAGGCCACGGCTTTGGCCTAGCTCCTGGAGCGACGGCCATCTTGGTCCACCCGGTGGCGGCCTAGGTGAGCCTAGAGCGCTGCGCTGACGTCATCACCCGCCCTCAACTGCTCGTGTTCGGCCAGCTTCTCTGGTAAGACTAAGCAAGCACTAATCTTCCTATACAGTGGGGGAGATGTGGACCATATTACAGTGGGGGAGATGTCTGTGGATATTACAATAGGGAGATGTCTGTGTATTACAGTGGGGAGATGTCTGTAGATATTACAGTGGGTGAGATGTCTGTGGATATTACAGTGGGGGAGATGTCTGTGGATATAACAGTCGGAGAGATGTCTGTGGATATTACAGTGGGGGAGATGTCTGTGGATATAACAGTCGGAGAGATGTCTGTGGATATTACAGTGGGGGGAGATGTCTGTGGATATTACAAGGGGGAGATGTCTGTGGATATTACAGTCGAGGAGATGACTGTGGATATTACAGTGGGGGAGATGTCTGTGGATATTACAGTGGGGGAGATGTCTGTGGATATTACAGTGGGGGAGATGTCTGTGGATATTACAGTGGGGGAGATGTCTGTGGATATTACAGTGGGGAAGGTGGCAGTCAGAAGAGCAGTGGAAAGTGTCAGTAGAAGGTGTCAGTCAGTTAAGCAGTGGAGGGTGTCAGTCAGTAGAGCAGTGGAGGGTGTCAGTCAGTAGAGCAGTGGAAGGTATCAGTCAGTAGAGCAGTGGAAGGTGTTAGTCAGTAGAGCAGTGGAAAGTGTCAGTAGAAGGTGTCAGTCAGTAGAGCAGTGGAGGGTGTCAGTCAGTAGAGCAGTGGAGAGTGTCAGTCAGTAGAGCAGTGGAGAGTGTCAGTCAGTAGAGCAGTGGAAGGTGTCAGTCAGTAGAGCAGCGGAAGGTGTCAGTCAGTAGAGCAGCAGAAGGTGTCAATCAGTAGAGCAGTGGAAGGTGTCAGTCAGTAGAGCAGTGGAAGGTGTCAGTAGAGAAGTGGAAAGTGGCAGTAGAGCAGTGGAAGGTGGCAGTAAAGCAGTGGAAGGTGGCGGGAATGCCGCCCGACACCCCCCCAGTGTGTGACACCCGGGGCAAATCGCCCCCCCCCCGCCCCCTAGTTAGAATGCCACTGCCCTCCAGTAACCCCATCGCCCACAGTCAGCCGCAAAAAACCTGATGTGACAGGGAGGTCGCGCGCCCCCCCTGAAGCAGGGGTTGGGTTGCCATGGCGACCCTAAGTACACATGACGCTACACCACTGGCCTGTGTGCATTCTTCCTCACCCTTCTGCCAGCAGCGGGGGTGGTGATTAATAAAGCAGCAGCAGGACTGAGTAGTTTGCAGAAGGGGAGTGAATTGCAGGTAATCATTGTGCAGTAACCACTAGCAACTAAATGATGGGCAGTAATGTGTAGTAACCAAATGGTATTGGGTAGTAATGTTTAGCAACCTCTAGTAACCGAATGGTGCTGGGCAGTAATGTTTACACCCTGTTCCAAATTATTATGCAAATTCAATCTCAGTGTCACAAAGATTAAATATTTTGTTTTTCAGTTTAACTCATGGATAGCATTGTGTCAGGGCTCTATTGATCACTGAAAACAATCTCGGACACCTGTGATAATTAGATTGCCAGGTGAGCCCAATTAAAGGAAAAACTACTGAGGCTGGGTTCACACTGATACTACACAACAGTGATACAGGGAAAAAAGCAGGATGTAATTTTGTGCCGGACGGGCGCATGTCTGGGCGTATTTATGCGCTCGGCGTAAGCCGGTGGGCCGGCGTATACCAGGAAGTTGGGCCGGCGTAGTTGTGAGCATGCGGACAAGGAAGCGATCATACGTCGACATCACTGCGCATGCTCCGTGGATTATACGCCGGGCATAAGCCACTGTTCCACGCTCAGGCCATCATTTGCATAAGGTCACACCCACTTACACTTACGCCGGCTTACGCCTTCAAATTTACGTTACGCCGGCGCAACGTTGAGAGCAAGTGCTCTGTGAATACTGTAGTTACCTCTCTGACTTATGCCGGCGTAGTGCATATGTGTTGCGTTACGCTGGCACAAAGATGCGCCCATCTACCTGAATCTGGCTATTGGCGTTTTATATTTTAGGCGAAAAAAGGAAATAAACCGCGCTTAGGACCCACCAAGGCTATTACAGGAACAGTGGAATGAAACACTAGGCAAATGTGGTATGGAGCCTGTGTCCGGTAGGTTCCAATAAGGTGAATATATTAAAAATTGAGATTAAAATTAAAATTAGATTTAAATTGTTAAGGCTGCAGCCCCCCAAAAACGATTCCCCGAGGGGAATAGCAAGAGTATATTGGGAGTGGGATGGGGTGTTGGCGCTGCCCTACTTATAAACTGTGTCAAGCTGTGGTTGTGAACAGTGACCCTGAGGGGTGCGTATATAAGTGTAGTGATTGAATAGCCAGCATATATTGTGAAAACAGAAACTGGGTACCAGCTGAATACTAAGTGTAATAACAGTAACTAGATGCTGGCATGCAAAGGTAAACCTAAACACATACAGTTGTATGACAATCAAATAAACCAAACTGTGCTATCACTGGTAGGCTGTGGGCTAGCCTGTGTGTGTTTCCACTAGGTGAGTGTTAAACACTCATATGAAAAATCATAATCATAAGGAAAAGTATATAATACAAATAATCCAATGATAAAGTGCGGTGAGAAAAACAGTCTTCATAAAATATTAAATATTAAATATAGTAAAAATAGTCCAATGATAAAGTGCAGTGAAACAAACAATCTTCGTATCAAAAATAAATTATAATTTATAAATAAGTGCAAAGTCCATCCAAGGAATGATAGAGTCCGTGCTTGCAAAGGTGCACCTATAAAGGTGAGTGCTCAGATAAACATTAGTGAGAATTCCACGCAGTGGTCACGGTGCTCCCCCTCTTGGGTCCCCACTCACCAGAGGCACTAACCCTGAACAAACGCTGGTTTATTGGAACTAACAGCGGGCTTCTGAAGATGTATCTGAACGAAACGTGCGTAAAGCGGATACACGCACACACGCACGCACTTCCGGTTTCCAGTTTGTCGTCAGTGGAACGCACGCCGTTCCCAGGCTATCGCTGACACTTCCTGGTACACGCAGTGTGGCGTTAGGAGTTATGCTAGCAGATGTTAGCCACTCCACCTGCAACTTTTGTTTTTAGCTTTTTATCTTTTTACAGAGCATTACCCCTGCTCTATTTGTTTTATTGCCCAAAATCTTTTATTATTTTTCACACTGTGCACGTGACTGTTAGTTCCAATAAACCAGCGTTTGTTCAAACGTACCACGCTATGCCAGTGTGTTTGTTTTTTCGGAGGACTGTGGACCAATAAAAACAATTTTTACCCCTGGATCCGGCATACCATCAGTAAGAAGTGAAGGAGGCCCCAAGTACAACAGAGGAGCCGTGGGAGATCCCAGAGCCGTCGGAGGCATACTTCTTGCACTTTACCCCTGCAGGGGTTAGTGCCTCTGGTGAGTGGGGACCCAAGAGGGGGAGCACCGTGACCACTGCGTGGAATTCTCACTAATGTTTATCTGAGCACTCACCTTTATAGGTGCACCTTTGCAAGCACGGACTCTATCATTCCTTGAATGGACTTTGCACTTATTTATAAATTATAATTTATTTTTGATACGAAGATTGTTTGTTTCACTGCACTTTATCATTGGACTATTTTTACTATATTTAATATTTAATATTTTATGAAGACTGTTTTTCTCACCGCACTTTATCATTGGATTATTTGTATTATATACTTTTCCTTATGATTATGATTTTTCATATGAGTGTTTAACACTCACCTAGTGGAAACACACACAGGCTAGCCCACAGCCTACCAGTGATAGCACAGTTTGGTTTATTTGATTGTCATACAACTGTATGTGTTTAGGTTTACCTTTGCATGCCAGCATCTAGTTACTGTTATTACACTTAGTATTCAGCTGGTACCCAGTTTCTGTTTTCACAATATATGCTGGCTATTCAATCACTACACTTATATACGCACCCATCAGGGTCACTGTTCACAACCACAGCTTGACACGTTTTATATTTTAGGCCTGTAATTCTTAGTAATAACTCAGTTAAATCTGTCCAAACAAGAGTCTAGTAGAAAAATTCAGGTATGATAAAGTTTGATACACAAAATCATAAATTATAATATAATAACTATAAATAATTATAAAAAAATAATATAATAATAATTATAATAAAATTAATTTTCCCACTATTTACTATCGCTGTTTTCTAGCTGGTATCAAACCATTTTTGACATAAAGGGACACTTTTTGGTTGCTATGGACAATCTCCAGTTTCCAGGCAGAAAGTTCAGTATATATAAAACTGCATGCAGGGCACTAGAGAAACCACTAGGGACAAATGGCATGTGAAATAATTTCATACAGTAATGTATCTGTAAGATTACAGTGTACTGTATGTATTGTGAATTTTGTCATTTTTTGAATTTGCCGCCAGGCTCCGCCCCCATGCGTCTCAACGCTTGCAGGGAACGGAGCCTGACACACAGGCATCGGACAGAGGACACAGCCCGTGGACATCCTGGGGACAAGGTGAGTACACTGCACCAGGATCCTGCGATACAATCCCGAGTGTGGCTCGGGGTTACCGCTAATGGTACTCTCGGGAATACCGCCAGGGAGGCTACACTACTCGTGCCTTTTTCTATTGAAAAATGTAAAAGGATATATATCTCTTTAAAGGCTATAGTTCCCCTGTATAGTTGGCAGATAGACCTATTTATAGTAGGTATATCACTTAGTTACCCACTTCAGCCACGGATCATTTGGCTGCCAAATGACCACTTTTTTCGATTCGGCACTGCGTCGCTTTAACTGACAATTGCGCGGTCTTGTGACATGGCTCCCAGAACAAAATTGATGTCCTTTTTTCCCCACAAATAGTTTGCTTTTTGGTGGTATTTGATTTTATTTTTTGCGCTATAAACAAAAATAGAGCGACAATTTTGAAAAATATATTTTGTACTTTTTGCTATAATAAATATCCCCTTATAGCAATAAGCATATATTAATTGGTTTGCAAAAAAGTTATAGCGTCTACTAGGGACAGAAACTATACTTTGCAATATCTTGTATGGTTTTAAATCTTGAACACTGTGCTAATCAATTTGTATTTCTCTTTAATAAATATTTTTTTTGTGCTATTTCTATTGTGTTGTTGCTTTTAAAGTCCAACCATTGGTTACTCCCTCTGAGTAATCGTTTATGTTTTCCCCTTAAATATACGGATGTGGCATTGTGAGTGCTTTCCCTTCTCTCTTATTATTCGTTATGGCGGAGACCGCAGTCGGAAAGCAGTCGGCAAGCGGTTAAATGAAGATTCAATAATAACTCAAATAAAAAAAAAATTAAAGCGGAGTTCAACCTAAAAACGGAACTTCCGCTTAATCCACTCCTTGCCCCCTTACATGCCACATTTGGCATGTAATTTTTTTTGGGGGGGGGGGGGGTGGGGGCTTCAGGAGGAGTGGGACTTCCTGTCCCACTTCCTCCTTCCCCCGAGGGGCTGGTAAGGCGAATAGCTTATTCACCTTATTGCAGCCCCTCCCTGTAGGCGAGCGCCTGTCCAATTGGTGCCGCTCGCGCATGCGCAGTGGGTGCCCTGCCGTGAAGCCAAAAGCTGTCACTGCCGGGTGCCCACACTAGGAATGAAGACTCCGGCGAGGGGGGGCGAGGAGCGGAGCCCCGGACGGCGCGTCGCTGGAACCGTGGAGCAGGTAAGTGTCTTTTTATTAAAAGCCAGCAGCTACACTTTTTGTAGCTGTTGACTTTTAATAAACTTAAAAACAGGCTGGAACACCCCTTTAAATGCTATGGGCCAGATTCAGGTACAAATGCGGCGGCATAACGTATCGTCTTTACGTTACACCGATGCAAGTTTTCAGCGCAAGTGCCTGATTCACCAAGCACTTGCGTGTAAACTTTCGGCGGCGTAGCGTAAAGCCGTCCGGCGTATTTCTTCTGTAAATCTGGCCCTATGTCTTCAAAGCAGGTGTGCAAAGTTTTATTAAATACAATGGTAAATGGAGTAATAAAAACCAAAGTCAAACCATTATATTAATCTGTCCCCAATGCAAATTACCGTATTTATCGGCGTATAACACGCACCCTAACTTTAAGAGGAAAGTTTCAGGAAAAAAACTTTCCACAGCCCCCTGCGTATAACACGCAGGCACAGTTTACCCTCTATTTTCAGGGTAAAAAAGTGAGCGCTATACGCCAATAAATACAGTATTTGAACAGTACCAGTGGTAACCAAAGACAAGACCTGACTTTCTCTGTTCATGGTTTTGCAACGCCAACTGTTTGTGATATAGAGTCCCGTGGAGTTTTCATATTGTTGATTCTGGATTCCTAAACAAATGAAGGTTTGGATAAGTCGATCAGTCTTGTTTCCATGACCTCTTGTGCTTTCATGTTTGCTTATTTTACATGCACTGAATGCTTCAGATGATTGTCGCTTTGCTTTCCCTCCAACCTCACTATATAATTTATTTCCAGGCTTGAGTATGAAGGAGATTTATGGAATTATTTACACCGTATGTATGATCCAAATTGTGGTTCATGGAGGGGCTCCAGAAGATGTAGGGTTGAGGGATTGGCTAAATTTAGTATTTGGATCAGGCTATGTTGTAACATTTTGAAATGTTCAGTTTGTTGCAAAACTGCTTTGCTACAGATGGTGAAAATATTTTATTGTCCAACCACTGAATACTTGAATAAGAATTGTAGAGATAAAAGGGGTCATTAACATTCCCTGCAGATTCTTACATCATTTAGTATAACTCTTTCCAAGGTTGAAACTTTGGTTGAAAACATTTTCCTACTGCTATGTGTATTAACAATAATATAAAATATATTTAGAGAAAGATTGAAGCGTTGGATACACACATCCACAATGTTTCTCAATATTTTCCTTATTCCTTGGTAGGATTAGTAGTGTATTAATAGGTTATATTGTAATTGCACTTCAAACCAGGTAATAATGTATAGCTATTTTGCAGGGAATTTGGAAATCCTCTCTCTCTGGTTGTGACTTGCGAGTGACCAAATAGTCAAAACTGGTAAAGATCAACCCACACCATTATACTGCCAGCCTATTTCACAAATAACATTTGTTGTTTATCAAAATCTTTCTATAGAAACCATATTGATTTGATTTACAGTGATGAAAATAAGTATTTGAACACCCTGCTATTTTGCAAGTTCTCCCACTTGGAAATCATGGAGGGGTCTGAAATTGTTATCGTAGGTGCATGTCCACTGTGAGAGACATAATCAAAAAAAAAAAATCCAGAAATCACAATGTATGATTTTTTTAACTATTTATTTGTATGATACAGCTGCAAATAAGTATTTGAACACCTGAGAAAATCAATGTTAATATTTGGTACAGTAGCCTTTGTTTGCAATTACAGAGGTCAAACGTTTCTTGTAGTTTTTCACCAGGTCTGCACACGTTGGAGGAGGGATTTTGGCCCACTCCTCCACACAGATCTTCTCTAGATCAGTCAGGTTTCTGAGAAACACAGAGTTTGAGCTCCCTCCAAAGATTCTCTATTGGGTTTAGGTCTGGAGACTGGCTAGACCACGCCAGAACCTTGATATGCTTCTTACAGAGCCACTCCTTGGTTATCCTGGCTGTGTGCTTCGGGTCATTGTCATGTTGGAAGACCCAGCCTCGACCCATCTTCAAAGCTCTAACTGAGGGAAGGAGGTTGTTGCCCAAAATCTTGCAATACATGGCCCCGGTCATCCTCTCCTTAATACAGTGCAGTCGCCCTGTCCCATGTGCAGAAAAACACCCCCAAAGCATGATGCTACCACCCCCATGCTTCACAGTAGGGATGGTGTTCTTGGGATGGTACTCATCATTCTTCTTCCTCCAAACACGGTTTATGACCAAAAAGTTCTATTTTGGTCTCATCTAACCACATGACTTTCTCCCATGACTCCTCTGGATCATCCAAATGGTCATTGGCAAACTTAAGACGGGCCTTGACATGTGCTGGTTTAAGCAGGGGAACCTTCCGTGCCATGCATGATTTCAAACCATGACGTCTTAGTGTATTACCAACAGTAACCTTGGAAACGGTGGTCCCAGCTCTTTTCAGGTCATTGACCAGCTCCTCCCGTGTAGTCCTGGGCTGATTTCTCACCTTTCTTAGGATCATTGAGACCCCACGAGGTGAGATTTTGCATGGAGCCCCAGTCCAAGGGAGATTGACAGTCATGTTTAGCTTCTTCCATTTTCTAATGATTGCTCCAACAGTGGACCTTTTTTCACCAAGCTGCTTGGCAATTTCCCCGTAGCCCTTTCCAGTCTTGTGGAGGTGTACAATTTTGTCTCTAGTGTCTTTGGACAGCTCTTTGGTCTTGGCCATGTTAGTAGTTGGATTCTTACTGATTGTATGGGGTGGACAGGTGTCTTTATGCAGCTAATGACCTCAAACAGGTGCATCTAATTTAGGATAATAAATGGAGTGGAGGTGGACATTTTAAAGGCAGACTAAGGCTGGGTTCACACTACGATTTTCCCGTCCGTCAGCCGCATACGATTTATATGAAAAAACGTATGCGGCTGAAACGGACGTGAACGTATGGAACCGCACATATGTGCGTTTTCCATTGACATTAATGTTAAAAAAAAACTTATGCGTTTGCCATACTGTTTCAAAAACGGCCGCAAAACCGTGGTTGAACACGGTTTTGCGTACGTTTAAAAAACGTTTTGCCAGCAAATCGTACGCACCCGGATGCATCTGAGTGCATACGATTTGCAATGCATTGTCTATCTATACGTTTTCCCGTCCGGGCCCGTACGTTTTCAATACTGAAATCGTATGCGGCTGACGGATGGGAAAATCGTAGTGTGAACCCAGCCTAACAGGTCTTTGAGGGTTAGAATTCTAGCTGATAGACAGGTGTTCAAATACTTATTTGCAGCTGTATGATACAAATAAATAGTTAAAAAATCATAAATTGTGATTTCTGGAATTTTTTTTTTTGATTATGTCTCTCACAGTGGACATGCACCTACGCTGACAATTTCAGACCCCTCCATGATTTCCAAGTGGGAGAACTTGCAAAATAGCAGGGTGTTCAAATACTTATTTTCCTCACTGTATATGGGGTAATAAAGCTGAGATTAGCTTCTAAGTGCCCATTTTAAAGCCAAGGCAGCTTCTTTAACTGTATACACTGTGGCATGTCTAAGATAAAGGTGTTGCTTCTTAGTTTGACCATGTATCTACAAATTTTCTTTTTGCTTAGACAGAAGAGGTTACATAGATGTCTAAAGTTTCACATAAGCTAATTACAGGAAAACATTGGATTGCAAGCATAATTTGTTCCAGAAACATGCTTGTAATCCAAAGCACTTGTATATCTTCTTATGGTTGAACTTGATGAACTTGTGTCTTTTTTCAACCTGACTAACTATGTAACTATATCAAAGCAAATCTCCCCATAAGAAATAATAGTAACTCCAATGCTTCTCTGGTGTGTGCCCTTCTGACCCTCCCCTGGTGTGTGCCCTCCTGACCCTCCCCTGGTGTGTGCCCTCTAGGACCTCCAGTGTGTACCCTCCTGACCCTCCCCTCATTTGTGCCCCATTGATCCCCAGTGTCATTTCTGTACATTGCCCTACATACCACCGACCTCTGTACACTGCCCTACTTACTACCGACCTCTGTACACTGCCCTACATACTACTGACCTCTGTACACTGCCCAACATACTGTTGACTTCTGTACACTGCCCTACTTACTACTGATCTCTGTAAACTGTCCTACATACTGCTGACCTTCGTACACTGCCCTACATACTACTGACCTCTGAACACTGCCCTACATACTACTGACCACTGTACACTGCCCTACATACTTCTGACCTCTGTACACTGCCCTACATACTACTGACTTCTGTACATTGCCCTACATACTACTGACATCTGTACACTGCCCTACATACTACTGACATCTGTACACTGTCCTACATACTACTGACTTCTGTACACTGTCCTACATACTACTGACTTCTGTACACTGCCCTACATACTACTGACTTCTGTACATTGCCCTACATACTACTGACTTCTGAACATTGCCCTACATACTACTGACATCTGTACACTGTCCTACATACTACTGACTTCTGTACACTGCCCTACATACTACTGACCTCTGTACACTGCCCTACATACTACTGACATCTGCACACTGTCCTACATACTACTGACTTCTGTACACTGCCCTACATACGACTGACCTCTGTACACTGCCCTACATACTACTGACCTCTGTACACTGCCCTACATACTACTAACTTCTGTACACTGCCCTACATACTACTAACTTCTGTACACTGCCCTACATACTACTGACCTCTGTACATTGCCCTACATACTACTGACCTCTGTACACTGCCCTACATATTACTGACTTCTGTACACTGCCCTACATATTACTGACTTCTGTACACTGCCCTACATACTACAGACCCTTGTACGCTACCCTGGCTGTGCAGGGTGGGGGATCCCAGTATACTTGTAGCTCCTTAAGGGGTTCACTACATTTGGAATTCCTTTTTGTTACATTTTAGTTGTATTTGAACTAATGTAGGTTGCTAGAAAATATTGTTCTTTTAGGAGGTTTGCATCTTTTACTGAAGTTCAGAAACACTAAGCCCACTTTCATGTGGTTTTAACAATGTGGTAAAATGACAAATGTATGTTACCCTGTCAGTAGTGTTAACTTGCGTTCAAGAAGCATTTTACATGTGTTAATAGTGGTGGTAAAGCCACCTGAGGGATTTTGTACTTACAGGTAAGCCTTTAATAGGGTTACATGTAAGTACAGTAAAAATCTCCTAAACCTGCACTGTTTAGGAGATGTTTAAACACTGCCCTACTTACTACTGATCTCTGTAAACACTGCCCTAGGATTTCCCAGGGGGAAATCTAGGTATGTAATTAGGGCACTGATCATCGGTGCCCTGGTTACAATAAAGTGCCACCAGTGCTGGCAATGAGTGCCAACCACTGGCATCAATCAGTGCCAACCAGTGTCCACAAGTGCCAGTCATCAGTGATGGACTTGTGTCTTTTTTCAACTAACTATGTAACTATATATCAGTGCCTACAATTGCCAGCCATCAGTGCCCACAATTTCCAGTCATCAGTGACCATTAGTGATGCCAGTCAGTGCTGGCTATCACTGCTCCCCATCAATGTCCATTAGTGCCACCCATCAGTGCCGCCTATCAGTGCCCACCAGTGCTGCCTATAAGTGCCCACCAGTGCTGCCTATCAGTGCCCACCAGTGCCGCCTATCAGAGCCCATCAGTACCACCCATCAGTGCCACCTATCAGTGCTCATTAGTGCCACATATCAGTGCTATCTATCAGTGCCCATAAGTGCGGCATATTCGTGCCTCCTCATCAGTGCCACCTAATCGGTGCCCATAAGTGCCACCTCATCAGTGCCGATAAGTGCCACCTCATCAGTGCCCATCAGTGCCGCCTCATCAGTGCCCATCAGTGAAGGAGAAAAATTACTTATTTACAAAATTTACTGACAGAAACTAAGAGATTTTTTTTTTTATTTCTTGGGGGGGGGGGGGGACAATAGTGATTAAATACCACCAAAAGAAAGCTCTATTTGTGTGAAGAAAATGATACAAATTTCACATGGTTACAGTGCAGCATGACTGCGCAATTGTCATTCAAAGTGTGACAGCGCTGAAAGCTGAAAAATGGAAAATGGCCTGGGCAGGAAGGGGGTGTAAGTGCCCTGTATTGAGGTGGTTAAAGAAAGCCTAAAAAGTAAATCGAATGTAGCCGTCACATCTATGAATTGGAATGCAAAGTATAATAAAGCGTTGCTTTTGAGATTAATTCCGCTTTAAGTTAAAGCTTTAATTCAGAAAATCTGAACAGTTTGAAATTTTCACCCAGGTTACCTAGAAATAATATTGTTCGGGGGGAAGATACAAAGAGCAAACAATACATTTCCTTTTCTCTTTCTCAAGACTAACAGATTCAAGAGAAAGCGAAGTCCACACCTTAATACCAGGACATTTCTCAGTGTGCGGTTTGCCTCATAAGTGCTTGCCATTGAAAGGGTATCTGAAATCAACAGGCTATGAAAACATCCATTTCCTGTACAAAGTCCTGGTCTGAAATCGGCCCTGCAGGTGCTTCTGTGTTACACAAATATTCAGCTATTTCTACTAACATTACAAATCTAATACTTAGTTCAAAGAGATGGCAAGGTATCTGAATCTAATAAAGCTGATGTTTAATCTGCTTATATTTTACATTTCCTTTGTTCCTTCTTTCCTCTCAACGATTAACAAAAAAAAAACTTTGGGCTAGATTCAGCATTGATTTTTATTTTTCTGTATTCAGAAAGCAAGATACGCCGACATTAGCCTAAGATCCGACTGGCGTAAGTCTCTTACACCGTCGTATCTTAGGGTTCATATTTACGCTGGCCGCTAGGTGGCGCTTCCGTCGTTTTCAGCGTATAATATGCAAATGACCTAGATACGCCGATTCACAAATGTACGTACGCCCGGCGCAATTTAGTTACGTCGTTTACGTTAGGCTTTTTCGGCGTAACCTTATGCCTGCTATTAGGAGGCGCAGCCAATGTTAAGTATGGACGTCGTTCCCGCTTCGAAATTTGAATTTTTTACGTTGTTTGCGTAAGTCGTTCGCGAATAAAGCAATGACGATTTGCGGCGGAATTTCGAGCATGCACACTGGGATTCTTTCACGAACGGCACATGCGCCGTTCGTAAAAAAACGTAAAATACGTGGGGTCACCATTAATTTAAATAAAACACGCCCCCCTCATCATCATTTGAATTAGGCGTGCTTACGCCGGCCCCATTTACGCTACGCCGCCGTAAGTTAGGAGGCAAGTGCTTTGTGAATACAGCACTTGCCTCTCTAACTTACGGCGGCGCAGCGTAAATACGATACGCTGCACCTCCGTAATAATGGGCGTAGATACCTGAATCTAGCCCTTTGTTTTCATTACATACTTTACATTATATCCAATGATATCACCACCACATAGGGTGACCACGTGTCCCGGATTGCCGCATTTTGCAGGTCTGTCCCAGGCACATTCATTCCAGGACAATACAGTGTCCCGGATTGAAACTGACACAGCCACCCCCAGGCCAATCTGATGCCGCCCAAAAAAGGCCGCCACATCACCGCTTTACTCACTGAGTGAGTGAGTGAATAGCGCTACAAATGCGAACTGAATCGCCTCAAGGCGCTTATTTCCATCCAGTGTCATCCTTATCCTTCAGAAGAGATGAGTCTTAAGTTTTTTTCTGAAGGCCCGATGGTTTTCTTCCATGCGGATGTTTGTAGGCAGAGCGTTCCATAGCCGTGGTCCTTGGACTGCAAATCTTTGTTCTCCCTTTGATTTGTAGCGGGACTTGGGGATGTGAAGGAGGTTTTGGTTAGTTGATTGGAGAGCGCGATTAGGGGTGTAATGCTTTTTTTTCTCGCACGAGTATTGAGGAGCGTTTCCTTGTGTGCACTTGTGGGTAAGACAGAGGGTCTTGAATGTGATCCTATCCTTTACAGTTAGCCAATGAAGGGTCCTCAGTGATGGGGTGATGGATTCCCATGTTTTTTTCCCCGTTACCAGTCTGGCTGCTGTGTTCTGGACGACTTGTAGACGCCAAATCTGATATTTAGGTAGGCCAATATAGAGGGCGTTTGCGTAGTCGAGTCGGGAATTGATGATAGTTCCAACTACTACTGCTATGTCTTCTTTTGGGATGAAGGGGATGAGTCTATGCAGCAGCCGGAGGAGATGGTGGGATCCGCTGACTACTGATCCTATTTGTGCATCCATCGACATTTCAGAGTCAAAGAGACTTTTGACTTTGGTGCTTGGGGTGATCATCTGTCCAAGGATGGTGGGTGGTGTCCATGATATGACTTACTGACAGTACTTGTCCTGGCCGGGAAAGCCTGGAGGAGCACAATCCCGCCCCCTGCTTGTGATTGGAGAAATCATAAATCCCGCCTCTTGTGTCCAATCACTGTGCTGTGATTCGTTACAGCACAAGCTGATTTTTGGGAAGGGAGGGTGTCCCTGAATGGTAGTTTGGAAATGTGGTCACCCTGCCACCACATGAAGACAAATCATGGCTCATTGAAGGTTCTGGCAGGGTTTTGTTCATGGCTTTCTGAAAACATCACAGCAACCTGCTTGGTTCTTCTCTCAAAGGTATCAGCTCTGATGCAAGCAGTGAGCTTGGAAAGGATTTATACAAACATTAAAATGCCTTCAGGGGGAGGTGTCAGCCTGGAGAAATGAGCATTCTTATGCCGCGTAGAGACGATCGGACATTCCGACAACAAAACCGTGGATTTTTTTCCAACGGATGTTGACTGAAACTTGTCTTACATACACACAGTCACACAAATGTTGTTGGAAATTCTGATCGCCAAGAACGCGGTGACGTGCAACGCGTATGACGGCACTATTAAAGGGAAGTTCAATACCAGTCGTGTTAGTAGAAGTTTGGTGAGAGACGATTTGCGCTTTTCAGCCTTGTGCTTTTCAGTCTGTTACAGCGTGACAAATGTGCTATCTCCATTACGAACGCTAGTTTTACCAGACCGAGCGCTTCCGTCTCGTACTTGATTCAGAGCATGCGTGGAATTTTGTGTGTCGGAATTGTCTACACGCGATACGAATTTACGAGAATGGATTTTGTTGTCGGAAAATTTGAGAACCAGCTCTCAAATTTTTGTTGTCAGAAATTCCGACAGAAAATGTCCGATGGAGCCTACACATGGTCGGAACAAGCTCCCATTGAACATTTGTTGTTGGAAATTCGGAGCGTGTGTACGAGGCATAAGTCTGAATTTGGATGCAGACTGTTTTAGGAAAGGTCCATGTGTGATGCCGAGCCTCCATTATTAAAAAAAATAAAATGGATGAAATGGATAGACCAGGGGCAGTAAGGCTAGGGAGGAAAAAGCTAGATGATGCTGGATGTCCTCCAGCCAGGAATTGGATGGGCTCTACCTGACTTTCTGCAGCCTCCAGTGCACACTGTGAGAAATTCAGTGTGCAGACTGTCCTAGGAAATTTCCATGTGTGATGCCGAGCCTCCATTATTAAAAAACTGAAATGGATAGACCAGGGGCAGTAAGGCTAGGGAGGAAAATGTTAGATGATGCTGGATGTCCTTCAGCCAGGAAATTGGATGGGCTCTACCTGATTTGCTGCAGCCTCCCGAGCACATTGTGACAAATTAAACCCTCTCGTCCAAAAAAAAAAAACCTGCAAGACAAAGGCATAATGAGCTAGTATGCATATATTTTTTTTCTTTAAAATAACAAACATGTTATACTTACCTCCACTGTGCAGTTCGTTTTGCACAGAGTGGCCCTGATCTACATCTTCTGGGGTCCCTCGGCGGCTGTCTCTGGTCCTCCCCGCAATTAGTCACCATAGTCATGCGAGAGCTTGCATGGTGGTCAGTAATTGCGGGCGCGCTCCTCTAATACAGCGAGCGGCCATAGCCGCTTGCTGTATCACTCGGCCCCGCCCCTGCCCCTCGGCGTGCCGCGTCACTGGATGTGATTGACAGCAGCGCCAGCCAATGGCTGCGCTGCTCTCAATCCATCCACTCTAGCCAATTAGCGGCCAGGCTGAGTGGCGAAGAGGATCTCGGGACCGCGCGGGACTTTCGAGGGACCAGGTAAGTATAACTTTACATTTATGACTGTATAAAAATACCTGATGATCCTGTATAAAAATACATAAAGTAAATTTACCTACAGGGAAATCACTGTTCAGCTGCCATGTTCTTATAAAAGGGGGATCTTGCCATTGTCACCTCTTCAGACCCTCTTCCCCAGTGCCAGTTCTGACTACACATACTGGGCCAGATCCACAAAGAAGTTACGCTGGCGTATCTATTGATATGCCACGTAACTTCTAGTTTGCTCCGGCATATCTTTGTTCTGTTATCCACAAAACAAGATACGCCTGAAGCTGGGCTAGATCCGACTGGCGTACATCCTAGTATGCCGTCGGATCTAAGGTGCATATTTACGCTGGCCGCTAGGTGGCGTTTCCATTGATTTCCGCGTCGAGTATGCAAATTAGCTAGATACGGCGATCCACAGACGTACGTCCGGCCGGCGCATTTTTTTACCTCGTTTCCGTAAGGCTTTTTTCGGCGTATAGTTACCCCTGCTATATGAGGCGTACTCAATGTTAAGTATGGACGTCGTTCCCGCGTAGAATTTTGAAAATTTTACGTCGTTTGTGTAAGTCGTTCGCGAATAGGGCTTTGCGTAGAATTACGCTCACATCGAAAGCATTGGCTTGTTGCGGGTTAATTTGGAGCATGCGCACTGGGATACCCCCACGGACGGCACATGCGCTGTAAAAAAAAAACATCATTTACGTCGGGTCAAGACGTATTAACATAAAACACTCCCCCATCTCATCCATTTGAATTGCGCGCCCTTAAGCCGACACAGATACACTACGCCGCCGTATCTTATGGCGCAAATTCTTTGAGAATATTGGAAATACGCTGTAAGTTACGGCGGCGTAGTGTATCTGAGATACACTACGCCGGCCGTAAGGAAGCGCCGCACTTTGTGGATCTGGCCCACTTCTCCCAGACATTGTTAATCGCATAGTGCTATCCACATTTCCAGGGGGGAGGGGGTCTTTTTCTAGATCTCCTATCAGGTCCAATGGCAAGATGAGCACCTCAGGTGTTTTGAAGAGGTTTTCAGTATTTCTGGATGAGGTAAGTATCAAAATGCACCAGGAATCAGAAAAGACAAGGGGTAGTAGTGTACTTTCATTATATTTGAGTGGATAAGACATCTTTCCCTTGCTGGAACTTCACCCAACTTCCAAACCCTTGGGAAGAGACATCCCCACCAGTCTATTTAGAACAGTGAAAGGATAAAGGGTAGAGTTAAATGGTTAACTCCCAGTGGCGGCTGGTGCTCAAAATTTTTGGGGGGGCGCAAAGGAAAAAAAAAATTGCAGTCTCACTGTGCCCAAACGCAGCCACTGTTACATGCCATCAAATGCAGCCACTGTGCCATCAATTCGCACCACTGTGCCATGCCATTAAACACAGTCACTGTGCCATGCCATCAAATGCAGTCACTGTGCCATCAATTCGCACCACTGTGCCATCAATTCGCACCACTGTGCCATGCCATTAAACACAGTCACTGTGCCATCCATTGTCACCACTGTGCCATGCCATTAAACGCAGCCACTGTGCCATACATTGTTACCACTGTGCCATGCCATTAAACGCAGCCACTGTGCCATCCATTGTCACCACTGTGCCATCCATTGTCACCACTGTGCCATACATTGTCACCACTGTGCCATGCCATTAAACGCAGCCACTGTGCCATACATTGTCACCACTGTGCCATGCCATTAAACGCAGCCACTGTGCCATCCATTGTCACCACTGTGCCATGCCATTAAACGCAGCCACTGTGCCCTTTAATGGTTGCCGCTGTGCCAATTGTCGCCACTGTGCCCTGTAAATTGCGTTCTTCCCCCCCCCCCCCCCGCCCGGCACTTACCTTTACTGGAGTCAGGCATCCACGTCCCACGATGTCTTCTCCCGCCCTCGATGACTGACAGGCGTCTCAGCCAATCAGGTTACAGGTAGCCAGAACCGGCCAACGTGATTGGCTGAGACGCCTGTCATCTTATTCAAGGGGCGTACAGTCTGTGCGCTCCGAGAATAAGCTTCCGGGACCCGAGGGCTGTATTGGGAAAGCCTATCAGAGCCGTTGGCTTTGATAGACATTTCCCTACAGCCAACCAGCTGGCGTTATTCAGATGGCCGGACATTGAGCGCCGACCATCTGAATAACAGCGGCAGCGGCGAAAATAACATAGATTCGTGCAATGCATGAATCTATGTTATTTCACTCAGTGGCGGTGAGAGCCAGAGGGGGCGGCGCTCCAGCGCCCTCTATGGACGAACCGCCACTGTTAACTCCATTAGCAAGATCCCCATATGCTGAAGTATTGTATCATGCAACTCATAGATTATGGTACATAAATCTGTGCGATTCCTGGACAGTAGGGAAGACCCAATGGGTAATTGAGCCTTGATCCACTCCAGGAGTTCTAAAATGCAGATTACCTGCAGACCTGTACATTGCAAGTCATACCAAATCCAGTTACCCATACCCAGTATATGACAGGAGGCAAAAAGTATTTTATTGCTTATGACCGAGATGTGGGTGAGCAGATCTTAGTTATGACCCACAACCTTAAGGTCTACAGCAATTAACTGAGCATGCTTGGGTCTCAAACCCAGTGTGCTCATTTATAGAAATCTCAAGTTTAGCTTTTATTTGAGATCTGGCCTTCCTTTATTTGCCTTCCACGCCTCACTATTAATCTTTAAATGTGGTGCATCAACTCTCTATATGAGGTGTAGGAGGCTTCAGGGGTTTATAGAAAAACAAATTAAAGTGATGAAATTAATATTATGGCTACCTATCAATTACTGAGCCATATGGTGTTTACAAATATCTAATGTATGTTTTAGTTGCTTGGTAATGCTTTGTTATTGCAGAAGTATTTCTAAGTATTATGCCCCATACACGCGATCGGAAATTCCGACAGCAAAAGTCCGATGTGAGATTTTGAACGGAAATTACGACTGTGTGCATGCTCCATCGGACTTTTTCTGTAGGAATTTCCGCCAACAAAAGATTGAGAGCTGGTTCTCAAATTTTCTGACGGAAAAAATTCCTATCGGAAAATCCGATCGTCTGTACCAATTCCGATGCATGCTCGGAAACAATTCGACGCAGGTTTGGAAGCATTGTACTCCATTTTCTCGGCTCATCGTAGTGTTGTACGTCACCGCGTTCTTGACGGTTGAAAGTTCAGAGAACTTTTGTGTGACCGTGTGTATGCAAGCCAAGCTTGAGCGAAATTCCGTCGGAAAAACCATCCAAGGTTTTTCCAATGGAAAATCCGGTTGTGTGTATGCGGCATTAGAATCCTCTATGTTACTGGATGCTGATAGCTTCCTTTTTTTATGTAAAAATAGGAAGAACTCTCCCCTATATGCTGATGATGCTCTATTGTTTTTAGGAGATACAGACCAATCTTTCATCTGTTATGACATTGATAAAAACTTTAGTTTTTTTTTCTGAGATTTGCGATTAACTGGGAAAAATCTGTATTTCCAGTAGATGAACCATCACCAATTTTACCACAGAGAGCTCATCAGATTAAAATCGTGACACCTTTTAAATATCTGGGCATATGGTTCACCCTTAATATAGAGGAATACCTTAACTACAACTTGACCCCTGTATTAGATACGTTTGAGATCAAGAGTAGAGTATTGACTAAATTACCCTTATCTGTGGTACAAATTTTAATAAAAATGTTCTGGGCCCCGCAGCTACATAACTCGATATTTAAATTTTTATTAATTTTTTTATGGTTGAACTAGATGGACTTATGTCTTTTTTCAACCTGACAAACTATGTAACTGTGTAACTATGTAACTCGTCAATGTGGATACCTCTTAAATGGTTTAAAAAAATAGACTCCCTATTTCATATTTTATTATGGAAAGGGCAAAACTCTCAACATTACAGCTTCCTAAATGTATGGTGGGCTTGGTTGTGCCAAATGTTAAATTGTACTTTCTAGCAGCCATACCCCAACAGGTTGCAGGATGGGGATTGGTAGAATGGGCAGATCTTGTTCAGTCGCTATTCCCGCTACCATCTAAGTTAGAATCTGGGTCCACAAGGTCCTACCCTAGAACATATGCATAAAGTGTGTCAGGAAATGAGACGTATTATGCAATATGTGAATATATCAGTTTATTCTCCTTTATGGGGAAATAAAAAATGATGAGGGATTATGTAAATTGCAGGGGTTTGGGGTGTGGAGAGAATTGGAGATACAATATACAGTTATATACAGATAATCTTTTAAAAACATTTCAAGAACTACAGATACAATATTTATTGACCTCTCATACTTTTTGTTCAGTATTTACAATTGTGACATGCCCTACAGACCCAGTTTAAATATAATAAATTAAAGATACAAAACACGCCAATTTATTGATTCCCTTTCAAGGACAGGGGTTAAAAGGGGTCTTACTTCCACTATATAAAACTGTCTGATTGGACAACATTAGAGGGCAATTATTTGCCCAGCTAGCAGGGGATGGGAAAAAAAATCTGGAAGCCATGTCTGGTGAAACATGCCAAAATATTTTGGAATACGTACAGTCTGTATCTGTATCACCCCAGCAATGCTTAACGCAATTATTTATAATTTATAGAACATATTGGACCCCAACCAAACTGCATCAATAGGGGAGGTGGGATACATCAGAATGCCCGAGGTGTTCGAGATCGTCTGCGGATTTAATTCATATGCTATGGAAATGCCCCAAACTGTTTGGGTATTGGCAAAACGTTGTAGATACTATTAATTATGCATACCAAACCCAGGTACAGTTAGATCCTAAGGTATATTTATTGGGTTACCTATAAAAAGAAATATATGCACCAACAACCACTTTATGCTACAGGCAAGCCTATATAAAGGCTTACCTGTAGCTACCCAGGATATCTCCTAAACCTGTACGGTTTAGGAGATATCCCCTGTCCCCAGGGCCGGATTCCAGACAAGGCCAACAAGGCCAGGCCTCGGGGCGGCAGTGGGTGCAGGGGCGGCACTGCAGCTGAGAGGACACTTTCATTCCCCCCCCCCCCCTGTCATGTCACTGATGGTGAGAGGAGGTGATATGGTTTTCAATGTAATTTTCGGCAGCAGCACCCCCCCCAGTTCTCAATGTCATTTTCCAGCGGATAATGTCCCCCCACGCGCAGTGATGTCACCACGCAAAGGAGGAGGGCTCCTTTCATGCCGGCCGGCATTTGTTTGTTCTTAACGCTTTTTTACATCTTTGTTTGTTAGTATATCTATTATTTTAAATAAATGTCATACATTTAAACGGAGTCACGCTATGGTGCACCTTCTTTCTTACTTCCTTATCGGATGAACTGGAGTTTGTTACCATCGAGTGTCTGCTGTTATCCTCCCCCCCCGGGATCCTGTGAATTAAAGGCCGCGGCTGGGCTAGCCGAATGCACAGTTTTGCTTGCCCTCTGGTAAGCGGGCTCTTATTTCCGGTGAAGGGTTCACTTATATTGATTATACCTGTCACTTTGGTGGTGTGGATTCTTAGGGCTTCATCTGCAGAGATTTATTTAACAGGAGACCTATGCTGATCACCTTTTAATAATTTATGCTCTTATTTCTCCATATGGACTGGTTTTGCAACTAAGGGTGACCCATGTTGAAAGACACATGTATATGGACTTGATTTATACCACACCCTTCTAAAACCATTATTGTTTACTGCTTAGTGTTTCTGGCGCGGCTTTGTTTTTATGGTAATGTTCCCCCTGTACTGCGCAGCTGGGGGCGGCATTGAAGGACCCGGCCTTGGGGCGGCAAAGGGAGTAAATCCGGGCCTGTCCCCTGCATGTGCCGATGTCATCGGCAAATGCGCACTGGGGCAAACTGAAGCAATGGCACCTATGTGTCGTTGCTTCAGTTCGTGTGCCGTTATCGGTGGCTCCTGTGCACACGCGGGAGTGACCTCATCACAGCTCCGGCCAATCACAGCGCCGGAGCCGCGATACTCGGAAGTAAGCCCCAGGAGAGATGTCGGCAGCTGGAGGGGGGACGAGGACCTCTGCAGAGGCGCATTGCGGGCGATATTAACCCTTTATCGGCCACTAGCGGGGGTTAGTACCGCACCACTAGCGGCCGAATCCCGCGGCAAATCCGACAGTATAGCGCCGCTATTTTTAGCGGCACTATACCGCCACCGCGGCTCCCGCCCCAGTGTGAAAGGGGCCTTAGTGTTTACTATTGTGATTAGCTGTGATTGGCCACAGTTAATCACATGATACAGATGGACTGTGATTGGCCCTGTCTGTACCATGTGATGACGGTGACCAATCACCAAGCTCATCACAATAGAACATAATGAAAGCAAGGCATGTAACAAAATCTTTCATTGTGTACAACTGTCATGTGATCTGTTGTGATTGGCCACAGCAGTCACATGGTACCGGCAGAAGGCTGGTACAGTGATCTGCCATTGGCCGTGTCTGGAGGACACGGAGGGTGACAGATCAAGAGACGCGATCCTAGGGGGACATTATATTACATCCTCCCAGAACAGTGCTCCCATCCGGCCGTCATATTAATAGGCCGGGCGCGAAGGTGTTAATCCATCATACAAAATAAGCAATTGTTATCCAAATATAACAGTACTTCAAAGTAGACACACACAGGTCCAATTTCTCTCAGTGCAGTTTGTGCCTGGGAAACAGGAAGAATGAGCATTCACAGTGCAAAACACAAATACAAATCGCTCGATCAAACCATAAGTTTGTTATTGTTCTCCTTATGTTGCTCTGCATATGTTGTCTTGTGGTTCTCCTATAGAAGTAACCACAAACCAGCTGAAGCTAACTCCTGTTTTGATATACTGTACCTAAAAAATTTGTATTTCCTGGAGAAATAATTTAAAGAGAAAATTGAGGCAAAGTAAAACATTGATAGTAATCTAATTATATAAGATACTGTGTACATAATACTTTGTTTTTTCTTACTTGCGGTACTTAGAACTGTGTTGAGGACACAGCTAAGGCCTCATACACACGATAGGATAGCCAGAGGACAACGATCTGAAGGACCGTTTTCATCAGTCCAAACCGATCGTGTGTAGGCCCCATAGGTTATTTAACCTTAGGTTAAAAAAATGAGAACTTGCTTCAAAAATTTAGCCTATGGACTAGTAACCGGGGTCATAGGAGAAAATAACAGCAGCAGGAAATATAGGTTTCTGCTTCTGTCAGTCAAACTCCCCTGAGGAGGGAACAGGGGTGTTCCTTTTTTTTCAATTTCTTTATTAGATTTAAAAAAAATAATTAGATAAGAATCCAAACAGAACAAATTCAGGCAGGGCCCCACAAATGAAAAATGGAAACAGTCTAAAATTAATATCACCCCCCCCCCCCCCGGAAGAATATCACACCCCTCCCCGGATCTCTCCAACTACCAGTTTTTTGTTCCAACCTTCTCAGACCTCCTCTACCCTTCCCTCTACCATCCTTTCAGTGTATCTCGTGATTGCCTGTACATCAGGGATGGACTGGCCATTGGGACTACAGGGAGTTTCCCGGTGGGCCGATGGCTCAGTGGGCCGGCTTCAGTGACAGCGGACCGCCGCCCCCCTCCGCTCCTCTGTCTCTCCCTTCCCGCAGCACTCGCCTCATCTCCCTGCCCACAGCGCTTAACTGGGGGGGAACAAAGAAGCAGGGGGAGGACCAGAGGAGCAGGGGGGACTACAGAGGAGCATGGGGGAAGGGACAGAAAGCTGACTCAACAGCTATGGCCTGGGAGTTTCTCACTTCTGCCTAATCTTGTCCCATGGGGGGGCACCAAACTGATTCTTTGCCCCGGGTGAAAAATTGTCTATCTTCCCCACTAATACTGCCTATAAGAGGACCAGTACCAGCCGTTGTACTCTAATAAAGTAAAACGGCTAGTGGCTAGTGAAGGGGGAGAGGGGGCTTGGGTGGCCGGGGGGGGGGGGTGCGGGAGTTGTCCGGTCGCTGTGGGAGAGACCTGTCAAAGTGGGCCAGTCTGGATGAAGTCCAGGGCCAAATTTTTGTCCCAGTCCAGCCCTGCTGTACATTAACCAATCTTTCCATCTCCTTACGAAACCTTCTACTCCTGTTTCGCAACTAAACCTTAAAAATTCCATATTGTAAATGTTATTGATTTTGCATAGCCAACTTCTCAGCGAAGGGCTTTCAGTATCTTTCCACCGTCTAGGGATTGTACTTTTTGCTGCATTTAGGAGATGGGGAAGCAATGTTCTCTTATACTGTTTAATGGACATACTGACCCCGTGAAACAGACAACCCCATGGCTGGTATTTTAGTGCCAGTAATTTCTTCTATTGTTATTAATATTTCTTTCCAATATGCTTTTATTTTGGGACATGTGAATGAATGAATGAATGAATGAGAAACTTATATAGCGCGACACATGCGAACTTAATCGCCTCTGGGCGCTTGATGTACCTGACTCTTTTGATATCAAAAGAGATGAGTTTTGATCTTTTTCCTGAAGGCCAAGTGGTTCTCCTCCAACCGAATGCTGGTTGGTAAAGCGTTCCATAGTCTGGGACCTTGGACCGCAAATCTTCTATCTCCTTTGGTTTTGTAGTTGGCTTTCGGTATCTGAAGAAGATTTTGATTGGTGGATCGCAGAATGCGATTGGGATTATGGGCTTTTATTTTTTTGCATAGATAATGGGGAGCATTCCCATGAATACATCTATGGGTTAGACAGAGTGCTTTAAACGCAATTCTGTCTTTTACTGGTAACCAATGAAGGGTTCTCAGTGAAGGTGAGATTGATTCCCAGGGCTTTTTCCCGGTCACTAGTCTGGCGGCCGTATTTTGAATGAATTGCAGACGAGCGATTTGGTACTTTGGGAGTCCGAGGTAGAGGGCATTTGCATAGTCCAGTCTAGAGTTCACAATTGATCCCACAACGACCGCTATGTCTTCTTTGGGAATAAAAGGAGTCATTCTGCGTAGTAGGCGCAGCAGATGGTGAGAACCGCTGACTACCAACCCTATTTGTGCGTCCATTGTCATGTCGGAGTCGAAGATGACCCCGAGACTTTTGACTTTGGCGCTAGGGGAGATTAATTTGCCCAGAATGGGCGGGGGTATCCACGGTGTTGCATGTTGATTCCTCCGTTTGGCGTGAAACAGGAGAAGTTCTGTTTTCGCTCCGTTGAGTTTAAGGTAACTCTTAGTCATCCAGTTCTCTATCAAAGAGAGGCATGTCTCTAGATTGAGGTGGTGATCCTTTCTATTGCAAATGCGGAAATACAGTTGCGTGTCATCTGCATATGAGTGATAAAGCATTTTTTGGCTGCTGATGATTTCAAAAAGAGGACGAAGATAGATGTTGAATAACACCGGCGACAGAGGCGATCCTTGAGGGACTCCGCATGATACTGTGCGTTTCTCAGAAGTGAAGGGTCCTAACTTCACTGTTTGAGATCGGTTTTCCAAAAAAGAGGAGAACCAAGATAAATCGCCTTCTGCAACTCTGGCTACTTCAGTTAGCCGAGTCAATAATAGTTTATGGTCTACAGTGTCAAAAGCTGCGCTTAGGTCCAACAGAACCAGAAGACAAGATTCTCCTTCGTCTGCGGCCTCGAGAGCGTCGTCCCATATTTTAAGCAATGCTGTTTCCGTCCCGTGTCCTGGTCGGAAACCTGATTGAAATGGATCAAGTAGGTTGTGGGAATCTAGATGCTGTTGCAGCTGTTGTACCACTACTTTTTCCATTTTCTTTGAGAGTACATTTAGGCATGTTATGGGACGGCGGTGGAGAGGGTCCTTGGGGTCTAGTGTGGGTTTCTTCAAGATGGGTTTGATTATGCCCTCTTTCAACTGGGAGGGCACTATGCTCTCCTTGAAAGATTGGTTTATAAGCTGCGTGATGGGAGGTGCCAGGGTGTCGACACATTCCTTCAGCAGTTTAGTGGGGATGATATCATTCGGTGCTGTGCCGTTACGCAAGGCACCGATGATGTTCTTAGTGGCATGGATAGAGATGGGTTCCAGCATGAACTTACCTGATTGTGGTGGATTGTTGTGGGTATAGTGTGAATAATTGCGGGGGGAGTTGAGGGGGGTATTGTTTTGCTGAATGCTTTCACAGATTTCCCCGATTTTATTAATGAACTAATCCGATAAATCATTGCAAAATTCTTGGGTGTCCGAATTGGGGACTTCAAGACAACCTGGATTCATGGTCTGAGTGACCAGCTTGAAGAGTTCGCGGGGGCGGTTGAGGGCGCTGTTGATAGCCTTAGAATTTTTTTTTTTCTTGGCTTTGAAAATTTCTTTGTGGTATTTTCTTGTTATTGCTTTGTAGAGGGAGAGGTTTTCCTCTGAAGTGCTTCTTTTCCAGGCGGCTTCCGCCCTTCTGCGCTCTTGCTTCAGTAACGCCAGTTGGTTGTTGAACCAGCTGGAGGAATTTTTTCGGATGCACGTTTTACGTTTCGGCGCTATTAAGTCAGCGGACTGTAATAGGGCTGCATTTATGGCATCCAGTGTTTCTTCGGCCGTTTGATGCGGCTGTATTGTATTTATTTTTTCCCTTAACGTGGTTTTGAAGAGTTCCGAGTGGAGCTTCTTCTGACATCTAGTCCAGTGTGTTGTCACTGGTTTTGATGTTTTTGTTAGGGGGGGATTTCCGAAATAATGAATTTAATTGCATGGTGATCAGTCCATGGCAACGGTTCATTTTCCAAGATTTTTATTTCCAGATCTTGTCTGAAAATAAGATCGAGCGTGTGACCTGAAGCATGTGTGGGTCCACATACTAATTGTTGTAGCCCTAAACCTTCCAGGTGGTCAATACAGGCGTCCGTAACGGGGTCTTGTGGGGAATTGGCCCAGAGATTGAAATCCCCGAGCAGCAAAAAGTGTTTGCCGTTAAGGGTGTAAGTGGAGATAAACTCCGTCAATGATGGTAACAGCTGCGATTTTGGACCGGGTGGTCTATAGCAGAGTAGAATCCGGATGGTCTCCTGGGAATTTATTTGCAGTTGTAGAGTAAGGGTTTCCATGAATGGAAGACGGTTCTGAAGGACTGGTTTGGTGATCGCAAGATGACTCTTATGGATCACCGCCAGTCCTCCTCCTCTTTGCCCTATTCTGTTTTCCATTATGATACGATAGTTATCTGGCACCAGTTCACTTAGAATGGTGTTACAGTCGGTTGTAAGCCAACTCTCTGTAATAAAGAGGCAATCTAAATCGTATTGTAGAAGGAAATCATGCATTTCCAGTCTATGTTTTACTGCCGATCTTGTGTTGATAAGCGCACATGAAATGGGCTTAGGCTGCGGTGAACAGCGGGGATTTTTGATAGTCGATCGTCGATCGATTCTCAATAGTCGCTCAATTATTAGGGCTTTTTTGGCGATGGCTGGCAATATTGCGGCAAATCGCCTCAGATTCCAAATGGTTTCTGCAGAATATTGCAGATTGACCATGTTTGCGAACCACTGGGGAGGGGGAATGGATTTTCAAGGATTGACTGAATCCTCTATCCTGACTTGGTCCAGAGGAAGGCAAAAAAAACCCTGGCCGAGCTGAGCCAATAAGCTATGACAGGGAAAAAAATTCCTTCCTGACCCCTTGAGAGGCGATCGGGCTAACCCTGGATCAAGTTCAAATAATATTGAGAAGGGGAGATGGGGCTGGGTGTAGCAAGATGGCCGCCGACCTGGCAGCAAGGACCAGGCCGGTGGCTATCAGATTGGGTGGATCGGTGCTGCTGGGGAGGACAGGATCAATAGTAAGGAGTAAAGGTGCTCTTCAGGGGTAGGGGGGGCTTTTCTGGGTCGTTTGGGCAGTTAGGAGAAGGTTCTGGGGGAGTGGAAGCGGCGCGCCGCTAGGCCGCGGATGAAGCCGCGGCCTTTCCTAGATCGCGGCAGCCGCGATTCGATACAGGCCGGCGCGGATGCCCGAAAAGGCGGAGATTGAGCCGGAGAGGAGGCTGAGGGATGCCTGGAGTAGTGGTGATGTGGGGGGATGGAGAGGGTTGTTTCTATGGGGCTAAGGAAGCCGGGGGAAGCCAGATGGGGGAGTCTATCCGGGCGGAAAAGCTGCGGCTTATCCTTAAAAGGACGGCCGCAACTCGCCCCCGGACTGGACCGGACTGAGGATCAGCAAGATGGACAGCGATCCGGTGGAAAAGAACACCTGCCTAGCTGTCTGCTGCTGGAGGGAGCGTGCGAGGAGGATGGAGTACTGGAGGTCAGGTGAGAGGAGCTCTCAGGCACACGTCCGTCTGCTAGACCGAGTGCCTGCTGACTGTTCCAGTTTCCGCACATCCCCTCCAACATAAGTTGGAGGCGTCCCCTTGGTACCGGTGTAATTTATCAGGTGTTATGTACCAGCGTGCCAAACACTGAGGCTGGGTTCACACTATACTACACGACTTTCATCCTACTTTGTTCTGCGACATTGATCCTACATTGATCCTACATTGGTCCTACATTGGTCCTACATCCATCAGACTTTCATGAACAGGATACTACTTTGATCCGACTTTGTGATAGTCTGACTTGTTCTTTGACCAATCAAAACAGCCCCAGTGTGAGATAAATTCCTTTTACTGCTGCTGTAATCACATGTCGGATGGTAAAGACAAGGCTCCTACTTTGATCCGACTTCAATGATATTCAATGGGCTGAAGTAGGATCAATGTCGGACCAAAGTAGTACAGGGAGCATTTTCAAAGTCGGACCGACTTGTGTCGGACCAGTTAAGACGGCTCTCATAGGGAAACATTGATTTTCACACGTCATGCGACATTGGCTCCCAATGTCGGAGCGTTTGTCGGACAAGTGTGAACCTGGCCTCATAATTCATTTCTGTCGTACTACAATCTGGTGATATAGCACATGTCAACCGTAATATTTTACCGACATCTATTTCATTATCCCATGTTCCCATCTCTTCCTCCCATTTTTTAATAAATGGGGGGGGGTTTCTTTAGACCAGTCAAGATTCTGTATATCCTCGAGATCCCTCTCCTTCCGTCTGAAGGAGAGGGATCACAGCCGCTCTAATGGGAGCAGGCTGCCTTTAGACCTAATCGTTTGGGGGAGGGACTGCACAAAGTGTTTCAACTGTGCATACCTCCACCTATTTACTACCATTACCTTTTTATTAATCAATTCCTGAAAAGTGCATATTTTGCCACCCTCAGTGATATCTTTTAATTGTGCGTCTTTTTGCGTGATTCAAACAGGCTCTTTTTCCCAAGAGCAAAGTAATAAATGTTGCATAATGGTATCAAAGGGGAATTAAATCCCCATGTTTCCCTTTTGTGCACACATTGCCATTGCTATACGTGTGATTGTGTGAGTGTGCTCATCTAAATCTCTTATATGTGTTGGGATCCATATCACTTTCCCTAAGGTGACCTTACTAATCTGACTTCCCAATCTAACCCACATTTTTTCTTTATTCTTTTTTACCCATTCAACCACCCGTGACATAAGAATAGCAGTGTAATACATTTTTATATCCGGTAGCTCCAACCCACCTTGTGCCTTATCTCTCATTAACACCTCCAGACATATACGGGGCTTTTGGTTCTGCCAAATGAACCTACGCAATAGCGTATTTAGTATTTTAAAATATGTGTCTGGGATTTGGATTGGTAACATCTGCATCTTATATAATATTTTAGGAAAGAATTACCATTTTTAAACAGTTTATCCTACCTATTCATGACCTTTGTCTAGAGCAGTGGTTCTCAACCTGGGGGTCGAATGATGATTTGCCAGGGGTCACCGAAACCTGGGCTGTTTCTGAAGCCCATACCTCTCTCCCAGCCTTTTTGCGGCCGCCCAGCAGGGCTGTCCCTTGAGCCTGTTGCCACCCACTCAGCCTATTTGCAGCTGCCAGTTCAGTTCAAGGCATGGCTGGGTGTCAGCTGACTGGTGAGGAATGTGTAGTGGGAGGGGCTGGAGGGGACACTATCTCCTGATTTCGACATAGGTGTCACTGCTGTGAGACACCACAAAGTCGGTGACACAGTGAGTAACACTACCTGTGATTATAGTTGCCATTAAAAGTCCCCACTACAGTTCTCAGATCAACAGACAAGCTTGATCAAGAGCACCTAAGTTGGCTGATCAGAACTCCCCCCAGCACTGCCACTGATCCCAACCCCCACCAGCACTGCCACTCATCCCACTATCTCCCCCCCCCCCCCACCAAAGAGTAAGAGAAGGAATAAACATAGAGAATATATAGAAGGGAGAGGAAAAGAGGTGGAGGAACAAAGAAAAAGGGAGAGAATGAATAAGAAAAAGAACAAGAAAGACGGCAAGAGAAAGGGATGGGGGAAAAAACAAGAAATTAGGATAGAGAGAGATTAAAGGGAAAGATAGGAGAACTAAAATGTACCATAAGGGGTTTTAATACTGTACGGATGGAAGAGACTCAGGGAGTGCTAAATGTCCATGGGTTAGGGGCGCAAATTATTTGTTTTGCCTTGGGTGCTGACAACCCACGGTACGAAAATAATTTTACTGTCAGGCCCCTTTCACACTGGGGTGGGAGGTGCGGTGGCGGTATAGCGCCGCTATTTTTAACGTCGCTATACCATTGAAATTTGCAGCGGTATTCAGCTGCTAGCGGTGCGGTTTTATCTCCCGCTAGCGGCCAAAAAAGGGTTAATACCGCCCGCAATGCGCCTCTGACCCTCGCACAGTAGCCGCTGTTTAGGGTCAGTTTGCAGGCACTATTTTTAGCGCAATAGTGTCTGCAAACTGCCCCAGTGTGAAAGGGGTCTTAGGGGTCCTCACAACTTGGGAAATTTTAACAAGGGGTCATGGCACTAGAAAGGTTGAGAAACGCTGGTCTAGAGGCTATTTTGTTAATGTCGGTTTTAATGTCATTCAGCAGAGGAATAAAGTTCAGCAGGTAAGTGGTCTTCAATGAGGATGTCATTTTAACTCCCAAATATTTTAACTCGGTGTCCCTCCATACAAATGGGAAGTCTTGTTTGAAACTTCACATTTATATTGAGAATTTCCAATTTTAGAGGATTTATTTTAAAATGTGCTACCTCGTCATAGGTTTTTAAGGTTTTCATAAGGTTGGGGAGGGTTGTCCTGGGGCTTGTGATATAGAACAAAATGTTATCGGTGTAGGCCGCAACTTTATGTTCCGACTCATCGATAGAAATTCCCCTATCGGGATTTTGTCTAATCCCAGGCAGCAAGGGTTCCAATACTAAAACAAACAATAACGGGGACAGGGGACAACCCTGTCGTGTCCCATTAAACATTTCAAAGGACCCAGACACTATCCCATTAATTTTAACCCTTGCTGTGGGATGTAGGAATTTGTAGTGTGTGTGCCAATAGGATATACAGTATAATGCCATGAATGTCCTAATCTTTGACATCAAGCTTCATGATCCCCAGCACCCTGTAAAGTCCATAGGTTTTTCTGTGAAGTTCTCCCCCTGCTGGGGGGCATAGTATGTTGCAATGTCAGGTTTATTAGAGAAAAGTAAAGTAACTAACTGTAAGGAAACATTGTCTGAGTCTCCATATTCTTGTAGTCCAGCACTAAATATGGGCGTACCATGTAACATGCTCCAGAAAGTGAACTTAGCATTTAAAGTCCCAAAACTTTTTTGGAACACTATTTAACCTTCCAGACAGACAGTTTTGTTTTTACTTTACATACTGTATGTGTTAGTTAATAGTCTGCTTTACCTTTCCAAAGATCCTACTTCATTGTGTTTTATATCATTTGTCCTGCTTTAATAGCTAGCAGTTTGCCCTATTGATTCCACTATAAGTGCATGTAACCAGAAGATGGCCAGGCCTATTGTATTTTCTTTATTTCCTTCTCTCCAGTTTGCTATTTGTTTTATGCAGCTGTTGAAGACATCTGCTTCTCATCTTCTGGTTGTGACTCCCTGCGTGCTAGCCGCTTATTTCTTTATGAAACGTTTGGATTCTTTTTATGAGACTGGGAAAAAAGGTTCCCCAAAATAGCATGTTCCAATTTTCAGATGTTCCTCTAACTGGCATTTCTTACAGCTTTTCAAAAATGCGCCAAAGAGAAATGTTTTGTGGCAGATTTAGGCAAACCTGACCAGAAAAGTACTGTCTCTAATTTCTTTCCAAGATGCAAGTGAAAGGTCATTTGCAGATGTTTACTTTTGGGGGCCCACGGGATATTTAACATGTAATGTGCTGACTGGCTCCAGAGTCAAATAGCTATGTAGATTTCTGGGCATCATAGTAACATTTTAAAAACAATAACAATACTATGCTGCTGAGCCAGTGTAACTAAGCATATTATACACAATACTGTAGCAGAAGACTTCAAATCAATCCATACCAATGTGAACAGAAAAAAGTGTAACCCAAGCTTTTCTGTTTGTTTGTTTACTTTGAATAGCATAGGTACAGGTTAATACTTTTCCCTTGCTGTCCCATAGCCTTAACTGGAAATCGTTCCAAAGCGATTGGAAGTTCACTCTTGTGGTTACGGATGATACAACAACTGTAGAAACTACTTCTCCAATTGCTTCCAGAGTATTGTACTTCAAGTAGAGGGGCCATATGGCTGTGGCCGATTGTCTGTGTTACCAGCCCTGGGACTTCTCCAGCCGCCCCCCTTCTTTATCATTGGACAGTTGTGCTCATTGGAAGATTTTCCATCACCTCCTATTGGAGTGAAAACTTTTGAAAATCCCATAATTTTCTGCACCTGACATTGACAGTGTTTCCTGATTACCCAGCTCCCCCTCAAGGCATACTAACTAATGTGTGCTCTTTTTCTGCCTCCCTGCTTCTTTAAAGCTTAGCTATTTTACTCCAGTCTAGCAGGGTTCTAAGTATGGGGAGGTCCAAACACTGGGGGTGCAGCAAAATCATCCATCAACAGTAAGTTCTAGCTCCAACTGACACCAGAGCTGATCCAGGGTAGACTCCGGCAGTGGGCTGGACCACAGGTTGGTGAGCATATCTTGCCTGAGGGCTGGGCTATCAGGAGATACTGTCACTGTTCCTTAAAGTGTTACTAAACCCATGACTCTGCATTCACTATATCTCCACAGTACACAGAAAATGTAAATGCTATAGTTTTAGTAAATATAAGCTACTAAATACCATTTTTCATCAGCAGTATATAGCAATTTTGTGACTTCTATCAGTGTCTGGTTAAAGCTCGTAGGAGGAGTTTTCATTCTCCCCTGATTGTCCTATGAGCCTGCAGGACCCCTGACCTTCTGTCTGTACAGTGCTGATTTGCCCTGTGCTGGTCACAAGCACTCTCACAAGAAAAAAATAACTCTCTAGCAATACACACCAAACTGAGCATGTGCAGCTTGCCCCAAGGCTCTGTTCTATCAAGGGATGGTTTGGGGACTGTGGAAGAAGGAAATCAGAGAAGACAGGATCGAACAGCCTTTTTACACAATGCAGAGTATTAGCCTCTCCCTCATCTTCTGGCATCTTCCCTAACTCTCTAAAACATGAGCTATTCACCCCTATCCTTTAAAAAGCCCTAACTGGACCCAAACAATCTTAACAAACTATGCCCCATCTCCTAACCGCCCTTCACCTCCATACTCCCTGAAAGACTGGTCTACAACCGACTGAGCGACCATCAGACTATGAACAAACGTATTGATCCCTTTCAGTCTGGATTTCGACCTCAACTCTCCACGGAAACTGCACTCCTTAAACTCACAAACAACCTACTAACGGCTAAAACCAACGGACACTATTCTGTACTACTTCTCCTGGACCTCTCTGCTGCCTTTGACACAGTGGACTACCCCCTCCTCAAAAAAAAACTCCACTCCTTTGGTCTCCGTAACTGTACTCTTTGATGGTTTTCATCCTACCTATCCCACCACTCCTTCAGTGTCACTTACAATTCTACTTCCTCCTCTCCTTTCCATTTCTCCATTAAAGTCCCTCCATTGGCTGCTACTCAATCAACTGATTAAATTCAAGATACTAACAATAACATACAAAGCCATCCACAACCTGGCCCCCAGCTACATCACTAACCTGGTCTCAAAATACCAAAAAAAATCGTTCTATTTGCACCTCATCCCATGCAGCACTTCTCCCAAGCTTCTCCCATCCTCTGGAATGCTCTACCCCAATCTGTCCGACTATCTCCTACTTTGTTCACTTTCAGACGATCCCTGAAAACTAATCTCTTTGGAGAAGCCTATGTGGCCACCACTACCTAACAACTGTACATTTATTTTCTCCATCAGCACATCTCCCAGAGTTATTACCTCTTGTATCTCTTGACCCTCTCTCTTAGATTGTAAGCTCTAACGAGCAGAGTCCTCTGATTCCTACTGTATTAAAGTGTATTGTATTTCTACGGTCTACCCTCAAGTTGTAAAGTGCTGTGTAAATAGCTGGGTAAACTGTTGGTGCTATATAAATCCTGTATAACAATAATGATTATAATAATAATTATAACTAATATAGTTGTAGCAGCGCTGTATAACTGGACAATAGTGAGATAAGAAAATATAAAACAGTAAGAAGTTATAGTAATAAATGATAAAGAAATGACATAAAAAAGTCCAAAAATATAAATATGAAACAAATATATTTCACATGGTGCATAAAAATTGCTTATTCATATGCACCATGTGGAATATATTTGTTTCATATTCATATTTTTGGACTTTTTTGACTTTATGTCATTTATCATTTATTACTGTCATTTGTTACTGTTTAATATTTTCTTATCTCACCATTGTCCAGTTATACAGCGCTGCTACACCTATATCAGTTATTATTGTTTTTTGTGGGAGCACATGATTTGTCATTATCACAATGTTAATTATCACTTAAATTCAATTAGTGTCATCAGCAAGTTTTATTTATTTTGATCCTTACACCATTACCATAATAGCGTGCAACTACCACAATTTACATCTATAATAATTATTAACCACCTAGGTTCCACAGTGAGTATAACAAGCATGCTTTATTGCATATACACACTGATTTTACTGTTATGCCACACGACCGTTTTTAATGTCATGGAAAAAACAATGTTTTTCTCGACGTGATTCTTGTCAAGCCTGCCTTGCATACACACAATGGTAAAAAAAAAATGCTCGAGCAAAACGCGGTGACGTACAACACATACGACGGCACTATAAAGGGGAAGTTCCATTCTAATGGTGCCACCCTTTGGGCTGATTATGCAAATTTCCCTTCTCAAAAATTGCTTCTGAGCATGCACGTTTTTTTCCCGTTAAAGCCTACACACGACCGTTTTTCCCGACGAATAAAACAACAACGAGTAAAACGACGACGTGAAAAACAACGAGAAAAAATAGAGCAGTTTCCAAATTTTTAATGCCCATTTTTCACGGTCGTTAGGTCGTTCACGGTCGTTAGGGGTTTAGTAACATTTGAATCTTAAACCTTAAACCAAGAACTTATTCATTACAACTGTAAATGCATATAATTTCTGCTAGAATAAGTAATTATAATCTGTCATTATTGTCCAATAATCCCCTCCACGACAGAACAGAAGAAGCACAAGCGGTATTAGCCAGTCATACTTAGCTGTATTGCACAATGATGTCAATCTAGCATTTTTTGGGCACTGGAACATAGCTAGGAAGGGAGAACAGAGGGACCAGTGTGCTGATGCTCCTTCCTTGCTCATTTAGCACACTGGGGGTGGGGTGGATTGCGAAGCTGTGTTCCCTTTTTTGTTAATAAAAAAGAGAGGGTTATTTGTATAAAACAAACACAATTAAAGGGTTAGGTTATCCACCTCTTCAGTAAAAAAATACGATAAGTAAATTTAAAGGAAAAAAAACGTCACTTTTAGTGAAATTAAATTTGATATATATAGTTATACAAATTAGATTTATACAATGCTATTAAGATGACCTTTCCATTTCAATTTGTAGTCATCTCTTGTTTTATTAAAATCCCCAAATTAATTTTATCTTCTTTGCAACCATGGATGGCAATATGTAACTTAAGAAACAATAGACCAATAAAGATATACAGTAAGACAAAATGTAGTTTTTGCTTATCCTCTTCAGTCTGGAGCTGTCCTCCACAGTACTTTTGTTCTGTCATTAGAGGTCCTCAGTTTTTCATGTTGAATGAAGACCATAGTCTTTTAAAACAAACTATCCCCCGAGCCCAGGCAGTCAACAACCCACCCCCTGGGTGTGCGCATGGGGGTCAGAGTATAACTGCCCTGACTGGACCTCATCTTGTTAGCGGTATTTAGTGCAGCAACAATGATCCATGATCTCACTAGACTGTG